>NW_007253358.1:483748-518156 GCF_000164805.1 Carlito syrichta | reverse complement strand
CTGAGGCGGAAGGATCGCCGGAGCCCAGCAGGTCAAGGCTGCGGTGGCCGGGAGCGACCATTGCACTCCAGTCTGGGTGACAGGGTGAGACTCCAACTGAAAAAAAAACAAAAACAAAAAAAACCCTACACTAACTCTCTACTTTTCTTTAAAACAAAAGGTACACAAAAAATAAAGAAGTAGAAGAAGTGTAACAGCCAAATTCACCTCTTATCTGGAATTTCATACCTCATAATGTGTACTTATTCAAGAAATAAAATTTTGTTTTAACAAATCACATTTCTAATTAAAGTTTCCTCCTTTTGGACTTCTGATACTTCACATAGATAAGGATAATTAAAGAAAAAAGATATGAATCATAAATCAGGATAAATCCATGGAAAAGACATTAAAAAGTGACTGACTATATTTATATTTATTTTTCATTATTATTAGCTTTAAGGGTGACTTTTCAAAAAAGGTAAAATATAACCAACTTACCATGTATGCTTAAGTACAACAGTAAACATTTTTTGGAAAGTAAATTTATTGTAAACAAAAAATTTTAAGAACAAACAATGACTAAAAATCATTAGAAATGTTAGTAAACCATGCATATTCAAAAGCCATTTCTTCTGTGCTGTTAAGCAACTGAGAAATTGAAAAGAATACTTAGTTGTTTTAAAACACTTGAAAAAAATTATTTAAAAGATCTTTCTTTTAGATGACAGTGATCTAAACGCAATCCAAGCTTTTTGATTAGGAAAAGAAATGTGCAATGGTCTAGTAAGCCTGCTCCCTACACAGTATGCATCTGTCTATCATACCATTGTAGATAGCATATACATGTTTAAAATAACTAGATTAAGAAACCCAACTTTAATTCATATTTCAAGGTCTTGAAAAAAGAAAATGCATTAAAGACAGATGCATGTCAGTAGGCTTAGGGTCACTGGCATTAGGTTTAAACAGTATTAGAATGAAATTAACCTCCAACAGCTTCCATGAGGCTCTTAGTAGAGGTCGTTTACATGCAGTCAAAGGATGTGTTAAGAGAGGAGACCACAGGGAGTGCTGATTTAGCAGATGCCTGCAGATCACTCAGAATGGGAAAGAAAAGGAGGTGCTGGGAAGGGACAGGTCATGCATAAGGAAAATACCATGAAGGGGAAGCCAGACCAGGATAGGAGTGAGAGACACAGACTCACTCTGTCTGCGGTGCGGTGGAACAGTCCGTGGGATTCCCTGGAAGGAGCCCTGCCAAGGAGAGAAGGAGGGAGCAGAATACCCACCCTGTGCAGAGAGAGATGGGGTAAGGAGGTATAATAAAAAGGGAACCGAAAAATAGAGAAACCAAAGTCATACTTTGTTTTATTTTTATATAACATACAGCAATAGTGTTAACAAGAAGACAGAATTCATTTTTTAAAATATAGGTAGCTCTGCTAAAAATACATCATAATCCAACTTAGTTATTATTTATAAATTAAAAAAAAAACTTTTTTTCCCTTCATATCTGTGTAGTATAATGTACAAGAAAGAATATATTTTTCCTGGTATACATTATATTCATCACCATATACATCTTTTTGAAGTAGCAAATTTCAGTCTTTTGCAGAAAAGGAATTTTAAAGGAGAGATAGACTTTAGGTGTTAAACATACAGAAATTGCATCAACGTATTAATCAAGCAATACAAAAATTACCATACAAAATTTTTTATTTTTTTTTAAATCATAGGTTTTCAGAGGGTTAGCAAGTAAAAATAAAGAACATTAGCTTAAGTTTAGTAGAACCAGTGTAGCATTTAAAAAGACACAGAATGTTGTGAGAGTAAGTACTGTATAAAGAATGCAACATGGGTCGGGCTCAGTGGCTCAGCCTGTAATCCCAGCACTTTGGGAGGCCGAGTTGAATGGATTGCCTGAGCCCATGGGTTCGAGACCCGCCTGGACAACTTGACGAGACCTCATCTCTACAATAAATCAAAATGAGCTGGGCGTGGTAGCACGTGCCTGTAGTTCCAGCCACTTGGAAGGCTGAGGCGGAAGGATCGCCGGAGCCCAGCAGGTCGAGGCTGCGGTGGCCGGGAGCAGCCACTGCACGTCAAGGCTGCGGTGGCCGGGAGCAGCCACTGCACTCCAGTCTGGGCGACAGAGTGAGACTCCAACGCAAAAAAAAAAAGAATGCAACATGCCAGTCACAGGTTACATGTGCATGATGCTTACACCCCCCCACCCCCACCCCACCCCGTTTTTAGAGAGACAGAATCTTGCTCTGTTGCCCAGGCTGGACTATAGTGGCACTATTATAGCTCACTGCAGCCTCAAACTCCTGGGCTCAAGCAACCCTCTCATCTCAGCCTCCAAGTAGATAGGACTACAGTCATTTGCCACCATGCCTAGTTTTTTGTTTTTTTGTTTTTTTTTTTAATAGAGATGGGGTCTTGTTATATTGCTCAGACTGGTCTCGAATACCTGGCCTCAAGTCATCTTCCCACCTCAGCCTCCCAAAGTGCTAGTAGTACAGGCATGAGCCACCAAACCCAGCCACATACTTTTTAATTTGAATAACTTGAAACTTTTTAGCTTTATTTATTTTAATCACAGATTATTAGAATAGATCTGAAACATCACCTACTTCAGTATGTAATAGGGTAATGACTGCAGGTGCTCTTCTCCATAGATATTATCTGCTACAAGTCTATTTTGCTGTTGGGAAGTGTTTTGGTTCAAAGGCTTTACACAAAGCAAGTCCCCAACAAAATCCTCCCTATAAGTTTTACCAAAACCAAGCTTCTGCCCATTCCACTGGGTAAAGGAACTTTCAGATGAGAACTTTGTAGATAATGTTTAAAAAGCAGTCATAGATTCCTTCATCAAAACTACATCAAGGTTTGTGGAAATAGCACTGCCCTTGGACTCAAGGGAACTGTGTTTCTCCTTCATTCTTCCACAAGCCTTGTAACCTTGAGAAAGTCATTAATCTCTGAGGCTAGATTCTTCATTTGTCAGATGCAAGAAAATCCTAAAAATCTTCTTTTAGTTATTAAAATTCAGTTACTCTCATATTTATCTCTATCTCCACTCCAGTCTTTGCTATGCCTTAATTGTATAACTCTATTTACATGACACTTAAAGCAATCAACTTTGTATTAAATTGTCTCTCCTGCTAGATCATTAATTCATGTAATAATTTACGTGAAAGTCTGTCACATTATCTATAACTTGGTAGAAGTTTTAAAAGATATCAAACAGCCTACCTTCTCTAGCCTGAAACTCCCCAGCACAAAGCAGACTGTAAGTAGCTATGTAACTCAAACTGATTAAGTTACTGTGTCTTGATCTAGAGATAAAGCTATAACATCCCTCAGTCCTGACCATACATTAAAGTCACCTAAGAAATTTTAAAAACTCAATAACATGGAACCAATCATGCTGCCCCCACCGAAGCTGGACTGGATTAAAAAAATGTGGTACATATATATGGAATATTATGCCGCCATAAAGGACAAACATATGGAGTTCGCAGTAACTTGGATGGATTTAGAGTCTATCATACTCGTGATCTATCACAGAAACAAAGAACAGAGCACCTATGTTCTCACTCATAAGCGAACCTTGAACAATTATTATAATACTATAAGAAAGGAATTGGCAGTAGTGGGAAACTGCCGGGGAGTGGGGGTGGGGATTGGCAGTTGAGGGAAACTACCAGGGGAGGGAGGGGCACACCTCACCAACAAGGGTACCTGCATAATGAACATTTGTATACCTAACCCTGAATTGTACCACACATCTTTAAAATAGAAAAAAAAAAGAAATTTAAAAAATTTAAAAAACAATACAATGATACTCATCTTCATTTTCCCAGGACCAACAAATCATAATCTCAAGCATAGACCTGACCCATAACAAGAAAGGAAAGATTGTGAAATAAATACATAAATAGCTCTGCCTGCTACTACCAAAAGGCACTTGTCTGTTTTGGACAGTTGTTAGCCATCTGAACTTATGGCAAGACAGCTACTCATTTTATTTCTGCCAGTTAAAACAACCTCCTCCCCTCCCCTGCCCAACTGTCAAAATCCTATTAAGCCCCTTGAGCCCAATTCAAACCCTTTTCCTACAAGCTACAAGCTCTTCCTGATCCTATCTAAATTAACCGTGATCATTTTTGTTTATAACACCCACAGTTCTTGGAGGATACCTGTCTCAGGGAATCTTTTTTCCTCTTTTCATTATTTTGATTTGAATAGTTAAACAACACAACAACAAACTCTTCTTCTAAATATAACCAACTTGAGAATAACAGTTTTCCTTTTTTTTTTTGAGTTGGAATCTCACTCTGTTGCCTAGGCTAGAATGCAGTGGCATAATCATGGCTTACTGCAACCTCAACCTCCTGGGCTCAGTTGATCCTCCCACCTCAGCCTCCCAAGTAGCTTGAACTACAGGTACATGCCACTATAACTGGCTAACTTTAAAAAATTTTTTTTGTTAGAGACGAGGTCTCACTATGCGGCCCAAGCTGATCTTGAACCCCTAGGCTCAAGCAATACTCTGCCCTCAGTCTTACAAAGTGCTAAGATTACAGGTATGAGCCATCACGCCCTGCTTGAGAATAATAGCTTTTTTACTTTTGGTTTCAACTATTTAGCTTCTTGTCAAGTGATTTTACTGAGTAGAAACAACATACCCTAATCAACATTTAATGGAAAAGAGAATTCCAGCTCCAACACAAGATGTAGTAGACACACTTCTCTGTTTTCCTGCTGTGAAGTACAGCTAAAAACCTTGGGTACTATATATAAAACACAAAACTCTGAAGATGAAGAGAAGAAAGCAGACCAGGTAGGGACCTTGGAACCTGAGGAAAAGCATAGTAGAGAGTTCCCTGGGTTTTCTTTTTGCCTAATGTATCCTAAACTGAATGATGGAGAAGTCAGCACCTCAAAATGCAAGGGATACAAACTACGTGTTTCAAGAAAATCCTGCACTCTCTAGCCAAAGAATCAGGAAAGAGGAAGCCAAGCAATTCAGAAAGCTTGTACTCAGGAATCTGCCTAATACCACAGAAAAATCTGTGGTTCCAGCCCCTAATACCATCAGAAAAGGCAGACTGGTGAGTCTAGGCTTTTACCCTTGCCAGGCTATGACATTATTTTGAAGTATGTATTGAAAATATTTAAAACACCTATAAAATGGGGCAAAAGAAGAAACTTAAAGGGAAATAAGATTTCTATACTAAGCAGACTATATATAGTTATACATATGAATATATACACACATATATATAAAATGTAATGCCTAGAGTAACTAAAAATTTGTACAAAAAGGTACACTCAAAACACTATATGTAAATCAAACTGGAATTCTAAGAAAAGGTACAAGTAAAAGCAAGAAAAAGAACAAAAATAACATCAAATAAAATAAACTTTAGAGCAAAAACAATTATCAGGTACAGAGAGGTCAATCTACTAAGATATAGTAATCTTAAGTGTGTATTATACAAAACTACAAAAATGTACAATACACAAAGCAAAAACTGACAGAACTGAGAGGAAAATAACCAAATCCACAATTACAGTCAGAAAATTAAACACTCCCCTCTCAACAGCTGATAAATATCTATAAAACAAGAAAATCAGTAATGACATAAAACTCAAGAACACCATAAACAATCAGGATCTAGCCAACATTTACAAAATACTCTATCCGACAACAGCAAAACACAATTGTCCACAAAATATTTACAAGACAGACTGTAGTTTGGGCCATAAAACAAACCACAACAAACTTAAAAGAATCCAAATTTTAAAGAATGTGCTCTGTGACTACAATGGAATCAAATCATAAAGATGACAAAAAATAGTTTTCAAATCCTTAGATATTAAAAAAAAACTTCTAAGTAATTCATGAGTCAAGGAAGAAGACTCAAGGAAAATTTAAAAGCACACTGAACTGAACACCAAAAAATACATAATTTCAAAATATGCAGGACACAGCTAAAGTAGTAATAGAAAATGAAAACCTCAAATCAATAAGCTAAACTGATACCTTAAGAAACTTAGGGAAAAGGTCAAAATAAACCCAAAGTAAGTAAAATAAAGAAGACAAAGACTGCAGAAATTCTTAGAAACTGAACATAGAGAAAAACAAGGACAACAAGATGTTGGTTCTTTAAAAAGAGCAGTAAAGCTGGGCTCGGTGGCTCAGCCTATAATCCCAGCACTTTGGGAAGCTGAGGTGAGTGGATTGCCTGAGCCCAGAGTTCAAGACCCGCCTGGGCAACTTGGCGAGACCTCATCTCTACAATAAATCAAAAAATTAGCCGGGCGTGGTAGCGTGTGCCTATAGTTCCAGCTACTTGGAAGGCTGAGGTGGAAGGATCGCTGGAGCCCAGCAGGTCGAGGCTGCGGTGGCCAGGAGCAGCCACTGCACTCCAGTCTGGGTGACAGAGTGAGACTCCAACTCAAAAAAAAAAACACAAAAAAACCAAGAGCAGTAAAATTAACAAACCACTGGCAAACCTGATAAGGAAAAAAGAGAGAGGATACCAATTACCAAAATCAGAAATGCAACAAGGAATACTACTAGAGACCTTCCAGCCATTGAGATAATAAGCAAATACTATGAACAACTTTATAGTCATAAATTTGACAACTGAGAAGAAAAGAACCAATTCCTCAAAACCAAAAACTATCAAAACTTATCCAAGATGAAAGAGAAAAATTTTGATATGTCAATAATCATTAAAGAAACCAAATTTATAATTTTAATACTCCAAAAAAGAAATTTACAGGCCTAAACAATTTCACTGTAGAACTCTACAGAACACTTAAGAATGAATACCAACTCTATACAATTTGTTCCAAAAGTAGGAGGACATTTCCCATATTATTTATGAGGTCAGATTTAACTTAATATAAAACTAGACAAAACCATACCAAAAAAAATTAATAGCATTATCCCTCAGAATACAGATGTAAAAATTCTTAACAAAAAATACCACTGAGTAGAATTCAGCAATATATAAAAAGAATTGTACATCATGACAAAATGAAGTTTATTTTAGTTCTGTAAGATTGATTCAGTATTAGGAAACTAATCAATGCAATCAGTTTTTAATATAAATAAAAATCTTATGTTCATATCAATTAGCATAGCAAAAGCATTTAACAAAACTCAACTCACATTCAAGATAAAAACCCTCAGTAAACTAAGAATAGGGAGGAACTTCTTCAATTTGGTAAAAATCATCTTCCAAATATCTGTAGCTAACATCTACTCAATGGTGAAAAACTGAATGCTTTCCCCCTTAGATCAGGAACATGGCAAGAATCTCCACTCCCGTCATTCTAATTCAATATAGTCTTGAAAGTCCTAGCAGGTGGCATAATGCAAAAAAAGCAAAGGCATACAGATCAAAGAGTAAGAACACTATTCCCACTTGCAGATGACCTGCAAATGGCCCACACAGAAAAACTCAATCTACAGAAAATCTCTCAAACCTAATAAATGAGTTCAGTAAGTTCACAAGATATGAGGTCAATATACAAAACTCAACTGTATTTCTAAGTATCACCAACAAACACAGGAAAACTGAAATTTAACAGACAATTTTCATTTATAATCATCCAAAAAATGAAATACTTAGAAAGAAATCAAAGAAAGCATATACAGAACTGTATTCTGAAAATGCCAATTAAATAAATAAAATAGATGTAAATTAATGGAGAGACATACAATATTCATGGAATGGAAGAAACAAAGTAGTAAAGATATTGATTCTCTCTACAATGCTATTTAGGTATAACATATTTTCTATCAAAATCCCAGCAAATTTTTTTAAACCTTATTCTAAGATTATGCAGAAGGGCAAAAAAAAAAAAAAAAAAAGGAATTATATAAAACAATTTGGAAAAAGAAGAATAAAGAGGCGGGGCATCACTCTATCTAAGATATTATATAGCCACAACAATCAAGACAGTGTAGTACTGATGCAAAGGTAGACACATAGATCAACAGACAGAACAGAGAGTCCAGAAAGATCCATACAAGTACAGATGATCCCTGGCTTAGGATGGTTTGGCTTAGAAGAGCCATACACATTCAGTAGAAAACATCCTTCAATAATTGAATTGTTAAACAAATTGTGGTACATCCATATCATGGAACAATACTAAGCGGTCTAAAAAGAAATGAACTACTGACACACACAACTATTATATTTCCAGAGTGTTATGCTATTGTTTTAAAAAAAAAAGACACGCTTAAGGGCTCACACACTATGATTCCATGTACATAAAATTCTCAAAATAACAAAATTATAAAGATGTAAAACAGATTACCATAGGTTAGGACTGGAGGAAGAAGGAGGAAGTAGCTATGACTAGAGATACCACAGACATAGTTTCCAGGTTGTCAATTTCCTGGTTTTGATATTGTACCATAATAACATTAAAATGTAATCATAGTAGAAAATTGGTTGAAAGACACAAGGGATCTTTCTGTGCTGTGTTTGTAACTTCTTATAAATTTTTCTAATTATAGTACAGGTAAACTTTGCTTTTTTTTTTTGAGTTGGAGTCACAATCTGTCACCCAGGCTGAAGTACAGTGGCATACTCACAGCTACCGCAGCTTCGACCTGCGGGACTCAGGTGATCCTTCTGCCTCTGCTTTCCAAGTAGTTGGAACCACAGGCATGTGCTACCATGCCCAGATGATTTTTTGATTTATTGTGGAAATGAGGTCTCGCCATGTTGCTCAGGTTGGTCTCGAAGCCCTGAGTTCAGGTAAACCTCTTGCCTCCACCTCCCAAGGGGCTGGAATTACCAGGCATAAGCCATTGCGTCCGGCTGCAAACTTTGCTTTTTTTCAATGAAACTTTAAAGTTCAAAAATGTCTTCTGGAGTTCTAGTATTTGGTATTGGAAGGATACAGATTTAGATAACTAAATTTATGTTCAACTAAATTTATACCACTCAACTGCTATAAATACCTATATTTAATTTGTTCCTAGTCTAAAAAACAATTCTGTTTTTCCATTACTGGTTTAAAATTTATTCATGAAAGTCATAGTACTAGCGTTTTAAAAAATGCAGTATAAATGACACACCTGACAGAATTCTTGGTGTGCTGCCATAAATTCTGCATGCCATGCAATGTCTCACCAAAACAAGTAGATCCTGTCAGCAATTACATCATTGAAACACGGCCTGTATTCAATGGCCCACGTCTAATACTGGCTGAACACTGAACAATTTAAAAATAACTGTAAGCCGGGCTCGGTGGCTCAGCCTGCAATCCCGCGCCTTTGGGAGGCTGAGGTGAGTGAATTGCCTGAGCCCGCAGGTTCGAGACCCGCCTGGGCAGCGAGACCTCATCTCTACAATAAATCAAAAAATCAGCCGGGCGTGGTAGCGCATGCCTGTAATTCCAGCTACTTGGAAGGCTGAGGTGGAAGGATCGACGGAGCCCAGCAGGTCGAGGCTGCGGTGGCCGGAAGCGGCCACTGCACTCCAGTCTGGGCGACAGAGTGACACTCCAACTCAAAAAACAAAACAAAACAAAACTGTATAACGGAATCATAAATATTACTTATATAAACACCAATGTATATGTATTTTTCACTTAAAATACTTTTGGTGGCATTTTAAAATATAAGTAATAGTGAGTATTACTAAATAAAAAGCATGGCAAAGAAATAAATCCCTTTGTGGAAAAAATATATCCTAATGTATATATGACTATATCTACCTGAATGTTTATATGAATATATATGAATAGTAATGCAGTGTTATTCAAAACAGAGAAATAAATGGTACAACTGTTTTAAATCAGGACATTTTTCCCACATAAAGATTAATCAATAAGGCTAGGTACAGTGGTGTGTAATGTATGATGATATTGTAATGATGACATGTAATCCCAGCACACTGGGAGACTGAGGTGTGAGGATTGCTTGAGCCCAAGAATTGGAGACTTGCCAGCAACATAGCAAGACCTTGTCTCTACAAAAGAATCAAAAAATGAATCAAAAAATTAATCAGATGTGGTAGCATGCATATATAGCCCCAGCTACTCAAAAAGCTGAGGCAGAAGGATCACTTGAGTACAGCAGATGGGGTTGTGTTGAGCATGCCACTATACTCCAGCCTAGGCGACAAAGTGAGACATCAATTCAAAAAAGTAAAAAATAAAAAAATAATTGATAATGCCGCCCACTTCCAAATGAGGAAAGCATGTGATCTAAAAGAAAATTAATTTAGGAGAGATTCCTCATAAAACAATCTTTTGCCTACACTCTTCCCTTCAGTTAGCCTTCCACCCTATCGACTAAGACAAAAAAAAGGGCAGGGTTCTTTGCTAGTAAATTATCATGATTGCTAGAACTAGGTAAATTTCTCCTCATTTGGAAATTATAAACATCTGATATGATTTTTGTGATGTAACTGTGATAGTTTCCTGATTTTAACTTTTCTATTTTATAAATAATTATGGTGGGAACATATTTGACTTGGTAAATCTGAAGCATGGAACCTAATTCTAAGCACAAAAAATTGCTGATGATATTGACCGTACTCCAAAAGCAGAATTTATAGAAATTATACATGCACATCTGTTATATATGCTATAGCATGGGTTAATCTTTGATTCAATACTAAAAACTAATTCCAAAAGAGCATTTTGAAATATACATAAAAGCATCTTTTCTTGTCTCTTTGCTATATATAACAGAGTTAATATTTAAAATGTGAGAGAAAACTAGTATTAGATAAAATTGCACATGTTCTGGGTTTTAACTGGTAGTTTTCACACTGACACTGTAAACAGTGAAATGACAAAAAATTAACATAATTCCATTTTAGACTGGGGTGGAGAGACTCTGGCCTCTATTCTTGCTTGCACATAGGCTAATATAATTTTGAAAAGATAAGGTAGGAATAAGTATGCAGCTGTTCAGACTAACGCTAGAAAAGAAGAGCATGTGCACTACATTTTGTTAAAGATTTTTAAAAACACTGTGACCTGATCAAAGACAAAGAAGCCTCCCAACCTCTTCTACCCTCACTGGCACCCAGATGTCTGCGGCCATTGGTCACCTCTTGATCCCAAATGGTTCCTCTTTCCCCAGCCCTTAACATAAAAAGAACCTAAAATTTGTACTAACTTGAGATTGTCTTTGAGACAATAGTCCATGTCCTCAGGTTGTTGGCTCTTGAATAAACTGTTTTCCTTACACCAGCCCTAATCTTGGGAGTTTGGGTCCCAAATGCTGAGTAGCCAAGCCTGAGTTTAGTTATACTAATGTAATAGTCCATAGTCCTACACTCAATTTTCAGAATAATCCAGGTCAGATTATTACATGACTGACCAGGCAGATCCTTTGGATCCATCCTGTTCTTCCTGCCTAGAGATTCAAGGGGATAAGTGATAAAGAATTTGAAGGTATGAGTCCAGAAATAATTTTTTTTCCCTTAATAGTTTGGCTTCTATGGTTAATTTAAGATTTTCAAACAAATGGCCTATAATGAAATTTTAGAATTTACTTAATGTGCAAAATAACTACTCATATTTTAAAATACTTATGTTAAATGCTTTTAAAACAATATTGGAAATACATACAAATAATTAAGTCCAAGAAAATGCTATTTTTAATAAAATGAGTTTGTGTATATATGGATCAATAAAGTCATACTACCTTTAAAATAGTTTTATTTCCCTTTAGCTGAGTATGACAGGAAGAAAAAATATCTTTATAAATGTATGTGTTTAAAACAAACCTTGATTTCCTGCATAACTGCCATCTTCCAGAATATTACTAGCCTCTTCAACTATTTTTGTGGGAATCATTAGACACTTTTCACATTATTATTCTTGTTTTTGTATTACCCAATTTATCATTTCATCAGGGTATTTTTTTCTCAGATGAGGAAAAAAGATTTGCCCACTTTCCTCTGAAGATATTGTCATCTGTTCCTATATCTCATTCTTTCCACTTTTCCCTCTTTTTTCCTGCCACCTAAATCTGAACTCTATCTTTTTAATTTTCCTTCATTTATTCTAAAAATTGCCTTTATTGACTTACCCTTTACTTATTGCCCCAGGTTTTCCATATCCATCTAGGTAAACATCATTAGCTTATGGCAGGTAGGGGGTTGGTAGCAGTTAAACATATTTCCTTTTGAAAGTCAAGCAGCAAGCTCTAAAGACTAGCCAAGCCAGTTTTATTTAAAAACAAGCCAAATGGCCAGAGACTGATGGCTCTCATGAAAATGCAAAAGAAAGAGTACCTAATTCACAACTACTCTCCTTGCCAGTTTACAGCCCCTGCTCGCCCTGCATTTCCTGGAGGCCATTTGTTCTTTGAAAGATCTGATTTTTCTGAACACGACCTTGTACATTCCAAAGAAAATGTGTAAACGCTCAACATGACCTCCTCCCTTACCTAAACAAAGGTATAAGACCCCTCTTCTCCCATTCTGGGGGGCTCAACCTGGAAGCGTTAGCCCGTCGAGCCCACCAGTGTAACAAAGTTGCCACTTCCTATAACAGCCTCGGTGTCACGACCTCTCTATCTTCCCGCTACAAGCTCTCTAGAGCTAAAATTTTAAAGTTTCTTCCTCAGTCACATTAGCCACATTTTCAAGTGTTCAACAGTGACATGTAGCTAGTGGCTACTACAATGGACAGTATAGAAAGTTGTGTGGAACAGTGCAGCTTCAGAGTAGACGTCCATCTCAATTCTAGAACCCAGTCCTACTGTGGCTACCTTCTCTTTGTAATGCAGAACTCAGGGCACTTTATACCACTATATTATTCCTTTCCCAAAGAGAGGATAAGTCCTTTTATTCCAGTAGGTAAGATGTGCTTCATACTGGTACTCAACGCGGAAAACACTGTTCTTGATTACTTACACCTAAAAGTATCTTGTAATATGCCTACAACATGCCTTAGGCGGCTCTGTACAGTAGGAGAAACCTTTATCTTACCCTAAGTGAACAGCACCCGGCAGATGATTAACTACCGTTTCTTCGCTGGATTCACCCTCACAAGTAACACTCAAACCAACCCAAAACAGTTTTGATCTTTATCATATAGCTCTAACACCAAAAGTATCTGTAGCATAAAAGCCAAATGTTACTGCAGGCAAAAAAGACATTCCCAGGCTTCTGTGGATCAAAATATACAATCAAAGCACAAAAGCTGAGGTTGGATCTGTACAGAAAATAGCATAATCAGATGCTTCTTTGGCCAGGAGGAAGAAAGTAGAATTTGCAAGGTAAGAAAACATCATGTAGCAGGAATGGTCATAACAAATAGTTGGGAGTGGCCTCCTAGTACCACCTGAAATAATTGTGTGGACTTTTTTGTGTATCCTGACCAAGGAGGACTTTTTTGTATATCTTCTTTTGTAAAGGGAAATATCACAGGCTTTCATAACCCAATGGCATCAAACATGCATGTAAATCACACAACCTAACATGGCCACCAAGCCACTTTCTTATCGTACTTAGCTGCTGGCAGTATAAACCTACATAAATCTTTCAGAGAAAATTGTGGCAATGTATTTCAAGAAACTTACAGAGGACCAGTAAGGAAATGCATTCTTAATTGATTAAAGCTGATACATTCCTTCCATTTTGGTTTAGCAAAAAGTCAAACCAAATAGTAATTATAGCAACCACTACTACCACTACCTAGGCAGGTTAAGATAAAGTATGTACAACATAATTCTACTAAATAGGTACAACAGCTCTGCACATGCACATATAGATAATGTCTCACCTCAAAAAGGCTGGAAAAACCATATATAAAATGTTAATGGTTGCCAGTGGTATTACTTGAGTAAATTAAATTTTTATTAAACTGTTTTGTTTATTTATTTTCTATTTGCTAGAGAATGAATATACCTCCCTATAAAAAGGGACAGGGAAGAAAAAAGCCACTTTAGAATGCCCCTCACCTTTAGCTCTACGTCACTCATAAAGTATCCTTGGTATTCCAATTTTTTTCATTATTTTAAAAAGTGGTGTTGAATTTATCATTCTTTCTATTGAGAAAATGACTTATGTCATTTACTATGTCAACATGCTTCTTCCTAATAACAATAGATTGAATCTAACTTGGTTGCAAAGGATTTTTCTCTTATATTCTTACTGAAACTATGCTTTTTCAACCATAAATACTTTTCTCCCAGGAATTTTAAATACAAGTATGTTTCTGTGGATTATCACAATAGACTGCAAAGACCTCTATCACACAATGCATACCTGAGCACCTGTTTTTTTTCCCTCAGAAAAGTAAGTCCTTATCATGATCCCTCACTGATGATATTAAGCCTCTGTCCTCCCTTCCCAAAGCTATGACCTTTTCCTCCTCTCTATTCCTTCTAGCCACCTGACTTCCTACAGTCACTCAAAAGGAAGGCAACAATATACTACCTACAAGTTGGAAAATACGGCTTCTCACATAAGAATGCTGTATAAGTACTTGCATTAAATCATATATTAGTCTAAGCTTCTTCATGTATAGGAAAAGAACAAGATTAATACCATTTAGGCATATTGGAGGGTTCTATAAGCATTTTCAAGACTGGGACTGTTTCTTCTTCATATTACCACTCTCAGATTAAGACAGTGGTTTTCTTGGAGTAAGTACATCTGCTGAGTAAGTGAATATCTGCTTTTCTTTCTTTCCCCAGTTTTACTACTTTATTTCCTCCTGTTATTTCCCGTTGGTTTTCTACAACAAAGATCTTATTTGCAGCCATTAGGTAATACCAAAATCCCTTTGGAAAAATCTATACAGAAAATTTATATTGGGCTCAATCCGTTAAAATTTCTATTGCTTTAATGCTTTTGGTGGCTCACCATTCTCCTTCCTCTGGTAGATTCTGAAAGATGTTTCTTTTTTTTTTTTTTTTCATATTTCTTTTCACCTCCTAAATGGCTGCTAACAAGTTCTACAGACAGTAACCCACTCTTCTCCACATTCTTTTCCACCTTCCATTGCAACCAGATTTCTTCCATCATGTCTAGGAAATGTTCAAAGGAAATGTTCACAGGAAATGTTCACATTTGTGTTACAAATCTCTGAGGCAAATTCTACTATTATCAAGTGGTTAAGACAGTGTCAAGAGGACATTTAAATTTCCTAAGATAGTAAAAGAAAGGTGAAGAACAAGACTTAGATTGTAACTTTCACCCTTCTCAAAGGCTTAACCAGATCCAAAAAAACCTTTTTACTTAAACTAAGCCTGGAGACTTTAACATAACATGTTTCAACTCACCAAATTACTGCCTAACAAGCTAAATGTTTCCAGAGAAGAATCATACTGCATCTCCACATCCCTACCAAATCTTGTTTAAACATGTTTGGTTCTGCTAAAAAAGAACACTTAAAGTGTATCCTTTGTAAAGAAAAAAGAAAACAATTGTTAATTGTAGTAAATGATTTCCAAAATAATACACTTCAAATGTATTTCAATTAAGTTCAAAAGCAGAAAAAATACCAGAGTAAACCCAATATTTAATCTAATATTTAATAACTGTTATTTAATTAAGTAAATAAAGATATAGCTACTTATTTAACTAAGTAACTACAACTCAGTAAACCCACTAAATCCACCCTTTTAGTAATTATTAGATTAAAAGTTTGACTTTAACCTCAAAATAAGCTTTCACACTAACTTCCACTGTTTCCCTAAATATACATCTGTGGTCAAGCTACAATCATGTGCTTACTGCCTAATTATACCTTCCACCTATTTGCCTGTATTTTTTTTTTTTTTTTTAACTAAGGCTACTACTCCCATTTTAATCCGAAAAAACTCTCATCCTCCCAGGATCCTCAGTGTGCTTTTGGAGGAAAGAATCCTTGAACCAGCAGTCAGGAATCCTACGTCACAGTATAGTACTAGCTCAGTCACTTATGAATTATGGAAACTTCAATATGCCTTTTAATCTTCCTGGCTTTTGTTACTTTATCTATAAAACAAAGGTAATTAGTCAAGTGATTTCTATAGTCATAGGTAATTAGTAAAAGTTTAAGTCTGGGTTTATTAAGAGTGCTAGGCTGGAAAACTGATTTTCACTTTAGCCAAGATCATAGTAAAACTAACTCAGGAATATATTCTAGAATATACTTAGATAACATTACACCAGTTACTTTTATCTGGTGAGGAGACACACTAATATCAACTATACAGAACAATGACATTGAGGGAAGCAGAGAGGGCTGGACTTCCATGAGAATGACAAAATGAAATTTCTCATGCTTAATGAAATCATCAATCTTATAACACAGTCAGAAAGCACAAAATTGGGAAGCTGGAGAAACCGAAAAGCTGAAATCTCCATCTAGAGGCATAAGACACAATCTTTTATATAAGATTCATCTGTCTCCAGGCAGATGAATTTCCACATTCCGTTACATCACCTCTGTCTATTGCCATCTTTTGCTTTCTATGACTCAATCATAACCCTCAACAAGCTCCTTAATTCCATCAACTAGACTTTCCCAATCCTTTCAAACTATAGATTTATGGCACTTTAACTGTATCAATGCATTGCCAGTTCCTTTAATAAGTACTTATAAATGGAGAAATCTTTATTTGTCTGTGTATTGCCTCCCCAAATTCCCCACTTCAACTTCAAGAGCCAAATATCTGAAATAAGAGATCATCAAACTTTTGTGGGATAAATTAATTCCTACCATCATACCTTATAAACACACAAAAAATAATTACCTGTTACATGAAAAGAAACAAAATAATTTTATAAACTTTAAAGGCCTATAAGCTAAATTTTATAAATTGGATTGTTATCCACATTAATCATTATATGCTCTTCTTCATATTTGTTACCAGGATTTCACTGCTAAATATAAGCAAAAGAAGAGTCAAGGCTGGCTTATTAGGCATTTGCATAATGAGAAATGTCTATTATCTGACTTCATATAACAGAATAATGATGACTAATGGCCATATGATGATGCTCTGGCTCACCCATATCCTGAACTGAATTCTGACAAACTCAGATTAAATTACAGTCAGGTTATTTTTAGCACTAAATGTTTTGAGACATAATATTTTTCAAAAAACAGAAAACAAGCATGGAATACATGGTTGCTTTCTACTGCTCAGAAGAAACCATTCCCTAATTCTGCCTAAAATATAAACTTTTCTGTCTATAGATGCATTTATATTTCCTAACACCTTCAACATTCATTTGAGTAATTAAAGCAAACATATTTTAAAAGCTTCAATTAAAAAAAGGAACATGCTACATCACATATTTTCAAAGTGTTATATGCTGCTAAAGTGGGATGACTGCATACTGGATTCCTGTTTCCTTTAAGGCATGTGGAAAATACTCTCATAAATACATGCAGTGAGAGGAGAGTAGACACTCAATAAAATGAGCTATAGTATGCAGAATGGAAAAGCTATTAAATGCACATTCGCTTATATAAGACACAAGAGAAGCTTTTAAAGCACACGAACACCTAAGAGACAAGCAAAAACAAACTACTTAAGAAAAAAAATTTACAGCCATGACAGATTCAAAATTATTAGAGATTAGAGTAAAAGGAGTAGAATAAAACATCAAAATAGCAAAAGACAGGAGAGGAGATTAAGAGTCCATGTTACTTACAGAAATTCGTCTCCAGGGTGTTTGGGTATATTTATCAGCATATGTGCATTTTTCCACTTTAGATTTTTGGTGGCAGTTATACTGAGTTGCCTAGACAAAAACACAATTTTTACAATGGTTGAATTCTGTAAATACACAACAACAAGGTAATTAATTAGGGGCTTTCTTAAGAGGCACCAAGCCAAATGAATAAAAAAACTCATGCACTGAAAAATAGTTCTGGCTACTTTTCTGAAGAAAAAAAGTGTCTACAGCAAACATCAAGGTCTATTCAGTCATCTCTCATCTTATGCAGGGGTTGGGCTTGCAAGCCAGAAAGGCTAGAATTTTGAATAATCCAAATTACCCTTGGCAATCTCTTATATTGTTCATAAAGCAAACTATGTTTATATTAAGTATATAAATGTAGAACATATATAGCAATAAACAGTATATAAAGAATACGACTGCTAAATTTATAGTATTTCCCTAAACTATTATGGTACTACAGTGACTGCAGCACAGTTTCTCATATGCATTTTGGATGGGACTCTACTGGACATTAAATTCACTATTTCATCTGTCAGGATGTCTGTTCACATGTGCAATGCCATGAAGTCTCTTTCAAGATGTGTTGACTTAATTGAAGTGAAATGTTCTAAAGGATCTCTCTCCTTTTATAAGATGCATCTGACCATCTCATTTTACATGATTCTATTCAAAGCACGCAAAGTAATGTACCTATTATGTAAACTTTGAATCTCAAATATCATCAATTTCAAAAAAAAAAAAAAAGAATGAAAAGTTTGATAAAGAGAATTTTCCCTTAGTGTGGAAACTGGAAAATAAACATATTACTTGTTAAACAACTCCACTGGAGGTAAATATACTTTATTATAGGAAAACCTATGTCTTGATTATTGCATTGAGTTAAAAATATTTCCACTTTAAAAATATTTACCAACATTCAAAGTTTTTCTTAATTGCAATCAGATCATTTGAACTTCCTTACACAAAATAAAATCTAATTAAAAACAAAAATCTCTAGTCTGGCATAGTGGCACATGCCTGTAGTACCAGCTACTTGGAAGGCTGAGGTGGAAAGATCACCTGAGCCCAGCAGGTCAAGGCTGTGGTGGCTTAATACAGACATATTTCTCATTCCTATGAAAAAGGATAGTCACTGAAACAAAGTTCAATATATAAACAAGTCAACTGGGAATCTCTTGGAATTCACTAAAATAGGACTTCCTTTTTAACATATAAAAGAGGTATATAAAGAAAAAATATAATGATAAACACTTATTGTAATGCAAGTACATTACTTATTCCATCCTATGGTAATTCCAGAATTAAATTTACAATTTAAGATATGGTTAGATCCCCATAAACCTATCACAGTATTTTTGAAAACGTACTCTTTTTTTTTTCGTTTTTTTCTGAGTTGGAGTCTCACTCTATCGCCCAGACTGGAGTGCAGTGGCACGCTCCCAGCCACCGCAGCCTCAATCTGCTGGTCTCCAGTGATCCTTCCACCTCAGCCTTCCAAATATCCGGAACTACAGGCGCGCACTACCACGCCTGGCTAATTATTTTGATTTATTGTAGAGATGAGGTCTCGCCAAGTTGCCCAGGCGGGTCTCGAACCCACGGGCTCAGACAATCCACTCGTCTCGGTCTCCCAAAGTGCTAAGAGTACAGGCTGAACCACCGAGCCCGGCCCGAAAATGTACTTTCAACTTAAGATATTTTCAATTTATAATGGGTTTAACAGGATGTAACTGCATTGTAAGATAAGGAGCATAATGAATAAGTATCATTTTAGTGCCATTGTACAATAAAAAATTCTTAAGTAGGGAATCATTTGTAATTTCCATCCTGTGGGCCATATGCCAACACGTGAATAATAATATTTGGCAAATATTTGAATTTTCCATAATTTGGAAAGCCTGGGTTTTAGTGATACTTTAAAATATATAATACAACTACCCATATCATTTACACACCATCTACTTTCCGCATTGCTTGTGTTCAGATGATCACTTGTCACATATTCAGGGAAATGTATCCTAATCTCTTATCACAAGAAGAAAACCTTGATTAGTCTGAACCAATCTGGTTAATCCCATTTCTTTACACTTAGGTAGGGACAAGTAACCCAAATCTAGCCAATAAAACATAAGGAAAGTCTGGGGTATTTCTGACAAAGAATTCCTTTTTTTAGAAAAACAGGCACTCGAGTATTACTGTGTAAGAATGTGACACACAGAGCTATAGCAGACATCTTGGGACCATGAAAAGACAATCAAGTATATTCCAGCAAAGCTAGCTCAGAACTTTACCCAATACACCTACTGAGATGCTTTGTCCACTCCCCAGTTTTGAACTTGCCCATTTTGATGCCTTTTAGTGCTTCTGCCATTTTTTGTTTCACCCCTTTCACATCAGCAAAATGTTTCCCTTTCAGGACTTTTTAAATCCGAGGAAACAAAAAACCATAGTTCAGGGCAAGATTGGTTGAATAGGGAGGGTGGGGCATTGGAGGTCATGGTATTTTTGGTCAAAAACTGCTTAACAGTCATCGTGGTGAGGGCTAGTGCCTTGTCATGGCAGAAAAACCAGTCACCTGCTTGCCAAAACTCAGGATGTTTCTTTCGAAAACCATGACACAATCTCCTCAAAACTTCCAGATAAGACCTTTAGTTGACCATTTGATCTAGAGGAACAAATTTCAAGAATACCATATAAAGATAATTATAGTTTTTTTGTGAGTCCTCATTTGTATATATTCTTGTTTGCAAGTCTGAACAAATCTAGTGTGAACCAATTTCAAAAGGTCAAAATAATACCATGTATCTTCTCAGATCACAGCAGGATAAAAAAAAATATCGCTGCCACCAAGATCCCCCCAAAACACATAAAGAGATGGACACTAAGCAACATGCAGCTGAACGACTTCTGAGTCAACACAGAAATCAAGACAGAAATAAAAAGTTTCCTGGAAATAAACGAAAACAAAGACACATCTTATCAGAATCTCTGGGATGCCATGAAAATAGTGTTGAGAGGAAAATTGATAGCACGGCATGCACACATCAAGAAAATAGAAAGATCACATGTAAACAACCTAACATCACACCTAAGGGAACTGGAAAGAAAAGATCATAGAGCTCCTAACTTCAGAAAAATTCAGATCACTAAGATAAGGGCACAATTGCAGACTACAGAAGAGAAAAATATCATTGAAAGGATCAATAAGACAAAAAGCTGGTCCTTTGAAAGGATAACCAAGTTTGAGAACCCCTGGGCAGATTGACTAAAAAAAGAGAAAGTCCAAGTAAACACAATTAGAAATGAAGAAGGCAAAGTCACAACTGACCCTGAAGAAATTTAAAAGATTATCAGAGATTACTATGAATATCAGTATGCAAATAAACTAGAAAACCTAAAGGAAATGGAGGATTTTCTGGTGTCACACTACCTCCCAAGGTTGAAACAAGAAGAAACTGAAACTCTATTTAGACCAATAACAATCCAGGAAATTGACTCAGTTGTAAGAAACCGCCCCACCAAAAGAAGCCCTAGACCAGATGGCCTCCCAGCTGAATTCTACAAGGTATATAAAGAGGAGCTGATACCAATCTTACTGAAAGTATTCCAAGTAACTGAGAATTCTCCCTACTTCATTTTATGAAGCTAACATCATACTGATCCAATCCAATCCCAACAAGGAACGAGAATTACAGGCCAATCTCCTTAAAGAACATAGATGCAAAAATTATCAACAAGATTCTAGCAAACTGGATCCAATAACACGTCTGAAGGATCATCCAACATGACCAGGTGGGTTTCATTCCCAGGATGCTGGGCTAGTTCAACATTCACGAGACAATAAACGTAACTCAGCACATTAACAGATGTAAAACCAAGAACCACATGATTATCTCATTAGATCCAGAAAAAGCATTTAACAAAATCCAGCCTCCCTTCTTGACAAAAACCCTCGAATACCTAGGCAAAGAAGGAGCATTCCTCAAAACAATAAGAGCCATCTATCATAAACTTACAGCTAACATTTGGCTCAATGGGCAGAAGCTGGATGCATTCCCTCTAAGAACTAGAACAAGATAAGGATGCCACCTCTCACCCCTCTATTCAACACAGTGCTGGAAATCCAAGCCAGAGCAATCAAGAAAGAGAGAAAAATCAGGGGTATCCAAATAGGAAAAGAAGAAGTTAAGCTATCCCTCTTGGCGTGCAGTATGACTCTATACCTAGAAAACCCTAGGAGTCTGTCAGAAACCTAGCACTGATAATGCCTTTCGTAAAGTCTCGGGTTACACAGTACCTTGCAAAAGAGAGTTGCATTTCTATACACCAACAACAAGCATGTAAAGAACCAAATGAAAAACATATTCCATTTACAATATCCCCCCACCCACACACAAATGAAATACCTTGGCATACACATATTCAGAGAAATGAAAGACTTTTACAATAAGAACTGCAAAATGCTGCTCAAAGAAATCAAGGTTGACACAAGCAATTGGAAAAACATCCCATGTTCATGGACTGGAAAAATCAGTACTGTCAAGATGTCTATCCAACCCAAGGCAATCTATGGATTCAATGCAATACTCATCAAATTACCAACATCATTTTTCACAGACCTAGAAATGACAATACCGAAATTCATATGAAAACAAAAAAGAGCATGAATAGCCAAAACAATCCTCAGCAAAAGAAACAAAGCAGGAGGTATCAGACTTTATTACAAGGTTACAGTAACCAAGACAGCATGGTACTGGTACAGGAATAGGTACATAGACCAATGGAATAGGACAGAGATTCTGAAAGTAAAAACACAGTATCTCAACTAACTCATCTTTGACAATCATTGGGAAAGGAGACCATGTTTAGCAAATGGTGCTGGGAAAACTGGTTAACCACATGCAAAAGAATGAAACCAGACCCTTATTTATCATCATATAAAAAAATCAACTTAAAAATGTATCGACGATTTATATATAAAACATCAAATTGTAAGAATCCTAGAAGAAAATGTAGTCCCTTCTGGACATCAGAGTAGGCCATGAATTCATGGCCAAGTCCCCAAAAGCAAGTGCTAGAAAAGCTAAGATAGACAGGTGGGACCTCATCAAACTGAAAAGCTTTTGTACAGCAAAAGAAACCATCAAGAGAGTAAAGAGACAACTCACAGAATAGCAAAAAATATTTGCTAATTATGCATCTGCCAAAGGCCTAACATCCAGGATCTACAAGGAACTCAAACAAAGTGAAAGGATAAAAAACAAACAACCCCATTTTTAAAAAGTGCAAAGAACAGAGACACTTATTAAAAGACAACATACAAGCCGCCAACAGACACATGGAAAAATGCTCAGCCTCACTAATCATCAGAGAAATGCAAATCAAAACTACAATGAGATACCACCTAACTCCAGTAAGGATGGCTATCACTAATAAGTCAAAAACAACTTCTGCTGGCATGTGTGTAGGGGAAAGGGAACACTTTGACACTGTTGGTAAGAGTGCAAGCTAGTTAAAACCTCTATGGAAAGCAGTGTGGTAATTTCTAAAAGAACTAAAAATTGATCTTCTATACAATCCAGCAATCCTTCTTTTGGAAATATACCCAGAGGAACATAAATCACTCTACAAAAAAGACATCTGCACACGCATGCTTATTGCCACACTATTCACGACAGCAAAAACATGGAACAAACCCTGCTGCCCATAGAAAGTGGACTAAATAATGAAAATGTAATACATAAACAAAATGAAGTATTACACAGTCATAAAGAAGAACAAAATCATGGTCCTTGCAGCAATTCAGATGCAGTTAGAGACCATCATACTAAGTTAACTATCACAAAAACAAAGACCTAAATACGATATGTTCTCACTCCTAAGTGGGCCCAACACTAGTCACGTGACCACAAAGGTGGGATTGGCAGTCTCTGGGCAGTACTAAGGAAGGGAGGGAAGGAGGAGGGTGGGAGGCATGTGACAACACAAAGGGTCCCTGGTCCACTACCGGGAGGAGTGAGGGCCACCTAGAAGCCCAAACTTCACTTGCATGCAGCCTACTTTTGTAGTAAATCCTCACTTGTACCCCACAACTCTATAATTAATAAATAAATTACTTTTGGGACTTATACAAGGGACCCCAAAAAACCATCATTTATTTAATAAAAAATTGTGTATTTACTCTTACGTGTTTAAACTTCAATCACCTTCAAAGTACTCTCCATTTGATGCAATAAATCTATCGACATGCTTTTTTCCAATGCGCAAAACAGTTTTGAACTCATCAATTTTGATGCCTTTTAGTATTTCTGCCATTTTTTGTTTCACCTCTTCCACATGGAGGACTTCTTCCATCAGGGAAACAAAAAAAGTAGTTTGGGGCAAGATAGGTTGAATAGCAAGGGTGGGGCACGGAGGTCATGCTGTTTTTGGTCAAAAACTCCTGAAACACTCAGCATGGAGCGGGCTGGTGCCTTGACATGGTAGAAAAAACAGTCACCTGTTTGCCAGAACTAGGGTCGTTTCTTTTGAAAATCATGATGCAACCTTCTCAAAACTTCCAGATAAAAGCTTTGGTTGATCGTTTGATCCAGGGAAACACATTTCAAATATTCTATTATAAGGAGTATGCCTCCAAAAGATTATTCCTGGTTTTTAGGGTCTCCACTCATATTTTTTTGCTATTTGAGTTTACAACTGTTCTTATTTTTAAAGTCACTTTTAGTTAGAGACTTTTACATTTAACTTAAAACATCATAAGGTATGCACTGACTTATACTAAGTGATTTAGGGGTTATATGAGTTACTGTTTATTGTGTACCCATAGGCCACGCACTAGGTAGTTTACATCTGTAGTTCATCTATCTGAACTCTGTATGGTCAGTACTATTTTTATTATCCCCATTTACAGAAGAGGCTTAGGAGAGATTACTAGACTTCCCTAAGAGAGCATGGACGTTAAGGTACAAAGTCAGGATTTGAACCTAGGTCTTTCATGGTTTTTCAAATATACTACACTGCTAAACCACTTAACTTGAGTTCCACTTAACATAGCTCTTTCATAAGATAATTCTGAGAATTCAATGAGTAAACATATCTAAATTAACTAGTGGATTGAGGGGAATATAAATGGGTATTCTTAGCATTTTGGAATAAAGTTTGAATAGTCAAACCTCTACACCTTTCAGTTGATTCTTGGAACACTGCAATCTGATTTTATACCAGCACATTTCATAAAATATGAATTAAGCACTTTATACTATACTTTCTTTGTTTTTCTGAAAGTTTGCTTACAAACACAGATTAGAGTTGTATGTATATTTTTTTAAAGAAAAGGCTAGAACTGAAAAGGGATTCTGAAATCATCTAAAAAAAACCTTTATATGTTGGATTAAAAAAAGCACTAGAGAGAAGTGATGGAAACTGCCAATGTTGTTCAGTTAGTTAATATTGGAGACAAAAGAGTCCTCTAATTCCTAGCCCACGGTTCTTCTGATGACTTTTTTCTATTTAAAAAAAAAAGTAGTTTAGAGGCATAAGGAAAGGAAAAAAATAAATTTAAAATAGAAAGTCAATTTTAGTTTTCATAACGTGAAAACTGCTGTTACTTATCTATACTTTTGAGTGGTTTGTATCTTTTAAAATTCTCTTGATTTGAATAAGTGCCTTTCTAGAGCTCCATAACTAAAATTTATAGTATTAAAATATTTCTGAATGGCTTCTAATTTTCTACTACAAAAAGAACTTAAAACTCAACTAATGTGTGTAAAGGCATTAGCTTTACACATGATCATGGCTTGCAATGAGAAACAGTGAATCTTCTCTAATCCTCTAAATTTATGTTGACAAAAATCACACTAATATTAATTTTTAGACTGAAGAACAGGAACTGTCAACTGTCAGTGTCAAGTAAGTTTCACAAAGTTCTCTTAGTACAGAACACAACTCCCTTGCAATTTTCAAATAGACTCATGTAATTTTAATGTGTTTACAGAGGAAATTTCTAGCTGAAACGCACCAAAGCCTCCTGAGTAATCTTTAGGAAAATTATGCACAGCACCTAGAAAAACAGGTGAAAAGCTCTTTTGCAATAAATATAATTCCTAGGTTTAGTATAACAAATACAAAAAAGCTCAAGGTACATACTGGTCAACACTTTCACTTTTCTTATTCTCTTTCTTTAGGATTCTCTTCAAATTTCTTATATCTTTCTAAAAACCATTTTCAAGGTGAGATATGTTCAGGACAACTGGCTCAGTCTAACATGTCAGTACAACAACAACAAAAAGTGTAGCTCTAAATTAAAAGACATTTAAGAAATATAGCCGGGTCTGGTGGCTCAGCCTGTAATCCCATGCCTTTGGGAGGCTGAGGTGAGTGGATTGCCTGAGCCCGCAGGTTCGAGACCCGCCTGGGCAAGCGAGACCTCATCTCTACAATAAATCAAAAAAAATAAAAATAAAAATTAGCCGAGCGTGGTAGCGCGTGCCTGTAGTTCCAGCTACCTGGAAGGCCGAGGCGGAAGGATCGCTGGAGCCCAGCAGATCGAGGCTGGAGTGGCCGGGAGCGGCCACTGCACTCCAGTCTGGGTGACAGAGTGAGACTTCAACTCAAAAAGAAGTATAACCAGTTATCATGCACGGTCCTGCATTGAATTCCAGTTTAAACAAATCAAATTTATAAGATGTTTTTAGAATAACTAGAGAAAAGTGAATATGAAGTAGGTATTAGAAGATATTAAGAAATTAAGAGTAATTGCTTAAAGATAATAATATTACTTCAGGTATGAAGAGATTTGTTTTTATTTTTAAAAGACACATACCAAGATTAAAAGAATACCTTATTGGCCAGGTGTGGTGGCTCATAACTGTAATCCCAGCACTTTGGGAGGCCAAGACAGAAGGATTGCTTGACCCTAGGAGTTCGAGACCAGCCTTGGCAACATAGCAAGACCTCATAATCTCTACAAAAAACTCAAAACTTAGCCAAGAGTAGAGGCGCATGCCTGCAGTCCCAGCTACTCAGAAGGCTGAGGTAGAAGGACTGCCTGAGTCCAGAAGGTCAAAATTGTGGTGAGCCATGATCATTCCACTGCACTCCAGCCTGGGTAACAGAGCCAGACTCTGACTCAAAAAATAAATAATATACTTTATTAGAACTCTTCAGGATAAAAAGATTCATTTTTCATTATTTATTAATCACATTAATATAACGTGATCTTTTTTTATAATTCTTTCTATTTTAAATTTACTTTTCTAATTTTAATATTGCGACCCTACTATTTTTTTCTTTGAGAGACAGTCTTGCTCCATCACCCAAGCTAGAGTGCAGTTTACCACAACCTTGACCCTCTATGCTCAAGTGATCCTCCCACATCAGCCTCCTGAATAGCTAGGACTACAAGCATGCATCACCATGCCCAGCTAAATTTTTTATTTTTATTTTTGGTAGAGTTAGGGTCTCGCTAGTTGCCCAGACTACCCCAGTATTTTTTATAAGAATAATTTTATTGTTTCCCCAACCTTTTATGTTCAGCCTTATTGAAAGCCATTTTATTTTAGCTAAATTTCTTTTATACAAAGCAAATTACCAGATTCTTTAAATCCTCAAGGAATCTCTCGCCAAGAGATAAGACCATTTGCAGTCATTATTATATTTGTTACATTTGGTCTAATTTCTGTTACTTTAGTTTTGATGTTTTTGTATTTTCCTTGATATTTTTCCATTTTTATGTCTTTTTTTTAACTTTTATCTTTTGTAAGATACATTATTCCAACCTACTAACAGTTATGTTAAAGCATTTCATACACATTATTATAATTTATCTAGTATGTTTCAAAAATAAAGAATAACTTGGGCTATTCATTTATAGAGATAAAAAATTTAGTACTTCTGGCTTCCTTCAGCATATTCCTTACCTTCTTACTGGAACATATTTAATCTAAATATTTTCCAAAATTAACAGCAACTTAAAATTTTAAAATTAAAAGTAACATTTTTTAGTTTCCAAAAAGTTAAAGGTTTATAAATTCAAACAAATTACAACATTCAAATGACATGTACTTTACATGAGATAAAATAATGAGTAGTAAAAGTCTTCTCCAACTAGTGATTTGTAACTTTAGAAACTTAGTTTCTCTAAAGATGGTTTCCATTTCACCACTCATTTATTTTAATCTTTATTTCCTTATTCTTGAGTTATTTTTCAATTTCTCTCTCAAGTATGTAACGTGTATTATTAACTGAGTAGCATATTTTTTGACATCCTCAAGTCTAAGAATTTACCTTTTTATATAAATAAAAACTTATCTGGATATAAAATATGAAGCTAATAATCTTTTTCTGAAGTGCACAATTCATAATATCCTGTGCTCTATAATATATTTTTGCAAAAATTGAAGCGTACTTCATTTCCTATTGCTGTCTTTTTTCTTCTTCCTGAAAGTTGGCTGGGTTGTTTTTTACCTTTGGAACACAAATGTCGGGTCTTATTATTTCCATTTTGATTTTGTATTGGGTACGACTGCAATTTGCAATAACAGGTTATTCTTTATTCAGATTTATAAACTTTCAAAGAAAGTTTATAAATCTGAATAAAGAATATCTGATCTGTCTCTTCTATTTATTCATGAGCTAGATCTCGATGATCTGACCTCAGTGGCTAAGAGTTCAACATATTATATCTTATATTTTGAGAAAGATTAATAATTCATACTGCTAGTGGAAACTGCGGGGGGGAGATAATCGACAGTAGTGGAAATCTGCAGGGGAAGGGAGGGCTTACCTCATCAACAAGGGTACTTGCATAATGAATATTTATATACCTAACCCTGAATTGTACCCCGCAATTTTAAAACCAAAAAAAGTATTAAAAAACAGAAAAGAAAGAAATAGCACTGGAAACTCATGTGGACAAAATGACTAACTCTTTGAACATTAAAAAATATATATTTAATACTGCTAAATTGTTTGCTAGACCAAAAATATGCTTTTGACTTTCAACAAAGATTTTCTTTTGACTGCTGTGATTTTTAAGCCATTACTTTCTTTATATTTTGGCCTTTTATAACTATAGTTAATTATAATTAAATTCAAGATACATACTTATTGTTTTCGTATGAGACTAACATTTAAAATTGTAACAGCTATAAAATCATAAAGATTCAAACATGATTAAGGAATCGTTCAATATCATACATAAGAAAGCATTTTCTTGTAATACACCCTTCAATCTGATAGCTATACAGATATCTAAGTCAGAGAGAGAATGTACCCCTATTCTCAACTCACCAATACTTGTTTCTTTAAACATGTCTGAAGGAAAGTCATTTACCCCATATCAATAAAAATGAATATAAACTGATAAATTTTAAATTCCCAAAACGGAGGCCAATTAAAATGAATCAACAACATTTTTCAAATTGAATATGTATTATATAGACTGAAAGTTAAGTCACAAACTTTTACTAAAGTTAATATAACCTAAAAATAACACAAAAGTACAACTTTGAAAGCCAAAAATGAAGTCAAACTCTAATTGCAACATAGAATTTTATTTTTAAAAAATATATTGTCAGCCGGGCTCGGTGGCTCAGCCTGTAATCCCACGCCTTTGGGAGGCTGAGGTGAATGGATTGCCTGAGCCCGCGGGTTCGAGACCCACCTGGGCAGCGAGACCTCATCTCTACAATAAATCAAAAAAAAAAAATCAGCCGGGCATGGTGGCGTGCGCCTATAATTCCGGCTACTCGGAAGGCTGAGGCGGAAGGATCGCCGGAGCCCAGCAGGTCGAGGCTGCGGTGGCCGGGAGCGGCCACTGCACTCCAGTCTGGGTGACAGAGTGAGACTCCAACTCAAAAAAACAAAAAACAAAAAAAACAAAAACAAAAACAAAAATATATATTGTCCAGTTTGACAAGCTTCCAGTTTACATATTACTCTATAATACTTACAAGTTGATGTTCTAATAGTTGGATCTTTTCATCTTTTTTCTTTATTTCCTCTTTAAGTTGTTTTATTTCATTTAATAAATCTTCATTCTGAAATATTTTAAAAACTTAAGATGAGGTATTTAAAATACCATAATGGGAAGCATTAAATCAATGATGAACACAAAGTAATGAATAAATTATTTGTTCATTTTGGGGGAAATCTGCTACTAAAAAAATACCTTCTAAGATTTTATCATATAATGGAGTCTGACATGTAGACAATGAGCAATACTAGCAACAGCTAACATTTGCTGTGTATTTTATAAGATGTCAGAAATGAAGCACTTTCAGGTATTTATTAAGCATTTGATTCCAAACACACACCAGAGGGTTATCCCCCTCTACATAGAAGAAAACTGCAACATAAATCATAGAGCAAAAGAAATCACAGACAAAACAGTAACTTCAGATAAATTTCAAGGTATGCAAGAGTTGCCTGTTCAGAGAAAACAAAGGACACAACAAGCAAAGGGAATCGCTTAATTAAAGGCACAGAGTCATTTAGTGGCTGGTTCAGAAATCAGCAAAAAGATAAATGTGCCTGAAGGGTAATAAGGGAGATTCTTTTTCCATGAGCTACTTTTTTCAGGAACACTGCCTGAATCAAAGAGAGAATATCCTGTCAAATTCATCTATGAGGAATGCCTAATACTATTACTACTGAATGGAAACCTAATATCAAGGTAAGCAGGAAACCAATTAAATTATCCTATAGTTAGCCCATTCTGTGTTCCACTACTCAATTATTCAGAAATATATATTGAGCAAGTAGTATAAACAAGAAAATTAGAATATACATGTGAAATATATATCTTTTTAGAGAGAAAAATATGTAAGCAAATAACTAGAATGTATTATTACTGAGCACAAGTATGTCATCTCCTTCAGATACACTGAGAACAAAAAAAAATCTGTTGTAGTCTCTTTAGTGAGAGATCAAAAATAGACATTTTACAAAGGCTTTAACATATCACATAAGCATCTCAAACAATACGAAAAGCTTTTTTAAATAACACTATGTAGCCTATAATTGGGAAAGATTGTTTTCTATATTAAAAAAATCTCCAGGTGAATTTTAATAGTGTAGGAATTTTAAAAATTCATAAAGCAAGAAAAAAGAACACAAATTCTGAAAAACGTATTTCTAAGGCCACGTTTAGAAGGACTGATGTCTAGGCTATGTAGCAAATGAAACTATTAAGAAATAATAAATATATCTGATTATATAAAATCTTAAAGCATCTAAACTAACATTACAGTTAAAAGCTGGTGAAAACCCATTCAAATATGACAAAGGATTGATATCTCAAGTATATTACAGCCTGTCTAAACACATCAGATTATATTCAAGGCCCCAATAGACAAAAAGCCAGTTCTCACGTGTGTGCGTGTGTATGTATGCGTATGTGTATCTCCAATAAAATTTTGTATCTGACTCACTGAAGAACTATAAATTAAAATACTAAAGGCATTCTTTTATAAGTATTAAGTTAAGGAGAAAATATCCAATGCAATTTTTTAAATTGCAAAAAAAAAGTGTGGGGGGCTACAGAATCAGACACAGCAATTAACCTTTCTGGACAAACATACTGTTGTATATATGAAAGTTCAATTATTCTACCCTGAGGAATATATGTCAAAGAAAAGAAATTACTCTAATTATGAGAATACTAGAAGGTATTATCTGAAAGTTTACAAGTTTTCAATTGTTTGAAATATAACACAGCAACTTGATAGAATACTAAATAGCCATCATTCATGTAGTTATGGGTAGGTAATACAGAAAATGAAGTCAAAGTGAAATTAAAATACAATGTGATAAGGGCTATATATATATATAGCCCTTACCACATTGTCAGGCATGGTTCTAATATTTTTTTCGCCAAAACCATTTCTTTTTATTTCTTGCTTTAAATATTATTTTTTAATCGACAAACATATAATAATCAGATCAGGATAATTAGCATACCCAGTAACTCAAAAATTTATCATTTCGTGTTGAGAACACCACCAATTTTATACATAAAGATAGGCAAAGGAAAACACATCAGGAAAAGACTCCACACCAGTGGAGTCTTAAAGAATGCAGAAGGTTGAGAAGATAGAGGGGTTTGATAGGCTTTGGATTTTAGAGTAAAGGATTCTAGGTGTCATACAACAACAAAAAGGGGAGGACAATCATTGCATGTTTGGAGAATTATAAACAGTGATGCTGTTGCACAAGGCTATGGTGAATACTAAGGAACAATTTGGCTAGTAAACTAGGCAAGGGCCAGATCATAGGCTCATCAAGTATGGCCTTAGCTAGGGAATGACAGATTTGCATTAGAGATAGCTTTGACAGATGTTGGGAGGTCAAATTTGACACACATACACACAAAAATTCCAACAAAATAGAGCTAGGAACTTGTTACTGAGATATTGCAATACTCTAGATAAGTAAGAATATAACCCAAGAGAGTGATAAAGACGGAGAAGAAGAGAAGAGATCAAAATTTGGAGATTTTGGCAATTCACTGCCCATGAAAGAAAAGCCCAGAGAAGCAATCAAGAGTGATATCCATATTTCTAGCTTGAGTAATATGGTGAACAGTTGTGCAACCAAAAGAAATGGAGAACATACAAGGATAAATATATTCAAAGAGGAATAGGAATATGTGTGTTTTAAACATATTGTTAGAGGAACCAATGGGTAGGACTTAGAGCAGAAATGTCCAATGGGCAAATGAATTATCAAGCATGAAAGAGAGGAATTATACATGTTACCCGTGTGTGTGTGTGTATAAAATCATGAAAGTAAAAAGTTCAAACAGGACTGGACTAAAGATATAAATCTAACATTTTAAGTAGAGGAAAGCCAGGTGCAGGGGCTCAAGTCTGTAATCCCAGCACTTTGGGAGGCTGAGGTGAGCAGATTGCCTGAGCCCACAAGTTAGAGAATAGCCTGGGCAACTTGGCAAGACCTCATCTCTACAATAAATCAAAAAATTAGCCAGGAGTGGTAGCGCACGCCTGTAGTTCCAGCTACTTGGAAGGCTGAGGTGGAAGGATTGCCTGAGCCCAGCAGGCTGATGCTGGGGTGGCCATGAGCATGCTACTGCATTCCAGCCTGGGGGACAGAGTGAGACTCTAACTCAAAAAATAAATAAGTAAAACATAAAGTAGAGGAGAAATCTACAAAATAAGTGAGGGAGAGAAATGTTGAGAAGTATGAAGAATTCCAGAGAAAAATTACAAAACAGCCAAGAAATAAACCTTCTAAGACAAACATTATGCCAAACGTATACAGCATTAAAACCAATAGCTATTTTCATTTGTCTGCGTTTCCACAATAACTGGAAAAAGGTTTAAGGAGAGTCAAGAAGGATTTTATTTGACTTACTGAGTTTAAGATAAGTGAGGTACAAAAATTTATAAACTGACAATGAAGAGAAAGTAGAAGCACAATGAAGACAGATAAGAGCAGGAAGAGACATAGATCTCAAGCAGCAGCAGTAGAGTGAAAAACACAAGAAAAGGTGGTCATCCACAGCATAGTGGCCATTTTCTCCTTGTAACTACAAAGAGAATGAGATAGAAGATAGTAAGGCAGGAAGCAGCAGATCTTTGCTTGATGAATATAAGGCTACCCATAGAGGTTGCAAAGCAATGACTAAGCATGGGGCTTGAAAGGGCTCAATGTTTGGAATACTTCTTCAGGAGAATGGAGAGGAAGCTGTCCTGAGATAAATAAAAGATCAGATCAGAGGCATAGGAGGCCCAGTGGAGATTCTGAACTCTTAATTTTTTTTTTTTTTAGTGAGTCTCATTCTGTTACCCAGGCTGGAGTGCAGTGGCACACTCACAGCAACGGCAGCCTGGACCTGCTGGGCTCGGGTGATTCTTCTGCCTCAGCCTTCCAAAAAGCTGGAACCACAGGTGTATGCCACCACGTCTGGCTAATTTTTTGATTTACTGTAGAGACAAAGTCTCGCCAAGTTGCCCAGGCTGGTGTCGAAACCCTGGACTTGGGCAATCCTCTCCTCCACTTTCCAAGGTGCTGGGATTATAGGCGTGAGCCACCAAGCCTGGCTTAGACTGTAAATTTTTAATGGCACAAGATATTATATTTGTGTCATTTGAAACTATACTTCTAAACCATCTTAGATGAGATGACATAGTTGGGGAATTGCTGATGAAAGTGCAAGAGAGACTGGGATACGGGAGAATAGACAGGATGAGCTATTGTATCTCAACGTAAATAAGAAAAAAAAGACTAGGAATGATCTATCTGTAAGGAAACAAAGTATGAGCAAGAAATAAATACCATGTAACAGTAAATCTGTCATGTAATATTAACTACATAGATAGACTAGATAGGAACATTGAGGAAAAGTGAAGATACCAGTTGTATTAAAAAGGTGGAGTCAAACTTTATTTTATTTTATTTTTTGTTTTAAGTTGGAGTATCATTCTGTCACCCAGACTGCAGTGCAGTGATATGCTCCCAGCAGCCTCAACCTGCTGGGCTCCGGCGATCCTTCCAGCTCAACCTTCCAAGTAGCCGGAACTACAGGCACGCGCTACCACACCTGGCTAATCTTTTATTTATTGTAGAGACGAGTTCTCTCCAAGTTGCCCAGGCGGATCTCGAACCCATGAGCTCAGGCAATCCACTTGTCTCGGTCTCCCAAAGTGCTGGGATTACAGGCTGAGCCACCGAGCCTGGCCCTAAATTTTTTTCTTTAAAAATAATTTCTTAGCTGG
>NW_007253358.1:481600-483528 GCF_000164805.1 Carlito syrichta | reverse complement strand
CCCGTGGGTTCGAGTCCCGCCTGGGCAGCGAGACCTCAACTCTACAATAAATCAAAAAATCAGCCGGACGTGGTAGCGCACGCCTGTAGTTCCAGTTACTTGGAAGGCTGAGGAGGAAGGATCGCCAGAGCCCAGCAGGTCGAGGTTGCGGTGGCCAGGAGCGGCCACTGCACTCCAGTCTGGGCGACAGAGTGAGACTCCAACTCAAAAATAATAATCATAATAATAATAATAATTTCTTTACCTGTAAAAACTTTTTTTTTCACAAAAAAATCAGAAAAAGTCAATTCTACTTTTAAAATATCAATCACAATTAAAAAACTGAGAGATCAACAGAGATTTTCTAAGTCAATGGTTCTCAACTGAGTATGGAGAAAGAAATGCCCTACTGAGGTCCTGCTGGTATAAAATATTATACTGACAGCAGGATGAAAGCTCAGAGATAGGAAGGAATTTGCACAAGAACAGGTAGGCACAGGTTTAAAAAGCCAAGATTAGACACCAGTTATGACTACTATGCTATTTTCTTTTGATTTTGATTGCTTTATACACAATTTTATTCTCAATAAATCACTCTGTATCCTATGAGAAAATGATGCTTCTCTGCCCCACTAACTCCAAGCTTAGCCAATTGAATTGTTTTGGAAGTGACATGTCTCACATCCAAGCAGAATTCACATATGGTTCTGTCAAAGCTCTCTTCTCTCATGTCCCATGATGCAGGGTGATCCTTCTATTTAGTGCCCAAAATGAAGAAAATACATGAAGCAGAATCTTAGCTGATATAGTCAATATATAATATAAATAAGACATCAATTTTTGTTATTATAAGTCACCAATGTTTTGAGATTGTTACTGCAGATGACTAGTAAACACTGATTAGTATACCCTGAAAACAGGATGTAAAAGCCAACAATAACTTTACTTGGAAATATTAAGTAAATCAAGGACATGCATATGTGTTTAAGGAATAAATATGTGCTTAAGAAACAGCTGCAAAATAAAAGAGCTTTATTTTAAAATACACCTAAGGATGATGAGAATTATTTTTAAAAAAACTTTCAAACATTCATTAAAATATATCTAGATTCTATAATTATGCTTAAACATAAAAAAGATAAATTAATCTCAATTTCAGCATATTTTCTCAATGCTGTGACTCTATGATAGTACCTATTTCCCAATTTTATTCTTACTGGTAGTCATATTTTTAAACTGTTACTCATAATTATAAACAATTTTTTAAAAAATCCTGTAATAGTAGCAATACAGGGATAAATAAATATCCAACTGCTAAATTCAATTAAAATACCACATGGATATCATTTCAACTTAACAAAGTAGCAAAAGTTACGAGCAAACTTGATTAATACCCAAGACAGCAAAGCTCTAGGTTTACATACATTTACTATTAAATGCTTTCATTGCTATTGCATTATTACTTTAGTAATAAAAAACAATGTGAAAAGTTCAGAATTACTACCTAGTCATACCTTATATATTTGATCAACTTCTTCTGGTTCTGGGCTGGAGGGCAATGATAGTTGAATGTCATGCAATGAACCACTTCCATCATGCTGTCAGAAAGAAGAGAAGAGAAACACAAGCATTAATACAATAATTGTGGAAATTCAGTTCAACCTGAATTTACCCCAGATCAAATGGCAGTATGGCAAAGAACAAACAGGATATTAAATTATAGAAATATCCTTTTTATCTATATGCACTAGTATAGAAATGTGAAACAGAAAAAAAGTGAGCCCAGGCAAAAAATAACCTGTGGAAATAAATAATATACTGTATGAGTAGTTGAAGCAGAGAGCCAGTGAACCATAGGAGAAATTCTTTAAGAATTTTAAGACTGGCCGGGCTCGGTGGCTCAGCCTGTAATCCCAGCACTTTGGGAGGCCGAGGCGAGTGGATTGCTT
>NW_007253358.1:466721-481501 GCF_000164805.1 Carlito syrichta | reverse complement strand
TTCCGGCTACTTGGAAGGTTGAGGTGGAAGGATCGCCGGAGCCCAGCAGGTCGAGGCTGCGGTGGCTGGAAGCATGCCGCTGCACTCCAGTCTTGGCAATAGAGTGAGACTCCAACTCAAAAAAAAAAAAGAATTTTAAGATTATCTCACCTAAAAAAATGAAAACTAAAAATCAACAGAATCTACTTTGGTTTAAATGTGCTTTGAGAAGAAGTTAGAAACAATAAGAATAAAAACTCAACAAGACTTGACCACAAAAATCATTTAATTAAAAATACTATATACATGATAATACATATTGCATGACTCCATTTATATGAAGTCCGAGAACAGGTGAAACAAATCTATGGTGTTAGAAATCAGAATACTAGTAGGCTCAAGGGAAGAGGGTAACTGACTGTTAAGGAACATTAAGGAACCTACTAGGAAGCTGGAAATGTTCTATGTCTTAACTACGGTGGTTACAGAAACATATATATATATATATGTAATTCAGGCTGTACACTTAAGATTGGTATACCTTAAGCGCCTTATTGATATGTTATGCCTCAGAAAATGTTGAAATAAGTAAAGATTTTGTCCTTAAACAAGAAAAAGAAAATAATACTATTAAGTTCCACCCCTTGCTGAACTGCTTTAGGAAAAAGAAATCACATGCTCAATATTCAGACAGACAGCCTCAAGAAAGATGAGCCAGTGAAGAATATAACTGGATGATGGTGAGGGACTGAGTCCCTTACCAAGGCAGCACACTTGTGGTTCAAACACCTTGTTTGTTCTAATGGTACCTAGATACCTGAAGACACCTACTGAGTCAGCAATCTTCAAGGAGCTCTAACATTACCATCTTCCTCAGACACATACGTATTGAATCTCCCAGATCACAGATAATGTCCTCCATTGAAATAGGAGTGCTATTATAGTACAGATGAGCATTTAGGTTATTTTCTTCTTTATTGCACTGCATATCAACTGATTCAGAATCTCTAGGAGTAGGGTCCAGAAATGTTTATTTAGAAAAGTTTTAACAGGTAATGCTGACATTGAAGACTACATGTAAGTCAAATTTCCAGTTTTCCCACATTTTTACTGGTGATATCATATTAACATAAAGACTTTGGCCGCCAGGCGCGGTGGTTCACACCTGTAATCCCAGAACTTTGGGAGGCCGAGGCAAGAGGACTGCCTAAGCCCAAGGGTTTGAAACCAACCTAAGCAACTTGGTGAGATCTCATCTCTACAATAAATCAAAAAAATTAGCTGGGTGTGGTGGTACGTGCCTGTGGTTCCAGCGACATGGAAGGCTGAGGCGAAATGACTGCCTGAGCACAGCAGGTCCAGGCTGCAGAGGCCATGAGCATGCCACAGAACTCCAGTCTGGGCAACAAAGTGAAACTGTGAGTCAAAAAAAATACAAAACTTTGGCCTAAGAGGGAAGGCAATATCCTAAAGAACAGCAATGTTCTCAGAACACCATGGAAAGGGAGAAGGGGGAGGTGAAGGAGGGAGGGAGGGAAGGACAAGATTCATCTCAGTAATAACTTAATCTTTGCTATTAATGCCTTGACACATAAAAACATGGCCAGTCCTACATACAAGTATATGTGATAAAAGAGGAACTGTAAAATTTTACTTATTTCCAAATATCTTCCTGCCAACTACAAAGTAGGAACTCCAAGGAATCAGAAATAACACAAGCACATACTGTTTTGTATTAGATGTAAATTCAGTTGTGGGAAATGTGCACCAGAACAGGAAAAAAAACAACAGCTTTCAGGGTAAAGGAAAAAAATGGGAGTTCAAACAGAAAATACCAGGGAACTCAGTAAAACTCCATAAAGCTATATGGATTCCTGGGTTAATCCCTAGCAGACCTTGCTTGGATCTGATGCCAAATAGCATACCAGAGACCTTGAAAAATAAACAAAGAACCCTGCCCAGCCTTTGGAAGGTGTACACTCAGAAGAGATTGGGAGAGCATGCCAAAGACTTTGGAAAACAGAACTGACATTGAAAGGCAGCTATCAGAACTTGTAGCCTGAATTCAAATAGACTGTTTGCCTGCTTAAAAAAAAAAAAAAATCAATATTTTCCATAGAATTTAAAGACCATGAATCTTATAACACAATGTTCATATATCTAAGACAAACTCAAAAGTTACTCAGTATAAAAACTAAGGCAGCCGGGCTCGGTGGCTCAGCCTGTAATCCCGCGCCTTTGGGAGGCTGAGGTGAGTAGATTGCCTGAGCCGGAGGGTTCGAGACCCACCTGGGCAGCGAGACCTCATCTCTACAATAAATCAAAAAATCAGCCGGGCGTGATAGCGCATGCCTGTAATTCTGGCTACTTGGAAGGCTGAGGCGGAAGGATCACCGGAGCCCAGCAGGTCGAGGCTGCGGTGGCCGGGAGTGGCCACTGCACTCCAGTCTGGGCAACAGAGGGAGACTCCAACTCAACAAAAAAAATAAAACTAAGGCAAAAATGTCAACTCACACAGAAAAAGACAACCAACATATACTAGTGCCAAAATGACAGAGAAGTTATAACTAGAAGAGATTTTAATAAAGCTGTTGCAAAAATTTTCCAAAAAGGATGAACTCTTGAAAGAAAATAGAAAGTCTCAGCAACAGAATATATGACGTAGAAAAAAACAGACATTTAAAAGCTGAAAAGATTCAATAACCAAGAATTTAAAATGTACTAGATGGCCTAAATGCCAGCACTCCAGATGACACAGTAAACTTCAAGGTAGATCAACAGAAATTAACCAGTCTAACCAATGAAAAAAAAATTGGCTTAAAAAAAATAGACAGAATCTGCTCAGGAACCTATGGAGATAATAACACAAGAACTAACATTCACGTCATTGAGGTCACAAAAGGATGAGTGTGAGGCAAAAAACATATTGGAAGAAATAATGGATGAACACACACACACTCCAAATTTGGTGAACGACACAAACATACTGAGGTAAGAAGCCCAATTTTTAAAAAATATTGAAGGCTCACACCTACAATCCCAGCACTTTAGGAGGCCAAGGTAAAAGGACTGCTTGAGCTCAGAAGTTCGAGACGGGCTTAGGTAACATAGCGAGACCTCATCTCTACAAAAAAATCAGCCAGGTGTGGTGGTGCACACCTGTGGTTTCAGGTACTGAGGACGCTGAGGCAGAAATGATCACCTGAGCTCAAAAAGTCGAGGCTGCCAGAGAGCTGTGATCATGCCACTGTCCTCCAGCCTGGGCAACGGGATAAAACCCAACTCATAAACAAACAAACCACAAAAATTAAATAAATAGAAAACATCAAAGTATGCTCTCTGAACATAAGGAAATTTAACTAGAAATCAATACTGAAGGATAATCTCCTTATATCTGAAATGTAAACAACCAATTTCTAAATCATTCCTGGGTCAAAAAAGAAAGTCTCAATATTTTGAATTAAAGAAAAATACCAAAATTTGAATATTTCGATTTAAAGAAAAATACTAGAATTTGTGGAATGTAACTAAAGCAGAGGGTAGACAAAGAACTTGGTATGAAATGCTTATATTAAAACAAAGTTGTCAAATCAGTCACTGGAGCAAAATAAACGGAACAAGTGGAAAGAAGAAAATAATAAAGAGCAGAAATTAAACAAAACTGAAAATAAACACACACACACACACACTAATGAGAATCAATGCAACCAAAAACAGGTTCTTTGTCAAGTGCCAAATATCTAGCAAAATTTCCAATAGCGAAAAAGATACAAGGTACAAGTCAAAACACATATCAGGAATGCAAACAGCAATATCATTACAGACATCTCAGATACTATGAGTAAATAAGGCAACAATAATATGAATGATGCTATGCACACAAATTTGACAACTTATATGAGATGCCTCAAAAGCCACAAATTCTTGAAACTCACGAAATACAAAACAGATAGCCTGTGTAGATCTATGACTATTAAAGAAAATGTGTGTATATATATACATACACACACACATTTACTGGCAAAATCTTTCAAACTACAGAGGGTGATATCAATTCTATACAATCTTTTAAAAAATCAAATTAGACCTGTAATCCTGCACCTTTGGGAGGCTGAGGTGAGTAGATTGCCTGAGCCTGCGGGTTCGAGACCCGCCTGGACAACTTGGCAAGACCTCATCTCTACAATAAATCAAAAAATCAGCCGGGCGTGGTAGCGCATGCCCTATAATTCCGGCTACTTAGAAGGCTGAGGCGGAAGGATCGCCAGAGCCCAGCAGGTTGAGGCTGCGGTGGCCGGGAGTGGGCACTGCACTCCAGTCTAGGCGACAGAGTGAGACTCCAACTCAAAAAAAAAAAAAAAAATCAAATTAATTTAGAAAATTAATCTAACTAATTTATAAGGCCAGTATTTCCCTGATACTAAAACAAAGACAGCATAACACCACAGATCAATATCTATAATGTATAAGGATATAAAAGTCCTTTGAAAAATCTCTGAATCTAATTCAACAATATTATAAAAAGAAAAAGACATCACGAGCAAGTAGGGGTGGATTCCAGAAATGCAAAGCTGGTTCAATAGCTAAAAGCAATGTAATTCGCTACATCAAAAAATAAACAGTCTAGGCCGGGCTCAGTGGCTCAGCCTGCAATCCCAGTGCTTTGGGAGGCTGAGGTGAGAAGACTGCCTGAGCCCGTGGGTTCGAGACCCGCACCGGGCAACTTGGTGAGACCTCATCTCTACAATTAAAAAAAAAAAAAAAATTAGCTGGGTGTGGTAGCACGCGCCCATAGTTCCAGCTACTTGGAAGGCTGAGGCAGAAGGATCGCCAGAGTCCAGCAGGTCGAGGCTGCGGTGGCCAGGAGCGTGCCACTGCACTCCAGTCTGGGTGAAGGAGTGAGACTCCAACTCAAAAAATAAAATAAAATAAAATAAACAGTTTAAGCCGGGCTCAGTGGCTCAGCCTGTAATCCCACGCCTTTGGGAGGCTGAGGTGAGTGGACTGCCTGAGCCCACGGGTTCGAGACCTGACTGGGCGGCGAGACCTCATCTCTACAATAAATCAAAAAATCAGCCGGGCGTGGTAGCGTATGCCTGTAATTCCGGCTACTCGGAAGGCTGAGGCGGAAGGATCGCCGGAGCCCAGCAGGTCGAGGCTGTGGTGGCCGGGAGCGGCCACTGCACTCCAGTCTAGGCGACAAAGTGAGACTCCAACTCAAAAAAATTTTAAAAAAACAGTCAAACAATCATCTCAATAGATGACAGATACATTTCAAAACCCACTTACAATAAGAAGCTCAGAAAACTAGCACTAACATCATGTATTATATGATTTTATTAAAGCTAAAATTATATTTAAATTTAAAGCTATTGTATTTATATTTAAAGCTAAAAGAGTTAGTTTTACTCCAAGACTAGAACAAGGCACAAAACTGAAAACACACACACACACACACACACACACACACACACAATCAATGAGAATCAATGCAACCAAAAACAGGTTTTTTGTCAAGTGCCAAATAGCTAGCAAAATTCCCAAGAGCAAAAACAAGGTACAAGTCAAAATACATACCAGGAATGCAAATTCAATATCACACTGAAGTTTCTAGCCAGTGCAATAAGGCAAGAAAAAGAAATAAAAGGAAGACAAATAGGAAACAAAAAACAAAACCACCTCTATTTGGGTAATATAATTCTTGGTATAAAAAATTCCCAAAGTATTTACATAAGCCTACTACAACTAATACATGAATTGAGAAAGTCATAGGATATAAGGTCAATATACAAAAGTCAGCTATCTTTATGGCAAACAATAAAAAGTTGAATTTTTTAAAACCCTATCATTTATAATTAAACAAAATCCAAAAAGCAAGAAAAAAAGACAAAATCAAATTACAAAATAACAAAAAAACGTATGTACAAATCTAAGAAATAGACTAACTCTGCATATTAAAAATAAAAAGTATATGTTGATAAAAGAAAACAGAGAACTAAGCAAACAAAAAATACTTTATCAATGAATTGAAAGACTCAATATTCAACTATAGATTCAGTACTCTCCTAATCAAAATCCCAGGAGGATTTCTTTTTAGTAGAAATAGAAAAGTTGCTTCTAAAGTGTATATGGAAAAGAAAAAGAACTAATAGTCAATAATTTTGAAAAGAAAAACAAAGGTAGAGAAGTTACACTATTTTCATTTTAAGACTTACTATAAAGTTCTAGTAATCAAGAGAGTATGGTACTGTCAAAAGGACAAATACAGATCAAAGTAATAGAAAGAATCCAGAAACAGTCCCACACATTTATGGGTCAAAGGTATTTTGGACAAAACTACAAAGGAAAGTCAATAGAGAAAGCACCATTTTCAACAAATGCTAGAACAATTGAATATCCACAGGCAATAAAATGAATTTAACCCATAAATTAGATATAAAGAAATGCTCAAAACAGGTTATAGACCTAAATTTTAAATGTAAAACTATAAAACTTCTCCAAATAAACATAAAAAGTATGTGTGATCTTGGGTTGGGCAAAGATTCTGATATGATAACAAAAAATCAAAAATATTATAGAAAAAAATTTTTACTTCAAGAGCAGAACTTCTGCTAAAAAGAACCAGAAACAAAATAAAACATTTAATAGAACGAGAAGAGAAGCCATAGACTAGGAAAAAGTATTTGCAATAATGTAGAAGCATAATGTCTAACTCATAGAAAACAATTAAAAAGTATCAGCTAATTTTAAAACATAGTCACAACAAAAATAATGATAATATGAATGTCTAGGGATTTTTAATTGACTCTTGAAACTCATAATTGTACACAGTTGTCCAAAAAGCTAGTCTCATTTTTAAAAATATTAATGTTTCATCACTTACATACCTGCTAAAAAATTTTTATCTAAAATATATAAAGCACTCTCAAAAATCAATAACAAGAGTATGTTAAATATACAGGGGAAAAAAATCAATAACAAGAAACAGGCATTTTTGTTAAAAAGAACAGCCATTTCATCAGCAAAGATATACAAATGAAAAATAGTCATATGAAAAGATGCTCACACCATTAATCATTATGAAAATACAAATTAAGTCCACAAATGAGATACCACTAAACTCCTATTGAGTGGCTCTAAAAATATACTGGTAATACTAAATGCTGACAAGGATGCAGAACTACAGCAATATTCTTACATTGCTAGTGGGAATACAAAATGGTATAGCCACTATGGAAAACAGTTTGGTAGTTTTTTTTAAAGTTAAATTTATCATTACCATACAACTCAGCAATCCTACTCCTAGGTATTTACCCAAGAAAAATGAATACATATCCTCACCTCCCATGAAAATCTGTGCATGAATGTTTATAGTGGCTTTATTTGTAATTGCCAAAAATTGCAAAGCAACACAAATATCCTTCAACTGGTAAATGAATAAACAAACTGTGGTAGACACATAAAATAGAATACCACTTTGCAGTATATAGAAACAAATGACTGATACACAGAACAGCATGAATGCATTTTAAATTGCATTAAGTAAAAAAAGTGAGACTCCAAGGCTATATAATATACGATTCCATTTACATGACAGCATTGAAAAGGCAAAACTAGAGAAATAAAATATATCAGTAGTTGCTAGGAGCTAGTAGTGGGTGTAGGAACTGACTAGAAAAAAAAAAAGAAATCTGGGACATGACTGTAATAGCTGCAAAATTGTTTGTTGAAGCTATAGCTTTTTTTCTTTTTGTAAAACTGTACATCAAAAAGAGTAAATGTTACTGTGTATAAATTATACCTCACCAAAATTGTACAAAGTTGCATAATGTCCCCCTAGAAATTCATGCCCACCCAGAATACTACCTTACTTGAAAATAGGGTCTTTACAAATATAACCAAGTTGAGGTCACACTGGATTAGGGTTGCCCTAAATTTAATATAACTGATGTCCTCATAAGAAGAGAGAAATTTAGACACATAGACACATAAGGAAAGTCATAAGAAGATGGAAGTAGAGATTAGAATGATGCATCTACATGGAAAGTCAAGGATTGCTGGCACCCACCAGAAGCTAAAAGCAATGTGTTTCCCTCCTAGAGCCTGCCATAATGACACAACCTTGATTTTGGATGTCTAGCCTCCAGATCTATGAGATAACGAATTTATTTTGTTATAAGCCACCAAGCTTGCGGTATTTGCTATGGAAGCTCCATAAAACTAATATAAGACATCTATTAAAAGCAAACAAAAGGAGAGAAGGAAATACCAGATAAATCTCAACAACCAATATAACATTATTGTACCAGGAAAGACAGAGTAGAATTAAAAAGGAAAATTAATAACAAAATTCAAGATTTTATTAGTGATCAGAGGAATAATTCACCAAGAAGAGTACCAGTCATAAACATTTATATATTTAATAAAATAGCCTGAAAATACTAAAAATTCACAGCATTAAAAGGAGAAATAGAAAAATCTGAAATTATGCCAGAGGTTAACATTACTCTCAGAAACTCACATATTAAAGTCAAAAATTCAGTAAGGATAAATAAGATATAAATATTACAATTAATAAGCCTGATATGATAGATATACTGCTACCTAAAATATAGAAAATATATATTCTATTCAAACAAACATTGAACTTTCATAAAAATTGATCATGATGTTGGCCATGGATTAACAAACTCTGGGCCACAGGACAAACACAGTCAGTTGCCTCTTTTACAGTCTACCAGTAAAGAATGGTTGTCACGCTTTTAAACAATTGCATTTGAAATATTTTATCTACGTAATAGACTCAATTTTATGTCTTGCCCAAAAAAGGCTAAAATATTTACTATGCAGCCCTCTAAGGAAAAGTCTTCCAAATTCTGCTCTAGGCCACAAAGAAAATATCAACACGTTCCAAAAAATTATACCATACAAATACTGTTTTCATTATCACTTTAAAAATGAAAAGCATCATATATCAAACCAGTGCTATTGAAAATTGAAAAAAAGAATCTAAATAAAATAAATTTATAGGATAACCCAAGACAACTAGAAGTTATTAATGTTTCAGTGTATTGCTATGCCTCATAGACCAAAAAAAAAAAAAAAATCCACCCTTTTTCATTAAACAGATTAGATTTAGGAGATTTTAAAAAATCTATTATTTCCATCAAAGTACAAGAGCTTTAAACATCATAAATATAATCTCCAACTGAATCAAATAATAAAACCCCCTCCTCTACACCCTGTCCCCAATAACTCTGACACTAACCAATGGCAGTGCTCTCTATTAATCCTTGACCTAAGAGGAGAGTATCCAGGATAAAATTAGAAAACATTCTGAGAAATGCCTCTTTAAGCATTTGAAGGGAGGGGGAAGGGGTAGGAGACATTAAAAAGACAAAAAATAATCTTTTAAAAAAATTAACAGAAGCAAATTTCATGCTTTGCATTACACATAATAAGGAGCTAACACCAATTGACCAGTGCTGGGTACTGTTCTAAGTGTTTTCATAAACATAAGTAATAAATGTATAGGAGCAAAAATAATACCAAAAAAACCCACACCAACTGAAAAAAAAACAAGCAATCCTGGGCTGCTTTACTGAGTAAAATGCTCTAGCAGTTTCTATGGGTTCCAGTTAGAATGCTAATGAATCCATTAGCGTTCTACTAAAGATGGGTAAATCCTCCTCTATTTGAAAAGCATTAGAAGACTACTGTCAGCAAATCAACTTTCTTTTTTTTTTATTTTTGACATAGCATAAAGGTAAATTTTTGTTCTAATATTATAACTCTTTTACATATTAATTCTGGAACAGACCATCTTACCCAAGTGATTCTTCCATGAGTTTGCAAAAACTGGGGTCTTCCTATGATTTCCAGAGCAGCTGCAATAGACATGGATACTTAAAATGACTAATAAAAAAGTCTGGCAGCATTGGCCAATACCTGCTGACAAGCATCATCAGTGATGTCAACAAAGCTGCCTTGTGTTCAAATATACCACACAATCACATAAGGTGCCCCAGGAAAGAGGGCAGAGGAAGAAGAGAGGTCTTCCTCCTTTTTCTTTTCGAAAGGCTTTAAAAAAAATAAAAGACATATGATAAACAATCATGATCAGTCTAGGATGTGCACTGAGAACAATTTCTGAGTAATATGGTAACTCACCTGTGGGATTTAAAATCTAATGATTTAAGTGACATTTGAGAGGATTAAAAGAAAACAAATTTATAAAGCCTGATTTTCAATAAGTGCTTCAAAGATGAGGCTCCTAACAGATGGCCAAGGCAAAGACATTTTAAAATCAAAAACAAATTTACTTGGCATTCAAACAGACTAGAATGCTATTACATATGGATAAATCTTTTATAATATTCTAATTAAATAGTGTTCACAAACGTCTATTGTTTAAACTAACTTTTTAAAATTGAATCTATGTTTGATTTATATCTGAATCTGGATATCCCTTCCTGTAGGTTTACTTTGTCACTAAAAGATATTCCTTGTGCTGGGCACAGTGGCCTCACACCTATAATCCCAACATTTTGGGAGGTCAAGGTGAGAGGACTGCCTACAGGCTCGAGACCAGCCTGGGCAACTTACTGAGACCTCACCTCCACAATAAATAAAAAAATTAGCTGGGTGTTGAAGCATGTGCTCGTAGTGCCAGCTACTTAGAAGGTTGAGGTAGAAGGATCACCTGAGCCAAGCAGGTAGAGGTTGCAGCGGTCATAAGCATGCAACTGCACTCCAGGCCTGGGCAACAGAATAAGATTCCATCTCAAAAAAAAAAAAGTATATGTGTGTGTATATACATACATATATATAGTCTGGTCTCAAACCCGTGGGCTCAGGCAATCCTCTCTCACCTTGGTCTCCCAAAGTGCTGGGATTATAGGCGTGAGCCACTGTGCCTGGCTGTAAAAGGAATTTTAAAAACTAAATCAATGGACCTATAACATTTTTAGCTGTGAAGTCTAAATATTGTCAGATGTCAAATTCTCTCTAAAATTGATCTATTGGAGCCGGGCTCAGTGGCTCAGTCTGTAATCCCACGCCTTTGGGAGGCTGAGGTGAGTGGATTGCCTGAGCCCGTGGGTTTGAGACCCGACTGGGCAGCGAGACCTCATCTCTACAATAAATCAAAAAATTAGCCGGGCTTGGTAGCGCACGCCTATAGCTCCAGCTACTTACTTGGAAGGATGAGGCGGAAGGATTGCCAGAGCCCAGCAGGTTGAGGCTGCGGTGGCCGGGAGTGGCCACTGCACTCCAGTCTGGGCGACAGAGTGAGACTCCAACTCAAAAAATTTTTTTAAAAAATGTTTTAAATAAAATAAAATTGATCTATTGGTTTAATGCTATTACCGTCAAAATTCCAAGTGTTTTTCATAGAACTCAACAAAATGATTCCAACATTTTATGGAAAGGCAAAGAACTAAGAATAGTAAAAATACTTTTGAAGAAGAGTAAGATAGGGAATCATGATAATATAATATTAAGAAATAGTTAGAATGTATAATTTGATGCTGGGATAGTGGACATATAATGGACATCTGGTTTTTTAAAGAACAGGTACTGCATATCTGAGGAGAAAGAATGGACTCAATATTTTGGTCCTAAACCCACTTCTTATCCAGATGGAAATAAATGAAAGTAGATCTCTACCTCATAATTTATATATGTATATATCAGAATCACTTCCAAGGTATTTGAGATTTAATTGTGAAGGTCAAAACTCTAAAATTTTATGATTCAGGGATTCTTTTTTAAAAACCTCTTTTTTTTTTGAGACAGAGCCTCACTGTCACCCAGGCTGGGGTGCAGTGGAACACACATGGCCACGGCAGCCTCAACATGCTGGGCCCAGGTGATTCTTTCACTTCAGCCTTCCAAGTAGCTGGAACTACAGGCACACGTCACCACACCCAGCTAATTTTTTTTGTTTTATTGTAGAGATAACGTCTCGCCAAGTTGCTCAGGCTGGTCTCGAACCCACGGGTTCAGGCAATCATCTCACTTTGGCCTCCCAAAGTGATGGGATTATAGGCGTGAGCCATCACGCCCAGCCCAACAAAGATTTCTGAAATCACAAACAACTAAGAAAAAAACCTGGTAAATTCAATTACATTAGAACTAAGAACCGTTGTTCATCAAAGAATACCAGAGAGTGAAAATGCAGTCCACAGAACAGAAGAAAATATTTGAAACACATATAACCAACAGAGAACTTTCATCTACAATATACTTTAAAAAAAACCCAAAAACCTCTATATCTCTGTCTCTTCGACACCCCCACACACACATACACACATACAAACTCACATATGAAGGATACAACCAATCAACAAACATTCCAGAAACATACACAGAGGTTCAGCTGTATTAGTCATGAGGGAAATGCAAATTAAAATCACAATTGAATGCCACCATAGTCTATCCAATGACTAAAATTAAGGAGTTGAATAACACAAAGTATGCATACATGTGGAACAATGGAAAACAACACCTAATACTCAAGGAGTAAAACAACAACACAAAAATTGAACAACGCCAGAAAACAGTTTGGTATGTCTAGAGTAGAAAACGTCCTTGTTTCATGACTCAGAAATTCCACATCTAATTAGATACTCCAGAGAAACTTTCACACAATTGTATCAGGAAAATGTTCATAGCAATAGTATTCATCAGAGGAAAAACAAACAAACAAAAAAAACCCTGAAAACAAAATGGACATCAAGAGTAAAATAGACAAAGATACTATGTTTGGTCACAGAATGGAACACCAATAGAGAAATGAAATTTCTCTAGGAGGCAGAGCTAAACATAAACATAAGTATGAATGAATCTTTAAAAAAACGTTGAATGGGAGAAGTCATATGGAAATACAGTACAATTTCACTTATATAAAGATTAAAAAGAAGCTTGCCTATTATCAATTATGGAAAGGGAAAGCACTGCAATCAGGAAGGAGCATATAGAGAGCTTATTAATGTCTCCTTTCTTAACCTGGTTGGTGAGTACAAAGCTGTTTCACATTATAAATTAAACAGAACCCTTATGTTGTTTTAGTGAACATTTCATAAACTTACTCATCCTGGAGAGATTAAGTATAAAGATAGAGGAGTACGAGTGTCCTAGCATTTCTGTGGTTCTCTGCAGCCAAGTGACAATCATTCAGCAGCCCCTTGACTCCCAGTGAACCCACCCAGGTTGCTGCTGCTTGCTGCTTTCAATATTCCATCCACTTACCATTACACACACACACACACACACACACACACACACACACACACACACTCTCTCTCTCTCTCTCTCTCTCTCTCTCTCTCTCTCTCTCTCTCTCTGACACACACACCCTACACAAATGAAGAAAAAGAGAAAATATGTGAGGGGAAAAATTATTGATTTTATTCGCAACATTGGAAGTAAAGAGAATGATGAAACAAACATTTGTATATTACATTTGACATTTATAAAACATGATTACATATTCCTGTACTTTCAACCCCCAAACAAATCCTAAAGTAAATATAACATAAATAATAGAGACCAAATATTTTGCAACCCAAATGAAATGTCAGAAAGAGGTATCATCATGCTTTCTATTATACCATCTTAGAGTCTTCATTTCCTACTGCAAAGTCAAAACAGATGCTGAATATGATAATATGATACAAGTAAGCAGAAAACATAATTTTAAAAAATGAAAGAGAAAAAAGTGGGTAGACATAACTACTTTGAAAACTGTTATGTAGTCTCTGTAAAAGCTGCATATGTACATACATTATGACTGACCCAGTAATTCCACTCATAGGTATATCTACAACAAAAATGCATACAAATGTTTATTTAAAAATTCTACAATATTGTAGCAGTGCTATTCACAAAAATAAATAAAAAATGGAAACCTGTCCAAATGTCTATCAATTGTAGAACAAATGAAATAAATTACTATATTTACATGATGGAATTCTCTACAGTAATGAGAATGAATGCAAAAAATTGATGACTCAAAAATGTAATGTTGAGCAAAAAAAGCCAGATGTAAAATGAGTATATACTAAATGGTTTCATTTCATTTCAAAGTTCAAATACAGGCAAACTCATATATGTTTTCAGAAGTCAGGCGGTAACCATTAGAAAAAATGGGATAGTAATCAGAAAGGGCTTTTACTCGGGTAACAGTCTGTTTCTTGTTGGGTGCTGGCTACATAGTTATTTTCCGTTTGTGAAATTAATTGAGAATAGACATAAATTATATGCTTTTCTGTATATAAATTATGCTTCAATAAAAAGTTTTTGAAACAGAACATAAGGAATTAAAATCAGGAGACAAGATACCACTAAGATATTATTTTTTCATTATGACCTCACAGTCTTCAGATTTTTATTCAAAATTTCTAAATTAGGCAATAAAATGTACAGAATTATTAAGCTAAAATACTTCAAAAGCCATGGATCTAAAACGTATTCTACATTAACATGCAACCGGGTGATCTTGAGACATACAATTAAATGTCAGTCTGTTTTCTAACCATTAAAACGGCATCACTACTGCTGTCCTTCCTATCCCACAGTGATGTTATAAAGGGTGAAATGAAGTATATAAAACAGCTGTTTAAACTATAATGTAACCTTGAGCTCAGTATTACAACAAATAAAAAATAGGCCAAAAGCTCTAATATTCAAAATTTTGTGCACAGTGAGAACTTTGTTCAAGTGAACTCTTTTTTTGTTTGTTTGTTTTTTTTTTTTTGAGTTGGAGTCTCACTCGGTCGCCCAGACTGGAGTGCAGTGGC
>NW_007253358.1:431442-466701 GCF_000164805.1 Carlito syrichta | reverse complement strand
CAGGCGGGTCTCGAACCCGCGGGCTCAGGGAATCCACTCACCTCAGCCTCCCAAAGGCGCGGGATTACAGGCTGAGCCACCGAGCCCGGCTTCAAGTGAACTCTTAAACAGAAAACTACTAAATAAAATAAAGATGTCACTGCCTGAGTTTAGCCAAGGGAACATAAATTATGGTAAGAAGTGCTGGAGGCTATCTTCACTCTCTCCTCTCCCTGTTATCCTCCAAAGTATCTCCTAGAACACCACTGTGTGCAAGAGGCCTTGGAGTCATACATGTGGGGTAAAAGAATCCTGGTTTTACCACTTATTAGTTGTCTGAGCCTCACCTTCAACTATCAGATGAAGCCAGTATCACCTACTTTTCAAGGACTGGAAATAATGTGTATGAGAAAATCTAGAGGAATGCCCAGCATACAAAAACATGACCACTATAGTAGAGTTTTGCATACATTACTCTGTAAGATACAAGCATGGATGAAGCATTAAAATTAAATTGTTTTTAAAGCAATTAAGTTTAACAACTTTAGCCTGAAATTTGGATGTCTGTAACAGCCTCCTACATATTATGACTTAACTCATTCTCTCTGCTTTTTATTTTCCTTAGGTCCCTTCAAGTAATCTTTTTCAAATACCAATTTGGCCAAGTGACTTATCTCCTTTTGTGGCACACAAAGCCCTAGATAACCTGCCCTCAGTCTATCTATTCCTCCTGCTTCTTCTCTAGCACTCTACGTTTTAACCAGATTCAATTATTAACTCATCCTTGAATAGAATGTATACTTTTTAAAAAATATTTTATTTTTCCAGAAACAATAAATGTGGTTGTGAAAAATTAGAAATTTAAAAAATGTAGATTAAAAGAAAACACAGAAAAAGAAATTACATTCTTATCCAGTTATCACTGCTATTAACAGAGCATATCCTTCTGGAGGGATATATAAATGTAGATAGATATAGAAATATAAATGATCACAATGTACATGCTACTTTATAACCTGCTTTATTCAGTCAAGAATCTCCACCTTTTTGTTTCTGTAAAGTTCCATCTCAGCTATTAAATAGGCCATATTCAAATTTCCCCAACTACCCCAAAATGTTCTTTATTGCTGGTTTGTCCAAATCAACATCCAATTTAAAGTTTCACACTGGATATAGTTGTCCTTTACATTTCTTTCAATGCAGCACTGTCGCCTTCTCCCACAATCTTTTTAGAACAGTAATAAGCTAAAGAGATCTCATTACTTTTCCTACTGAATGTCCAGCCTTGTGAATTTATCTGGCTCCTTCCTTTCTTATTCTTTTATCATCTGTTTTACCAGATACAAAGAAAGATAAGTGTATGACCCCTTAAGGTTAAAAATGTGGGAATTAATTGAAGTCTACATTTTAATTGAAGTTTGAATAAGGAATGAACAGATTATGGCACAAGGAAGTTTCTATATGGTAGCTCTAGAGAAGCTCTGGACAGAATAGAACAGGTTGACTGAGGTGAGGAGGGGGTCAGAAATACTGTGTTTTCATTAATTCTTTGGATAGTACGCATATTTTTTCAAAACTATGTTTATATATCACATTGATATTTTTTCAATTAAGTAAAAAGAAAAAAAAGTAAAAGGGCAATTATATTAAATCATGTACTCATTCAGCTTTTAACTTCTGTTAGAATTTGGGAAAGTTTAAAGATGCCCCAGCTGGACACCATGGCTCATGTCCGTAATTCTACCACTTAAGGAGGTCAAAGCAGGAGGATCCCTTGAGGCTAGGAGTTCAAGACCAGCCTGGGCAACATAGTGAGATACCAACTCTACAAAATAATAACAAAAATCAGACAGGTGTGATGGTATGTGCCTGTAATCCCAGGTACTCAAGAGGTTGAGGTAGGAGTGTCCCTTGAGCCCAGGAGTCAGAGAGTTCAAGGCTGCATTGAACTATGATTGTGTCGCTGTACTCTAGATGACAGAGTGAGACTTGTCTCAAAAAAAAAAGAGGCCCTGAAAAGACTGCAATTTTCTTTTTCATAATTTTGTTTTCACTGCATAACAAAACGTCAATTTGATCAGTGTGTACTACGATTTCAGAGGTCATAATGACAGAAAGGAACCATTAAGAGATTTACAACTTTACACAAAGTACCTCAAAAAATATGCTTTTATTTTTATGGTTCTAACCATTGTTTACCAATTCATCTACTCCTGCCTGAATTATGTTCCTTCTTTCATTATTACAGGTGGTCAAGTATTATTAGCTGATATTTAATCATGCTTCATGATTCAGGGCAATATACTCAAGAGACAAAAGAGGATCCATGGTATAGCTAGTATAATGGCTGGCTCACAGTAGATATTTAATATATTTTAGCCATTTCCCATCATTTCCTATATCCTCTTTCCTATGACGTTGAAGCTCTTGATCAGAAAACCTTCTTCCCAGATCCGACAGGAACAAAACACTATACATCAAAGCCTATTTCCTAGTTATGGAGTTATGGTTAAACTAAGTTGTAAGCTCTATGTCTGAATATTTCAATTATGGAATCTCTTTTTGTCTCAAAAAAAAGTCTAACAATTCAAAAGGATTCTCCACTCTAATGCTTGCTCCCAGTCTTAGCACAGAAAAGTTTCTTTTCAAAAAGTAGTCAAATATCCATAAGAATGGAGAAGAGTAGTCCAGAAAATCTATAACTGAGCAATATAGAACAACTTACATAACTTTAACAGAATTTTCATACTAATCATAATTTCTAACACAAGAGCTGGATTCCACTTCAGTTAGCCTTTCCTGAGGATATACCACCAATTTGGTTTTGATGGCTACCAGGAATTCTCAGACTTGGTCCCTTTTCATGGAGGCTAAAACATAAAACCATGAAGAAGGTGACCCAGAAAGGACATTGAGGAACAGAGAGAAGTCAGGTTGTTCTTTCTCAATAATAGTTTTAAGCTAAACATGACTATTGTATAAAATACAATTATAAATTTTAAACCAAACAAAAGGGATCTATAATTTAAAATTAGTACTTTTTCCTTCATTTTCTGCTGTGTATCTGACCTTGTCTATAAGTGCTAAATGTAAATACTGTTAAATCAGAAACTATATTCTTTCAACAACTTTACAATGTAGATACTATGAAAATAAGGAAACAGAAGCAGAGATTGGCTTACCAAATGCCACACAGCTCATAAATGCCAGGGACTGTGAATTGAGACCATTATGCAAAATCCTATGTTTTGTTTTGTTTTTTTCACAAAAGTTTCTATTTTATATTATTTACAAGCATTGCTTCAATAGGAATCTAAACAGATATTAGAAACCCAAGTAATTTTTTTTTTACAGTAAATCCAACTCATTTTCAATTTCAAAACATCAGAGCTGGAAACATTCATTATGTACTCACCTGATGCAGGAGACGTTTCAGTTTGAGTAACTGAGTTTTTACAGCAGTGCAATCTTGAACCATGTGACGGAGGGTCATCTCATCCAGTATCACTGTATTTTCTGGTATATCTACAAATATCTTCTGAGCCTGGAAAAAGGGAGTCCCTCCATAGCTTTCAAAATGACCCAAAGGAGATTCTCTATAGGGAGAGGCTCTGGATGGGCAGGTGAAGAAGGTGGAGAAAAAAGATATATACAATTTCAGAAAGAGATGAAGGTAATAAAATTATTGCAGTTATTATTACAAACCATTTATCATTACCACAAAGTCTCTGAGTTTTACTCACCTCAGTCACTGGGTATATTTCCACAAAAGGCAAAATCAGCTCAAAATCAGTTGTCATAAAAACAATTATCTTCTGTACCTTTCCCACCCTTTGTGTATTTTGCACACACTGAATGAATAAACCTTCTTTCTTAGGAACCAGAATAGAAATAAAATATTCTGGGAAGACTTTGTCTGGAAAAATTATACTTATTTTCCCTTTTCTGCACTGATTGTCTGCTCTTTAGTTTTTCACTTTGCTTGACCTCTTAAACTACATACCTTTTTCAGTCCATCACTGTGCTACCCATATTCATTTCCAGTTTGTACATATCCTTAAACTCCCATTTCCTAAACTGCCAACAGATCGTTAAGACAGATGAATTATTATTTCTTCTTTTTTGTTTTTACATTATTGATAAATCATGTTTTCCAATAAAGATTAAATAAGCTTTTATAAAAGTCTTACATACACCACATAGATTCTAATCTTATATTGCATTAAAAAATCTACTCTAAAAAAATTTATACTTCCCTTCAGTCTCATACAATAACATACATGCTAAATAAGAGGAAAAAAAACTAGGGTTAATGTGCTTCATGAGAGTTAAAAAAATGTTTTAAGCAAAAGTCATAGCTACAACAATTTTAAAACTACTGTATTCACATTACACACAATTCCAGTTGGTTCTTAAATTAAAACAAGAACTTACATACAAGAACTTACATATGTGAAATCTCAATAATTAAATAACATACTGAAAAGTATTCTCTCCAATATAATGGCTATTTTAACATACCAGAATTAAAGTTAAATTAATAATGCACTAAACTTGCAGAAATCATGATGCATTAAACTTCAACCATAATGAAAATGTAGAATTACAATCTGGAAGCAATCACATTAAAAATAGTCCCAGTTAGGCTGGGCACGGTGGTTCACGCCTATATTCCCAGCACTTTGGAAGGCCGAGGTGAGAGGATTCCTGAGCTCACAGGTTGGAGAACAGTCTGGGCAACTTGGTGAGACCTCATCTCTATAATAAATAAAAAAATTAGCCGAGTGTGGTGGCGCATGCCTGTAGCTCCAGCTACTTGGAAGGCTGAGGCAGAAGGATCAGCTGAGCCCAGCAGGTCGAGGTTGCAGTGGCCGGGAGCGGCCACTGCACTCCAGTCTGGGCGACAGTGTGAGACTCCAACTCAAAAAATAAAATAAAATAAAAAAATAAAAAAACTTCAGTCACTTTCAAAGTACTCTCCATTTGATTCAACACACCTATCAAGACACTTTTTCCACTGCCCAAAACAGTTTTCGAACTCATCAATTTGAATGCTAATTTTTTTTAGTGCTTCTGCTGTTCTGTTTCATCTCTTCCACATGAGCAAAACGTTTTCCTTTGAGGACTTTTTTTATTCAGGCAAACAAAAAACAGTCGCTGGGGGCAGGGAAGGTGGGGCACAGGAGTCATGCTGTTTTTGGTTAAAAACTGCTGAACACAGCTTGGTGTGGGAATGTAGGTTTTCATGGTAGAAGAAGCAGTCACTGTTTGCCACAACTCAGGACGTTTTTTCCACAAATTGTTATGATACTTTCTCAAAACTTCGAGATAAAAACTTTGGTTGATTATTTGATCCAGAGTAACAAATTCCAAGTGTACTACAAGGGGCCCAACCTCCAAAAGATAATTCCAATTTTGGAGGGGTCCTGGGCCCTTGTATATTTGGTTAATATAAATATGAACCAAATGTATGGAACTAATGAATTTAAAATGCTTGAAGGGAAGAGACAACAAGGCCTGATCACAAACCGAATATGGGAACAAAGAAGTGACATCTAGAAAAACCGCAATCAACTAAAAAGCCAGCTATGGCTTTGGATTTAGGTTTAAATCCTGTCTGAACTAGCAATTGAAAATATTTAATATTTTTGGACCATAGTTCTTTAACTCTCAATGTTCTCTACCTATTGAACAAAGTTCATGGTTGTATTTCTAATATCTTCATCATGAGATTCAAAACTCTAAACCTGTATTTTCTCCTAGTATTGAAATGCTACTTTCTTCAGAAGCTCTTCCTGATCCTCTCACTAGATAAAACTACCATTTCATGATCCTTACTTTATTTTACACCACAAATTAAAGAAATCTATATACCTATCAACTCTAACTGAATTGTAAATCCTTTGAAAACAGACCAGGCAGAGCACGGTGGCTCAAGTCTGTAATCCCAGCACTTTGGGAGGTCGAGGCAAGAGGATTGCCTGAACTGAGGGGTTCAAGATCAGCCTGGGCAACTTGGTAAGACCTCATCTCTAAGGATAAATAAATAAGTCAGGCATGGTAGCATGCACCTGTAGTTCCAGCTACTTGAAAGGCTGAGGCTGAAGGATCACCTGAGCCTAGCAGGTCGAGGCTGCGGTGGCCATGAACATGCCACTGCACTCCAGCCTGGATGACAGAGTGAGACTCCTACTCAAAAAAAAAAAAAAGAAAAGAAAAGAAAACAGAGCCATATCTTATTCATGTTTACATTAACTGCACAGATCATGTAAGTTCAAATTCAGCTATCATGTACTAGCTATATAACACATAGGGCAAGTTACTTAATCCCTCTATGATTCAATTCCTCATCTATAAGGTGGGAATAATAACAGCATTTATATCCTTAGGTTAAGTAGGATTAAATGAGGAAATACATTAAAGTGCATAGAATAGTACATGATATATAGTAAATGCCAAATAAAAAACAAATAACTATTATATCATTAATAATTTCCAACTTCTTTATATTGAAATTTTTTAAAAACTGAAATGTCAGAATACTAAAATTAAACAACCAACCATATACCGTTTACCTATATGTACTGACGGTTAAAATATTGACACATTTGCTCTGTATCTATGTTTATTTACTGCTAAATCATCTGACAATAAGTTAAAAATAACATAAAATCTCATTAAAGGAACATTTGAAGTTTGATGGGAAAAAAAGAATATAACTGAGAAGGTTAAAAGGCAGAAAGAGACAAAGATGGAACAAACAGAAAGCAAATGTGTAACAGAGGTTATTTTCAGAAAATAAAAGGAGACTATGAAGATAGATGTGAGGGGGAACATATGACAGAAAGATAGTGGTGATTTTGAGATTTCAGATTTTGAGATAATACAGTTTACATAAGAGAAAATGAATCTTAGAAACAGAATGGGAGGTAAAATAACTTTCCAAGACTGATGGCACAAATCCAGGGGCAAACATGCAAAGAGGGTAAAGAAATAAACATGAGACAAAAGACGGATTACCGGCCATAATACCCATTAACTTGACAGGTATAAATTTGTACTTGTACACATTTTGACAATCATGAATTTCGAGCACAAAAATTAGGTAGTGAAAGCAACAGAAGCCTGTAAGCTGCTGTAGTATGAACACACCAAAATGCTAGCAGAGTTAGATCCTGTGTGTCCAAACACAGCTCTGGGAAGCTGGTAGATATGAGGAACTGAACTAACAGACATATGAGTGAAGGCAAAAATGAGTTCAGTGGTTACAAAAGCATGATAAATACATGCCTACCATCACTAATTATTTAACATTGTTCTCTAAGTATCACCAATAAATTCAAAAGGAAAGGAATAGGATGTAGACAAACTACAGAAAAGAACCCTGAAGAGAACCTTTTTTACTCACTTAAATTGAATCCACATACAGTAGCAGCACCTGATATTCAACCCACGAGCCTAAAAAATCATATAGTTGAATAATTATTTATTGTCATTTTAAAGAAACTTCCCCAAATTATATGGCTACTTCCATGTTCTTATAAATAATTTTATTCTTTCCACTTCCAAAAGAATTTCTTGATTACTAAGATGTGTGATTCTGTGCCCATTTTAAGTTGGTGATTCATAGGTTAGATTGGTGAGTATAGACGTTTGTCTCTATGTGTGTGAGAGTGTGTGTGTGTGTGTGTGTGTGTGTGTGTGTGTGTGTATGTCTGTGTAAGAAAAAATTTTCTTCTTCACTTCTTACCTAATCTGAGTTACAATTTTTATTTCATAAAATCTTTAGTATTTCTTTTCTTACCATTAATAAAAACTGCATATTAAGAGTTAAATATGTTTATCTTTATGTTCATGGTTATATTTTCTCATGCTAGATTCAACACAATCCCAATCAAAATTTCAGCAAGTTATTTTGCAGATATCAGCAAAGTGATTCTGAAGGTTCTACGAGAACAGGCAAAAGACCCAGAATAGCCAACACAATATTCAAGAAGAAAGTCAGAGGATTACTATTCAACTTCAAGACTTACTATATAAAGTTACAATAATCAAGATAGCATGGTATTGGTGAAAGAAAAGGCAAACAGATCAAATGAACACAACAGACAGCTCAGAAATAGGCCCACATAAATATAGTCAACTGATCTTTGACAAAGAAGCAAAGGCAATTCAATAGAGAAAGGATAGTCCTTTCAACAAATAGGTATAGAACAACTGGACATCCACATTTTTTAAAAGACTCTAAATCTTTCACAAAAATTAACTCAAAGCAGATCATAAGCCTAAATGTAAAATGCAAAACTGTAAAATCCTATAAGATAAAAAGGGAGGAAATCTAGGTGACCTTGGATTTGGCAATGAGATTTTTAGATACAACACAAAAAGTGCAACCCAATAAACACAAAAATGGATATTGGAATTCAAAAAATTTTTTAAAATCTGCTCTGCAAAAAACACCACTAAGAGAATAAGACACTAAGACACAAGACTAGCCAAGCTCGGTGGCTCAGCCTGTAATCCCGCGCCCTTGGGAGGCTGAGGTGAGTCGACTGCCTGAGCCCACAGGTTCGAGACCCACCTGGGCAACTTGGTGAGACCTCATCTCTACAATAAATCAAAAAATTAGCCGGGTGTGGTAGCGCATGCCTGTAGTTCCAGTTACTCGGAAGGCTGAGGTGGAAGCCCAGCAGGTCAAGGCTGCGGTGGCCAGGAGCATGCCACTGCCCTCCAGCCTGAGCAACAGAGTGAGACTCCAACACACACAAAAAAAAGACACAAGACTAGTAGAAAATACTAGCAAAACATATCTGATAAAGGATTGATATCTGAAATATACAAAGAACTCTTAAAACTCAATGATAATAAAACAATGACCCAATTTAAAAATGGTCAAAGATCTGGACAGACACATCACCACAGAATATTATACAGAAGGCAAATAAGCATGTGAAAAATGTTTAACATCATATATCACTAGGTAATTGCAAATTAAAACAATGAAATATCACTACATACCTAACAGTTAATGCCCAAAGCACAGAACCCAATGCTGGTGAGGCTATGGAGCAGCAACAGAAGCTCTCAGTTTGGCGGTTTATAGCCAAATTAAGCATATATTTCACACATGATCCAGCAATATTGTTCCCTGATATTTACCAACATTAGTTGAAAATTTATGCCCACACAGTTTTATTCATAGTTGTCAGAACATGAAAGCAATCAAGAGGTTCTTTATTAAATGAATGAATAAGTAAGCTGTGGTACAGTACATCCATACAATGCAATATTATTCAGTAATTTTTTTATGAGATGTCAAGCCACAAAAAGATGTAGAGAAACTTTAAACGCAAATTACTAAGTGAAAGGAATCAATCTGAAAAGACTGTATGCTGTCTGATTACAGCTATATGGCATTCTAAAAAAAAGGAAAACTATGGAGACAACGACAACAACAACGACAACAAAAACCGGGTGCCTGGAGTTTGGTGAAAGAAAGAAAAGGATGAATAAGTGACAGAATTTCAAGGTCAGTGAAACTATTTTTTATGATACTCTAATGATAACAATATGCCATTGTACATCTGTCAAGGCCCATAGAATATACAACACAAAGTGAACTCAAATATAAACTATGTATTTTAGTTAACAATAAAGTATCATTATTGACTCATCACTTGTAACAAATATATACCATAATCATGCAAGATGTTAATAAAAGAAGAAATTATATATATGAGAGAAAGTATATGAGAACTCTGTACTTTTCTGCCCAATTTTTCTATAAACCTAAAACTGTTATAAAAATAAAATGTATTACTTTTTAAAAGGTGCTGGGAAGCAGCATGACTAAAGGAAGAGAAGTATATTCATAACGGCATAAAAGCACTGAGAACACTGTGCAAATTTGTCAAAATCAACTTTTTCAAAACTCTAGAAATCAATCAAATGCTTGCAACAACCAAAGAGCATTTAAATCAATAAAAACTGCTCTCAGTGAGAATAGCAAGCTTTATGATATTTTAATGTATCCTATTGCTGTTCCCATCTCCTTAGCTCTGTGTAGCTTAAGAACCAAGAGTCTTACAAGCATGGCACCTGCGAAATCCAGCTGTCACTAGGGATCAGGGGTGGAGGAGAGACAAAATTGGCTTGGAACCTTCAGAAAAGCAGTACTCCGAAAAAAAACTGTTACTATTTGAAAACCTGACTGGCAGCTCCCTAGAGAAGGCTCATTCTTAGAAGTTCTTTTATTTGATCTGAATCAGAGCTTGTCCAGTTGCCTAACCCTAATCTGTTTGTTAAAAAAAAAAAAGTGGCAATTGCTTAAAATCTTAGCTACCTGAGATGGTGATTATCAATCAGGACAAACAAGAAGCTGATTACAAAAAAAAAAAAAATTAAAAAGAAAACCTGAGGAATGAAATGTTTACAAGAGGTTTTGAAATGCTCCAATATACTCTTGGGAATAGAGAAGACCATACAGACATATAAGCTCTGTACATGGCAAGGAAATACCCAAGAAGGCCTTAATCTTCCACCTTTTGCTGCCTTTGAGAATCTAAGCAAGTAGAGAGTGAAGGCCAAGGCAAAGCTGCAAACTACTTATCAGGGTGCTGAAGGTATACCAAGCACACATACAGAATCCCTTGGTGAGACTGGGAGACTTATGGTTTAAGGCACTCAAGGAACTCTCTGTCCAATCATTAACTGACCACTAAGCAAATTAAGCAAAGACCTCAATATTTTTAAAAATACAGACTTTACAGAATTAGTCCAGAAAATTCACTATATAACCACAAAAAAGCAGTAACAACAACAAATCCTGGAGAGAGTAAAATCTGATTTGACTAATTTTCACATTATTTGTACTCATATTTTCAAATTTTTTTGTGACAAGCAAGGAATGATACTCATTTATTCCCTTAGTTAACTAGACAGAGGATAGTAGGGAGAGGGAGGGGAAGAGGAAACAGGAGAAGGAAAGGGATAGAAAGAATTTGAAGAATTAATGACTAAATACTTCTCAAATTTGATGAAAAACCTAAATCTGCATATCCAAGAAGCTCAATAAACTTCAGGTAGGACCAACAAACCTAGACACACAGTTAAACTGTTGAAAGCCAAAGAAAGCGGGGCTCGGTGGCTTAGCCTATAATCCCGTGCTTTGGGAGGCCGAGGTGAGTGGATTTCCTGAGCCCACAGGTTTGAGACCCACCTGGGCAACTTGGCGAGACCTCATCTCTACAATAAATCAAAAAAATTAGCCGGGCGTGGTAGTGTGCATCTGTAGATCTGGCTACTTGGAAGGTTGAGGCGGAAGGATCGCCGGAGCCCAGCAGGTCGAGGCTGCGGTGGCCGGGAGTGCCCACTGCACTCCAGTCTGGGCAACAGAGTGAGATTCCAACTCAAAAAAAAAAAAAAAAGAAAGCCAAAGAAAAAGTGAAACTCCTTAACGCAACCAAAAGGAGGGAGACTCATCATGTGGGAGGCATGGTCAATAACATTAATAGTTGATTTTTCATCAGGGAGCATGGGAGTCAAAATATTAGAAGGAAGACTGTCACCCAAGTCCATATCCAGCAAAAAACTATCCTTCAAAATAAAGAAAAAATTAAAACATTCCCCAATAAATAAACAAATAAGAGCATTTGCTGCTAGCATATCTTCCCCATAAGATATAGTTAAGTTAGAGACTTCATTACCTCACTTTCAATAATGGACAGAACGACTAAACAGACATCAACAAGGAAATAGAACATTAAAGCAACACTATTAACCAACAAGACCTAACAGACATCTACAGAACATCTATAGAGATTAAATTAGTAATCAAAAAACATGCCACAAAGTAAAGCCCAGGTCCAAATAACTTCACTGGTGAATTCTATAAAACATTCAAGGAAGAATTAATAAAAATCCTTCACAAACTCTTCCCAAGAAAAGTTAAATGATTACTTCAATCTATGTGGTCCTGAAACCAAAACAGTCAAAGGTATCTGAAGTAAACTACAGACCAGTATTTCTTGAGAATATACACTCAAAAATCTTCAACAAAATACTAGCAAACAAAGTTAGCAACATATAACAGGATTATACACCATACCAAGTGAGATTTATCCAAGAGATGCAAGGTTGGTTCAATATCTGAAAATCAGTCAATATAATACACTGTATTAACAAAATGAAGGAAAAAATATTACCTCAATAGATATAGAAAAAGCATTGACAAAATTCAACACCCTTTCATGATAAAAATACTCAACAAACCATGAATAGAAAGGATTCTTCAAACTGATAAAGAGTATCTAAGAAAAACCCACAGCTAGCAATACTTAACAGCAAAAGATTGAACATTTGCCCCCAATATCAGAAACAAGACATAGTTATTGGTTCTGGCCACTCCCATTCAACACAGTACCAGAAGTTCTAGCCAAAGTAATAATGCAAAAGAAAAAAAGAAAAGTAATCAGAATGGAAAGAAAAAAGTAAAACTATTCTCAAATGACCTATCTTGTATACAGAAAAATCCTAAAGAATGATGGAGCCAAACGGTTAAACGAATCATTTACGTGAACAATGGAGCCACTCAGGACTACAGAGAAACTTATAATGAGGGAGAAAAGTAAGCCAAGGACCAAGATTTTTGCGAGCTGCTAGTAGGGACCAATAAGAAATTGATACTGCCAAAGGCCCTAAGTCCCAAGAAATGAAACTTTAAAACTTCCTTCACAAGTGACAATGAGGAATGAGGACAAAGACCCCATTTCTGAAGAGTAAAGTCCTAGAGTGACTGGAAAATCAGAATTCTTCATGTAAAAATATTATCGGGAAAGAGTTAGGTTTCAGTTACCATCAGGAGAATGTAGGTAAAGAGATCAAGAAAGCGAGTTTGTTAGAATATTAGAGAATTATGGATAGCATAGTAACAAGGTATAGAAAAAAAGAAGGTCCAGGGAGAAAAGAAGAGTAGATGATTGGGCCAGGTGAAAAGAGAGAGTAAAATTATGATGAGAACATGAGTGAATGTAGATCAGTAGTTCCTAACTACCAGTTTTCCCAACACTCCAAGTTTATGCATAAGGCGAGATCCTATAATTAATCATGACAATAATGGTAGTTAAGAGACAGAAAGGAAAGAAAATCAACTCTCAAGAAGTTATTGAATGGGAAGAAGGACTTTTGCATATGCAGTATTTTAGTGAAAAGAGTAGCTTTAAGGTATGCTGAAGTAAGGCTTGTCTCAAAGGAGGTTTCTTTTTGTACCACCCATACCATAACTAACTCTGGGGGATCTAGATGTGTCAAATCCAGCATAACCGCCTCAAATCTTGAGAGGATCAATAAACTAGTCAACCTATAACCATTCACAACAAACCAGTGTGCCTCAGCCCAACTTCTGGGAAACTCTATGCTAAGTCAAATTAACAATCCCTAAGAATGCGGTGTATTTTTGACTCCTCACTAATAATCACTGGTGTGGATGATCCAAACAATACAGCCCCCTAAAATACACTGTGTAGAAAAGATTTGTGATCACATGTTTTAGGAAATGGCTACATATTTTATCTTTTATCATCTTTTGCAAATTCATAGTATAACATTTACACATAAAGACACAATGGAGTCCACTATTTAAGGAAAAAAACTTAATTTGCTCATTCTCTTACTCATTTGACCAAGCAATCTCCCTTTTCTACACCTCCTGACATCCAAGAAACACAGTTTTAACTTTTCTGACAGGTAACTACATAAACAGCCTCAGTTTGATCATTTCCAAGGACAGATATGATTACCACTACCTACAGGTATTTCAATCCTTTTTTTGGACAGTCTGATTAATAGCCTCACTTTAAGCTGAAATTTGCCACCCTTTATCTTAAACTGCATATATGATCATTTTGCTATCTAGAGTTAGAGATCATATCTACTCATTACCCCAATTCAGCTATGGTAAACTTAAGATAGATCTCTGAAAATGCCATCCTCTTTCATACATGCCTTTGTATCTGCTGCTTTTTTCATCTCCTATAGAAATCACTCCTCTGCAATCCATAGTCATACTTTTACAATCAGTTTAACAGTAACTTCCTTTGTACTTCACTATCCTAAACAAAAAACAGCTGTTGTACACTCTTGGAGTCCCTTATATATCAACTTATCGAGACATCCATCATCACTGTACTGCACTGACATCACACTATAACTGTCTACATTCCTGTCTATCTCACAGACTCTGCATATCCAGCAGCAAGAAGTATACACTAATCATCTTTACATGGGATAGAACAGGCACATGAATCTTATACCAACTCATAAGCACAAAGACTCCTACTGAGCTTACTCACCACAGAATTATTTTTATCATCTTCAACACAATGTTCCAAGAAATTATCATCAATCCATAGTTTTCACTTCTCACACCATCTCCAAATCCAACCCCAGCTTGAGAAGTTAGCACAGTGTTCACCATATTTCTCAATGAATGTTTGTTAAATAGATGAACAAATCTTAAGAACAAGCAATGGTTCTTGTTTTAATTACACTTATACATTTTCATAAATTGGCCTTAAATTTACCTTCTTATAAACTATAAGAGATTAGAGAAGTATAATTTTCATTATCAGTAATGAAAACTGTCTTACATCAGGTTCTTGACTGATAATGCCAACTATCTGATGTCCATTTCTTATCAAAAGTTCAGATATGAGAAAAAAAACAGTCAAAATAATGCCTGGAAGAATATATACTCTAAGCAATCTACCAAATCTTCTCAATTACATCTTTGCATTGAATTATACCAACAGGATTTTTAGTTGCACCTCATTGGTCCATGATCCCCTGAGGAACTTATTTTTCTCACTTGGACTGAAATTCTTGGCAGTTTGCCCTGAAAAACATAACTTTAAAAAAAAAAACTTAAGAAATGTATTTCTATTTCTACGTTGGGAAGCTGAGGCCTGTCCACCAAATCACTATGTTTTCTCCATCTAAAAATTCACACAAACAACCTCACTCAGGTTTCTTTCTCCAAACAATTCAGGAGAAACACACCCTTTATCTTATGCAAGCTATGTATCTTGTAATGAATCAAATTTTATTCTTTGCTTTTGCTGCAAAGAATCTTAGAATCAATTTTTTTCCTCACTTAAGGAATAATATGGGACCATAAGGTTTCCTTTCATCATTTCTTTATCCTAGTCATATTATTTGTATTTTAAAGTGTGCTCCAAAATCATCTCAAATCCCTTTAAAATGAGATGAGAAAGTGAAAAAAAATAACTTCTACTGAGTGCCTACTATAAATCAGACATGGTTCCTGGCACTTTTATCCTCTAACACTGAGAGAAAGGTACTATTAACTCTTCTACAGATAGTAATATGAACTAGAGAGGGGTTAAATAAATTATCTAAGTTTGCAAAGCTAACCTGTGCCAGGCCAGGTTTTGATCCCAAGTCCCATTACACATAAGATCTGGTCAAATTAAAGACTATCTTGTACTTCATAAAGGAAAAGACTTCCAGCATTGTACAGTAGGTTCTTCTGTTTCTAATAGTACTTGTGAAACTTTTAAATTTCAACTTACTATATAAGCAAAAGAAGACAAATCACATGACACTAATTTTAAATACTATTATTTAGAAAAACCACAACCTTTAATAAAGTCAGTATTTAATCGTTCTCAAATGAGAATCAGAAAATCACACCACAACTTAAAATCCAAATAGCAAATATAAATAGAATATTTATATTTATAATAAAGCAAACAAAAAAATAAAGATTGTTTTAGAAAGAGTTGGACCTATTATGCCAGTCAGTACCACATATAACTTGAAGTGTTTATTGGTGCTTCTAAAAATCAAACAAAACAGGGCTTCTTGAGAGGTTCAGGGGAAGAATTATAATTCAAAATTAATCAGAGAATAGCAAATGAAATCTAAGTTAGAACAGTACTCACCTGCTCAAGTCACTTTTCCCATGGTGATGATAGTGGTCAGGATGACTGAGGTGGTAATGCTCTTGTCCACTCCACCTCTGGGGTGGCCTTTTCCAAAATCCTTCCTGAGGCTGCCGAACATTTCTGTCTGGTCTATCAAAGCGGTTCATATTGTCACACTCCACTAGACAGATACAAAAGCAAAAGACTATAAACATGTGCATACTCTATAAAGATTACCTACTTATAGCTTGATAATTAAATGCTGCTGAAAATATAAAAGTAATATTCTAAGGATACCAGCCATTTATGTGAGCTAATCACAAAAATCAAGAGTTACAGAATAATCAGTTATTTTGGTGAAAACTGAACCTATTATTCAAACTTAAGTGAATTGTGCCTTTATAGCACAGCCACTTAAGTAAACAATTAACTACCACACTGTTTTAAAACAAGCATATTATATTTAAATCAACATTATACATTTTAAACACCAGAAATCAGTTTAGATGGCTTCATCACTATCACAAGTTGTCTCTAATTTCAGAATGAAAATGACAGGAAATAGTAGACTTTTAAAGTCCAGTAAAGAACTCATCCTAAAAATGAATGCCACAATTAATTTTCACTGATTTCAAGAAGCACAAACTAACTTTTCATCACAAACAAATCTCATTTTTTAAGTTAAGCTCACATTCTCAGAAAATAAAATGCTTCAATCTGCCTGCGGTTAAGAGCTTGTTCAAAACTCTAAAATGCCACTGAAAACAAAGCCAGTACTTTGCAGCAACAAACAGTACACTCCCTTAAATCCAAATACCACAAAAACACGAAAAGAATCTCTCTGAAACACCCCAAGTTTCTTCACTTACCCAAATACTTTTTCCTCACATATCTGAGCACTCACTAAGAGAGTTACTTTGCACAAGGGAAACATTGTGTTGCCGACTGCCTACTCAGACATAGTTGCACACAAGGCACTGCAGAGCAGGCCTTCCTTCCTGCTTAACTCCCAGCCCTCCCTGTGGGAAGCAAGCCCAGTTTGCCCTGTGACTCCATCTTCGCTCAGTGCTTACATAGCTACTGACTTAGGACTGTTACTAAAAATACAGCTGAACACTAACCCAAGCCACGGAACAGGAAAGGTTTCTCTAGTTGGAGAACTACTATATGAGAAAGTTCAAGTCTTGAAAGTTCAGAATTCCTATTTAAAAATCAACATACTCCTCAATTTTTAAAGAGCTCACTTATTTAAGCTAGTTTCACTTAAACAAAAACAATCTTGAAACGTGATGTTTAATTACACTATATTGGATAAAACATACTTTACCATTTCAAAAAAGGATGAATGATGTAGTTAAAATAAAGTGTAAATGTTCAATTCTCATATAGACTGAACTCATTTTAATATATTCCTTTCTAAATGTATAACAATTTATATGTTTTTTGAAAGGACATTGAAATTTTGTTTACATTAATCAGAGCAGTCAACTTAAGGGGGGAGAAATATAGTTTTATATTTTATAGTTAAAATTTTTTTAATTTTTTAAAAGAAGGCTTACATTTGAAATTATTTCAAATAATTTCTTTTTATCTTACTGTAAAAAACCAAGATTTTTTTTAAGTTCATCTATAGAAAATCTGACAAATAAAGGCATGGTGACCACAATGCAGGAAAAAAACAGAAGTAGAAACTATGACTGCAAAAGAAATTTTAAAAAATAATCTTAAGAAGGTTTAAAATTGTTTTTAGTTTAGCCCTTTAGCAATGTCATTTATAAATTTGTATTTGTGTATTCCTACATAGCATTAAAATATCACTTAGGCTTACACAACTCTATACAGCCAAGGGAAAAATCTGCATCTACATTTAAATGTTCTGCATTCTTATTTTTTCTCAATTCAAGCAGGAGAAATTTTACTCACTCCCAAAACAAGAAATGTCAAAAGAACCACTTGATATGTTCTTAAAATGTTATCAGCACAGTGCACACAGAGTAAGAAGAAAGCAAACCAGACAAACAGGTCAGTTAAATGTTGTGGGCAATCACAACACAGAAACTGATGTGCTACTTTTGTGTTTGCTAAAAGTTGTATGAACTCCAAATTGAAAAATCTTTATGGGAACTTGAACTCAAACATGGGCATAATGGCAAATAACATTTGGAAACAAATATTCACCATGACCACAAAAGACTAATGTTCAAATTGAGACAGAGTAGGCTTAAAACTCTATGAGAATGATTGCTCTAAGGCTTTGCAGGAAGTGCCACATTTATACTTTTACCTGAGGAGCCAATTAACCAAATGTTTATATACTTTAACAGGATGCTAAGAAGGTAATGTGAAATAACATTAGCAGTTGTTTCTTAGAAAAAATTAAGAGTTCTTTGACACAATTAAAAAAATAAAATAAAGAAAACCGAAAGCAAACAAAATTACAAAATGGAAATACATCAAAACCAGTTTCTAGAATCTGATAAATAAAAAACAAAATAAATAAGACTAAGAAAATAAGTCCTTCTGAATGGGTAATACCATAGAGAATTATGGTGCCTGTGGCAAACTAAAGAAAGAACTGGTGATAAATAAGAAAGGAATTGGAAGAGTGGGAAACTGCCAAGGGAGGGCAGGGGCAAAATTGACAGCAGTGGGAAACTGCTGTGGGGGGGGGGGGAGCACCTTATCAACAAGGGTACCTGCATAATGAACATATATATACCTAACATTGAATTGTACCCCACATCTTTAAAATAAAAAATGAAAAAAAAAAACTGGTGAACCTAAAGACATCCCAATTCAAAATTGCTTAACCCAATGTACTGATCAAAACCAGATGCAGGTACAAGCCAAACCTGGCCCTAACTATGAGCTGAGAACCCCTACCCGAGAAATATCGGCCTTCTGAAGGAAGGCTCTAGCTCTGAAGGTAAAAGTCAACAGATTATAAAAGTCCTTTTACATGCATAGGAGACAGAGATAATAGCAGGACTTTTGTCTTCTGGCAAGGGGAAGAGAACTTAACATTGCTAATTGAAAAGTATGGGATATGGGAATGCCTATGTCTTACACTCATCATCATCATCATTTTTTCTAACTTTATAAAGAACAAAATGATACCAAAAGTATTCTAAATTATTTCTCTTACAACTTTAAAATCCTAAGAAGGTAAAAGATGATACAGGTAATATTTCCATATGTTACTAACAACTGGCTATGACGACAACATGGAGAAACTACACATCACAAAGCTTGGGGAAAATGTGTTTTATACGAGGCTTTACAATCAGATCAAGAAAGCTTTTAACTGAAATTTGGTTTAAAAGAAGAAAAGTTCTTATTTTGAAAAATCATAAACCTTGTTATTCCTGAACACAATTAGTGAAACCAATTAGTGAAACACAATTAGTGAAATTAATATAAGGCCACACAGTAAAAACTATTTAAAAAGGCTGGGCATGATAGCTCACACCTGTACTCCCAGCACTTAGGGAGACCGGGAAAAGAGAATTCAAGTCTAAGAGTTCACTTCCAGCCTAAGAAACATAGCGAAACTTTGTCTCTATGAAAAACCAAAAAACTAGCCACGCTTGGTGGTATATGCCTGTAGTCCCAGCTACTCAGGATGCTGAAGTGGGAGGATCCCCGGAGTACAGAAGATCAAGGCTGTCGTGAGCCATGAACGACAAGATCCTGCCACCATACTCCAGCCTGGATGACAGAGTGAGATCCCGACACAAGAAAAAAAATCTGTTGTTTATAGGTTTGCTTTCACTCCAGTAGAGGGCAACTGATTATCTTCATGTCCTGACCCTGGGGAGGGGGAAAGCTACCTACAAGGCTGATAAACATATTCTCCCTTAAACAATGGGTCTAAGACTGCATAGATACAAAATCAGAGGTTGAAGAACAGAAGTGGCTCCAATCTCCAGGGATCCCACCTCTCTCATACCGTCCAGTACTACTGTTATAATGCCTTCAGGGATTAGTAGTCAATGTCACCAAACTTGCTTTATAGGTAGAATCTATTGTAAAACATAAGAGTGGTATCTGAGATATTTTTCATACTTTGTACTCTGAAGGGACCTGAGGCCCCACCCAGGTCCATAACTCATAACAGAAAGCTGACTCTACTAATCCTGTGACACCCCTTCCAAAAACTGGCTCTGTAACATAATGAGTTTTGGGCTGGGCATGGTGGCTCAGCCTGTAATCCTAGCACTTTGGAAGGCCGAGGTGAGAGGATTCCCTGAGCCCAGGGGTTCGAGACCACTCTGGGCAACTTGGTGAGAGCTCATCTCTACAATAAATTAAAATAAAATAAAATATAATATAATATGAGTTTTGACATTCCCCATGATATCATAAACAAATCAGCAGTCCCTATTCCCCTGCCTGCCAAATTTCCCTTAAAATCTCTTCCCTCAGAATTTTCAGAAAGGCAGGTTTGAAGAAATGTCTCCCATCCTCCTGGCTTAGCTGCTTTGAGATATTAAACTTTCTCCACTTCAATGGCGTGTTGGCTGTGTTAGTCTTGTTTTATCTAGGCAGTGGGCATAAGAAAACAGTCAGGCTATTACATTGGTACTGAAACAGATAAATTTCCTGAAGAAAGATATTAACTGAAAAGTGGTTAAGGACATTACTGACTTTATATGACTATATCTCAATAAAAAGTTTGGGAAAAAAGAGGCTTTAAGACATTTAACTTGAGAGACTTGTCATCTGCATAACAATCTTTATTCATCATATATTTTCTCCCTTCACTTTCCCATAAGTGATGCCTCCATCATCCCCCAGCAGTCCCAAGCCTCTATTCTTCTGTAGCTCAGGATGCCATATAAACTGCAGTCATCTGATCCTTCTTCAAATCTCATATTTTGTGAGACTCCTGTGCCTACATACATAACTAAAATTATTTTTCTCCTGTTAATCTGCCTTATGTAAATTAAACTCACAGCCCAGCCAAAAAACCTAGAAGGGTAGAGAGAAGCCATTATCACTACCCTGTAGCAGCTTATATAAGAAGGTACATGCTACAGAAATTCATTAACCTGAGGGTTATACTATGAACGTACCAAATGCCCAGACTCTAACCTGTAGGCAATAAAAGTAGTCATGAGAAGTTCCTAAGCAAGAGAAAAAAGTAACACAACTGTCCCTTTGACATAAAAAAACTTTGAGCGATACCTTTGAACAAAAAGGGAGAAAATCTCAAATACCCAAAAGTCTGTCAAAAAATTCAGACAGCAAAATTGCATCTTTAAGAAATTTATTTCTCATTCATCATAGTACTGGAAGTCCTAGCCAGAGCAATCAGGCAAGAGAAGAAAATAAAGCATATCTAAATTGGAAAAGAAGAAATCAAACTATCTCTGTATGCTGACAATATGATCTTATACCTAGAGAATCCTAAAGACCACACCAAAACACTCCTGGACTTGATAAATGGATTCAGCATAAGTCTCAAGGTGCAAAATCAACACATACAAATCAGTAGCAGTGCTATACAACAATAGCGACCAAGCTAAGACTAACTCAATTCCATTTACAATAGCAGCCAAAAAACTAAAATACCTACGAATATATTTAATCTAAAAAGGTGAAAGATCTCTGCAAGAAGTATAAAACATAGACGAAAAAAAATTGGAAGGAGCAAAACTGAGTTAAAAAAAAAAAAACTATAGAGGACACAAACAAACAGAAAAACATCCCATGTGCAAGAATTTTAAGAATCAACTTAAAATGATCATATGACCCAAAGTTATCCACAGAGTCAACAAAATCCCTATCAAACTACCAACATCATTTTTCACAGAATTAGGAAAAAAAATACCAAAATCCATATGGAACCAAAAAAGAGCCAGAATAGCTAAAGCAATCCTAAGCAAAAGAACAAAGCTGGAAGCATCAAATTACCTGAATTCAAATTATACTACAAGGTTATAGTAGCCCAAACAGCATGGTACTGGTACAAGAGAATATACATGGACCAATGGGACAGAGAATCCAGAAATAAAACCAAATACCTACAACCAACTGATCTTTAACAAAGCAGACCAAAATATACACTGAGGAAAGAACACTCTACTCAACAAACGGTGCTGGGAAAATTGGATAGCTACATGCAAAAAAATAAAACTTGACTCCTATTTCCCCCCATATAGAAAAAATAACTCAAGATAGATTAAGACTCAAATGTCAGATCTGAAACTATAAAAGTCCTAGAAGAAAACCTAAGAGAAACTCTTCTAGTCATTGGCCTATGCAAACAATTTATGGCTAAGATTCCAAAAGCAAATGCAACAAAACAAAAATAAACAAATGGGACTTAATTAAACTACAAACCTTCTGCACAGCAAAAGAAATAATCAACAGAAAAAATAGACAACCTACAGAATGGACGAAGATATTCACAAACTGGCAAAGGGCTAACCTCCAGAATCTACCAAGAATTCAAGTAAATCAACAAGAAAAAAACCAAATAATCCCATTAAAAAGTAGGCAAATGACATGAACAGATATCTCTCAAAAGAAGATATACAGTCAACAAACATATGACAAAAATGTTCAACAACACTAATTATCAGGGAAATGCAAATTAAAATGAGATACCACCTTCTACTAGTCAGAATGGCCATTATTTAAAAATCTAAAAACAACAGGTGTTGGCATGAATGTTGTGAAAGGGAATGTTTATACACTGTTTGTGGGAGTGCAAATTAGTACAACATGTAAAAAAAACCAATATGGAGATTTCATTTCATAAGGAACTGAAGTTAAGCTATCATTTGATTCAGCAATCCTACTACTAGGTATCTACCCAAAGGAACAGAGTTCGTTATATAAAAAAGACATCTGTACTCATATGTTTATCCCAACACAAATCACAATTGCAAAGATGTGGAATCATCCTAAGTGTCCATCAGCTGACCAGTAGACAGTGAAAATTTTATACACACACACACACACCATGGAATACTATTCCGCCATCAAGAACAAAAAAATGTCTTTTAAAGCAACTTGGATAGAATTAGAGAACATCATCCTAAGTGAACTAATGCAGGAACAGAAAACCAAACACCACATGTTCTCTTATAAGCAGGAACTAGACTAAGGATCTATAAAGGCATATGGAATGGCATAATGGACATTGGAGATTCAGAAGGCAGACGGTGGGAAGAGGCAAAGGAATGAAAACTCACCTATCAGGTACAATGTGCACAGGTGGGGGTGGTGGGTTCACTTTAAGGCCAGACTTTTTCATTGCTATACAATACATCTATGTAACGAAAAACTATTTGTACCTCCTAAAGCTACTAAAATAAACAATAAGTAAAGATAAATAATTTTTTAACTTAAAAAAAATTCCTTACCCCAAAAAAGAGAAATATAAAAAAACTAAGACCTTCTTTAAGATTCTCCCAAATCATAACTCAAACATAAACTTCTCCCTCCAATTACTCCTCTTCATTCTATACTCCTTGATTTCCTTTATCCCTCTATCCCTCTGACTTGTTCCCCTTCCCGTCAAGCTGGCCAGAAACCTCAAAAGCATAGTACCTCTTGAAGTCAAACCTCCTTTACAACAGGGAAAGCCTCTTCGAGCTGATTTCAAGACCTGATCTCATTCTGAGCTGAGATTTCATCCTAAGGTCTAAACAAGACTGGGATAAATCTGCAGAGAAATTTAGAATCATTTTAATAATTGATAACCCAGGGATCCCAGATCTATACCAACCAGTTCATACACTAGTGATAATCCCAGATAAAAAAAAAACAAAGAATGGAGAAAGCACAATGTAAGGAATCGGAAGGTATTGTTGCTTGTATAGTGGTGAGTAAAAAAGTAAATTTAAAAAAAAAATCTGAAGGTGACTTGTGATTGCCTAGAAGCCAAAAGAGGTTCAAATAGGACTTTCAGAGACTATCAGCAAAGTCTTTCCTATATTGAACTCTGATTCAGCCTGTTAGAAATGAAAGGCTAAATCCACTATAGAGATCAGGGACATACCTTTAGATAGCACTCAAAAAAAGATTCTGAAACATGTAGCCTCATCTCTTAATCTCTTATTTCTGTAAAAGTCTTTAAGGCAGAAATAAGCCTCACTTCCAGACCACAAATGCTTAAACATCTGGAAAGAGTCTTAGAAAAAAGCAGAATAAAATGATGGCCTTCACATAAAATAACTAGATGCTTCTACCTCAAACACTGAAGGAGGGAGTCTACTAATACACTTACAAATACTATAAGTAGAAAGGACACTGGAAAAACAACTCTTCTGCAAAAGATAAGGAACAAAGGAGAAAAACTAAGTAATTAATAAAAGTGTTCTGAGAGGGAAGCCAGGCACCCAATTTCCTTTTATCTTTAAACAATAAATTTCTCGAAATTATTAAAAGACAATCTTACAAATTTTTTACCAATACAAGCACTATAATACCAACCTTAAACTCCATAGTTGTTACATAACCTACCATAAGGGTCATACCTAGGTGTGGATTTCTCTGTTGAGGCTCAAAAAACTTGATAACCTACAGACTGGCACCTTAACAGAACCGAAAAAAATTGTAAAGACCAGCTGGGCTCAGTGGTTCAGCCTGTAATCCCTCACTTGGGGAGGCTGAGATGAGTGGATTGCCTGAGCCCGTGGGTTCGAGACCCGCCTGGGCAACTTGGCAAGACCTCATCTCTACAATAAATCAAAAATTAGCTGGGCGTGGTAGCACATGCCTGTAGTTCCAGCTGAGGCGGAAGGATCGCTGGAGCCCAGCAGGTAGAGGCAGCGGTGGCTGTGAGCATGCTACTGCACTCCAGTCTGGGTGGCAGAGTGAGACTCCAACTCAAAAAACAAAACAAAACAAAAATTGTAAAGGCCTTAGAAACAAGGTCTTTCTGACTTTCCCGTCCTCCTGTTTCCCACACATCTTTCTCCCAGGAATAAAGCAAGTGATAGAAACCAGAATTCCTCTCCCTAAGGTGAGTCACAAAAACTAGAACCCTCTCCCCCCAAAAGGCCATAAAACTTAGAAAGGTCATTCTCTCTCATGTCCCTTCTTCCTTGAAGACTCTCATTCCAGAGGAGTTCTGCACCATACCTGGGGGGCAGGAATGCTACACTTAGATGCCAAAAAGAATCTCAACAGACAGGCCTTGCTGGGTCACCCGTTCCCCTCACCAGTCTACTACCATTAGACCATTAGACCATACCCCTTTGTCTAATCACATTTCTACACAGCTATCCATTCTTCATCAAGACTATGCATAAAATTAGAAAGTTTTCCCTGACACTTTGAATCTTCATTTCTGAAGGTTCCCATGTCACATAAATCTTTGGTTAAATAAATGTGCTACACTTTTCTCTGGTTAACCTGTCCTTTGTTATAGGAGTTCGGCCATGACCTTCATAATAGGTGAAAAGAAAAAAAAAAGGTGAAAAAAAATTCCTATCTTTCTGCCCCTACATTTTCTATAACTTTCAGTCTCCAAATTCTAACCCACAATTGTTCAAGAAGCATTTGACCAACACTCTTCTCCTCCTTTATCCTACTATACGTCACTTAACAGTAAAAGATTTACTGTACAAATGCAGTTGCCAGATAAATACTCTCCCCTTGCCTTCTTCCATGAAAACTAAAATTTGTCATAGCAAACTTGTATCAAAGTCAAATCCAAAATGAGGATCTAAATGAGGTGCCAGTCTTCTTGTGGGCAAAAGTTCCACTGATACTGGCAGAATTAATGAGGCTGAACCCATTAAAGCTTAGAGTAACCAATACAAACCTTTGCACAAACTTCATAATATCCCCTTTTAGCCTTTCAGCTTTTTTTTTTTTCTTTTTTGAGTTGGAGTCTCACTCTATCGCCCAGAATGGAGTGCAGTGGCCACTCCCAACCACCACAGCCTCGACCTGCCGGGCACCGGCGATCCTTCCGCCTCAGCCTTCCAAGTAGCCAGAACTACAAGCACGCCCTACCACATCCAACTAATTTTTTGATTTATTGTAAAGATGAGGTCTCGCCAAGTTGCCCAGGCGGGTCTCGAACCCACAGCCTCAGGCAATCCACTCACCTCAGCCTCCCAAGGCGCAGGATTACAGGCTGAGCCACCGAGCCTGGCGAAGGCTTTCAGCTTTAAAAGTTCCTTTTAGAACTAAAATCTACAGTTGAAAACACATTAGAAGACTCCTTAAACCTCTACCAGTCATTGTAACATTCCTATCCTCCCAGGCAAAAAACTGCAACGGTGTGTATAGTCGTGTATAGTCATTAACGAACGACCTCCTAAGAGCTATAAAGAAAACAGTCATTCCCACTTTCCTGCAGTACTAAACCTAGACACTTGTTTTATCTTTGGTGCCTTCAGAGGCTACAAATTTCAGATCCATGTTCTGCTTTTTTCAGTGTTCCTTTTGCTCAAAATAGCCAATAGCTGTTTGGCTTCTAGGAAAAATTTAAAGTACTGTATATGCGGGATGTTCCCAAGAGTTCCCTACCACTTTTCACAAGTCCCCAATCAAGACCTCAAAGACTTTAAATTTCCCCATGATTTTCCTTTTATCTAACATGTGGATAACTTTCTGTTGTGCACTAAACATAAGGCATGTTCTAAGACGATTTCATCTCTATTTCTACACAAAAAAGTTATATGATTTCCAAAAAGGAGTTGTTATAGGGCAACCCCTTCAGGTTCCCTCCCATTGTGGGAGCTTTTTTGTCCTCTCAATAAATCTTGGTTTCTCACTTTAAAAAAAAAAGAAGTTATAATTCTGTCAAAGTATAATGCATCATATAGAATGTGATTTATTCCAAAGAGGTAACTCACTCACTCCTCACTGTCAGTCCTAAAAACTCCCATTAAATTTCCTAGATCAAGTCTCATTATTTTTACCCTATAATATTCCAATGATTTATGTTTTTCCTCTATGTTGTACAACATTTTTCCACTTAATCTTCCAAGCCACTAATTCAGCTTTCAATAGCAGCTAAGCTTTCTGTCATCCACTGGATTGTTCTATTGGGGAATCTTATTTTTTGGCTAGAAAAGCATTGTGCTACAATAAATCTCCCTAAGTGATTATCTCTTTGGGCTACTCTAACCCTGGGGTTCTGTTGTTTTCCTTATTCTTCCTGGGTGTTGGCTGTAATTTTCTTTCTCAGCATTGGAACCCAGCTCTAGTTGTTAAAGCATCCCAAGTGACAGCATAATCACTGGAAGGTACAACATTCTCTACCCCGTGATAGAGTGGACATTGTCCCCACCTCTTCATTTTCTCCTTTAACAGAATTATATACCTAATGTCCTCTGCCATGTGCAGAGCCTGTCACTGTAAACAGAGCACACTTCTCAGTCTCAAAGGCTTTAGGCTTGGCCATATGACTCACTTTGGTCAACAAAACATAGTCAGCAATAATAGAAATAACAGTGTGTGTGTGACTGCTCCCTGTTGCACTTCTGCCACCTTTCATGGCAACAACCTGTCCCAAGTAGTCCTGGTCTCAAAATGAAGAAACATGCAGTAGATCTAAACCTAGCTCCACAGACAGAGCTGTCCCAGCAAATCTGCAGATCCATGAATGAGAAAGATAATTGTTTACTTTGAAAGCCACTGAGATTTTCGAGATTGATTGTGCTGGCAGGAAAAATAAAAGACTGGCTAACATGGTAAATATGAGCTAGTGGTAAAGCACCAAGTAGGTTCCTAATACCCCCATGAAATACTGAGATAAACACCTTCCCGTTCTGAAATATCCTTGCATTTTTTTTTTTAAGCACCATAGATATAAAGGATTTCACTCACTCTTTTCAGTTTATCCCTAGCCCCTGGAGACCTGGAAGACCAGGCAAATGTTGATTGACAAGAAATCCTCATATCTCTGAAGCCATTTCTCTACCCTGAAGAATCCCCATTTCCACCCTTGCCCCATGTGCTTCCTTAAGTTAGTCTCTGGTTCTCCACCAGTCCTTATTATAGAAAATCCTATAAATGCTATGCCATGGGGAAAGAGAACCTAAGCCCCCTCTTATTTATGTATTATTTAAAACCCTACCCCAGCAGTTACTGGAATCTAGAAAGAAAGATACACTAGAATTGGGAGTAAAATTGACAGAATGATTCTTTAGAAGGCCATTATTTACCAAGAATTGGTCTTTATAAAATATACCACTTAACTTATGGTACAGGTGTACAATGATATTGGATCTATAAAATTATATCTATAACCTATAACATCAGGTTTTAAATATTTAAGATATTTTGCAAAAGATCACATAAGTTAGATTCTCAGTCTGAAAGGCACCACTGAGATTAAGAAGTCTGCAAGTAACTAACTTGAGCCAAGCAGCTCAAGTATATGCCTTTGTAGGTTTCATATTATCTTAACTCACCATTTTCAAGAGGTACATCCTCAGGCAGATCCACATCAAGCATAAGGTCATCATCCTCAAGGTCACATGATTCAAGATTATTCAAAATATCCTGTGAACAAAAGCAGTAAAGAAATACTATAACTTAGCTCAAAGGAAGTGCATAACCATTAGTTTTCAAAATATCACCATATGGCCAGGCATGGTGGCTCAAGCCTGTAATCCTAGTACTTTAGCAGGCTGAGGCAAGAGGGTTGCTTGAGCCCAGGAGTTTGAGACCAGCTTGGGCAAGATAGTGAGATTCTGTCTCTGCAAAAAATACAAAAATTAGCCAGGTATGGTGGCCTGCCCCTGTACTACCCCGTACTACCCAGAAGGCTGAGGCACAAGGACCCCCGAGCCCAGAAGGTCATGGCTGCGGTAAGCCATGATCATACCACTACACTCCAGCCTGAGTGAGATACCAATTCAAAAAATAAAATAAAATAAAATATTACCATATGATAAACTGGATGTACTAAATGTTTGCATTGTATGAATAAATTTTTAAAAATTAAAAAATAGATTCAACTAATTTAATTAACTTATTTGTAACATCCTTCTCCAAGTCTTCTTCCCTCCTAGTATTCTCTCCAATCTAAATTTTTATTTTCACATTGTAAAAACTTATATAATGCTCACTAATGTGCCAGTTATTGCTCTAACCACTTTACAAACATTAATTCATTTGTGTAATCTTCAATATAGCCCTATGAGTTAATGACTAATATGCTCACTATATTATATATTATCAAACTGATATATAGAGAGCAAAATACCTGGTCAAAATAGGATGTGAAAAAAAGTGATCTGAGTCCATGCTTTTAACAACGTCCCTCATAACAAGAATAATCAAAAATAGTGAACAACCGCTCAACATTTTATTCATATTTTGGTGTGGGAGTTGTGTTTTATTGTTTCTTTTTTTTTTTTTGAGTTGGAGTCGCACTCCCGTCGCCCAGACTGGAGTGCAGTGGCCGCTCCCGGCCACCGCAGCCTCGACTGGCGATCCTTCCGCCTCAGTCTTCCAAGTAGCAGGAACTACAGGCATGCGCTACCACGCCCAGCTGATTTTTGATTTTTTTTGTAGAGATGAGGTCTCGCCAAGTTGCCCAGGTGGGTATCGAACCCGTGGCCTCAGGCAATTCACTCACCTCAGCCTCCCAAGGCACAGGATTACAGGCTGAGTCACCGAGCCCGGCATGTTTTATTATTTCTAGGGACTGAACTACTTCATAAAATAATGAACTAATCCTTGTAATGCCCTGATTATTTCATTCCTTCCTTGTAACAAACCTACCTCCTACTACCATCAGCATCCCACCACCTCCTTGGTTTGATTCAATGTGTTCTTTTTCTATAATAAGATTAAGCTACTCAAACTGCCAATAAGCTGTCTTTGCCAGGTTTTATTTGCAACCTCACTAGTTATCATCTCTCCTTAGAAAAGTAGTGTTTTGTTTTCAAAGATTGTGGTCGTGAAGCCTAAAGAACTGAATAAACAAAATCTAAGGTTAAGATAAACTAGGTTTGACCTATAGCTTACTGGTAGATCCTTATAATCCAAGAACTGATCCAATATTATAAGATCTTCCCCTTGTATATAAAAGTAAAAAGATCACAAGTTCACAAATTGTTAAATGACCGAGTGATTGTGGCCATGAAAAATTCATAGAAGGAAAATATCTACTTTAATATGGATAATATAAATAAAATTATAACTGTTTTGTATGTCAGGTATTCCATCTAAATATTTCCAAATTTGTTGGGCCCTCCAAGGATAAAAAGTAACTGGAATAATTATTTTTTTTAAATCCCTGGATAATTATTTAACCTTGGATAAAAAGGAGGTATTTCTCAGAACCTCTTTCCATCTTGAAAATATTTGCTGTCCTTAATATACAGTTTTTCTAAAAATCAAGGAAAAAATGGCAGCTAAACTGCCACAAAGATGGAAATAATAAACACTGGGGACACCAATAACGGGGGAGGGGAGAGATTGGTTAGGATTCAAAAACCACCTACAGAGCACAATGTTCACTGTCTAGGGAATGGCAACCAATCCCCACCACTACACAGTATGTCCATGTAATGAATACGCATGTGTACCCCCCTGAATCTAAAAATAAAAATAAATAAATACAAATTGTAGACCAATAAAAAGGATAAAAAAATGAGCACAACAATAAAAGATGAACATGAAAAAAATTGGCAAAGAATATAAAGACAATTTACAAATATAAAATAATGACCAACAAATGATAAGGGAAAGAATGCTACCACCAATGTCGACTTATCACATATTAGAAGACTCTATTATTCATCTATACTGCAGATAAACAAAGATTCATACACATATTATGGCAGGCAATTTATCAAAATGTAGCTAAAGCATTATTTAAAGGCATACTTTTTCTTCATCCAAGAATTTATTCCTTGAAAATGGTCAGAATAATGAACAAAATGTAACTGTAAATAGCATCTGAATTTACAATGCATTGCAGCATTTTCAGGATGGCAAAAAGTAGAAACAACCTAAATGTCAAACAATAGAAAAATGGTTAAAAAGAAAGTAAGGTACAAACATGCAATGGAATACTCTGTTTTTCCTTTAAAAGATAATAAAAATATCTTTTATGGAAAAATGTTAACTAGGGATTAAAAAAAAGACTGAGCTTTTTCTAATCTTTTGCTCTTGAAAATAATGCTACAACAAATCTCTCAAAAGCAAAATGAAATAAATGGATATAACTATGTGTCAGATTGATGGTATAAAACTCAGAAATTATAACAAATAGGGGGATTCCTGTTTTAGGTAATTATATTAAGGGTAGAGTGCTGGAATTATTATTCTAAGGTGGTTGTGTATATGTGAGTATAAGTAAAATGAGTTATTATATTAATGTTTGTTGAAAAACAGATTCTCATCTTAGAAAAAGGATATCAAAATGCAAGAATAATGAAATTAAGTAAAACCTATATATTCCTGAATTCCGATCAGAAGTATCAGTATGAACACAAGATGTATTTCCTCTTAAAAGAAAAATACAGGCCGGGTTCGGTGGCTCAGCCTATAATCCCAGCACTTTGGGAGGCCGAGGCAAGTGGATTGTCTGAGCCCATGGGTTCGAGACCCGCCCAGGCAACTTGACGAGACCTCGTCTATACAATAAATCAAAAATTAGCCAGGCGTGGTAGCCCACGCCTGTAGTTCTGGCTACTTGGAAGGCTGAGGCGGAAAGATCGCCGGAGCCCAGCAGGTTGAGGCTGCGGTGGCTGGGAGCGTGACCCTGCACTCCAGTCTGGGCAACAGAGTGAGACTCCAACTAAAAAAAAAAAAGGAAAATTACATTTCTTCCACTGAAAAGAACTAGATGTTAACTGGGAGGAGGGAAAAAAAGCAGGTGTCTAAAACAGCATGTACAGAATTATCGATTTTATAAAAACAAATTTTATAATGTGCACAGAAAAAAAGTTGAAAGAAAACCAAACCATAGATTTAATACTTTTAGAAATATGAAGTCTTTCTTTTTTGGTTTAAAGTATTTGTTTTCTCATTTTCTACAATAAACATGAGTAATTTTACCCTCCCCCCAAATTTTATCTTCTATACTAATTTTACTCCCCCAAAAAATCATATCCTCTATAAAACATTTGGTTGTTTGTGTATTTATGTCTGAGTAAGTGTAAATGAAACAAGATAGAGTTGGGTACCCTAGGCCAGATATAACAACTAAGGCCACAGCAAAGAATCGAAAGCAATATAAGGCACACTCTAAATCCAGAGCAGGGCCTGCTGTGACACACTAAATTCACAAAAGGAGCACTGTCACTACTGCCAAAAAGGTATCAAATTTTCAATAACTAAACAATATGTCAGTTTTATGTGGTTTTCTGTATCTTTTCTTTCATAATGAAAGGTTTAAAAAAGCAATAGCCTTGCTGGGAGTGGTGGTGGCTCACCCCTGTAATCCCAGCACTTTAGGAGATAGAGGTGAGAGGATTGCCTGGTTTGAGACCAGCCTGGGCAATATGGCGAGACCTCTTCTCTACAATAAATCAAAAAATTAGCTGGGCATGGTGGCACGTGCCTGTGGTTCCAGCTAACTTGGAAGGCTGAGGTGGAAGGATCACCTGAGCCCAGCAGGTAGAGGCTGTGGTGGCCATGAGCATGCCTCTAACTCCAAGCCTGGGTATCAGAGAGAGATTCCAACACACACACACAAAAAAAAGTTGCCTCAAAGAACAGAAATGAGCCTGTTCTAATGAATGTAAAAGTGATGAAGTAATTATGATCTCACTTTGAGAAGTTACTAAGAAAGTCCAGTGGAAAAAGAAGAGGAAAGAGGAGCACAGGAGGAAAAAAGGAAGGAGAGGGAGGGTGGGAGGGAGGGAGGGAGGGAAGGAAAAAAGAAAACCATCTATATATCAAAAAACCATTACTTATGATGTTTCAGAAATGTTTCTCAACACATAGAAAGATACTGTAAAATGGGGGGTCAGAGAAGAAGCAGATTACTTACATACAATATGGCTACATCTTTAATGCTGAAAAATACATTTAAATATCTATAAGGTGATAAACCAAAGGACAGTTATAATCTTCCAATATGTTGAAATAGTATGTGTTTATACTCTTTATATTGTTTATTTTTCTGCAATAGGTCATAATGCTTTTATAAGTAAAACATCATACTGGATAAAGTCTTGGCATCATCAGGGAAGTTCAAATCACACAAACCCAGCCAGCATGAGGGAATCTACGATCCAGTCCATGCCCTAACGATGATAAAAACCAGGGCCACATGCTCCTCCTTCCATGCAAGCCTTTCTGGACAGCTTAGATACCTGTCCTGTTATCCCTAGAAAGTCTCATTTGGTGACTAATAAGTCTTTTCAGACGCTCTTGGTACATGTGTGGCATCACCAGTCTTGGCATCTGATCAATTTGGGAGGAGGGGGATTGATTCTGCCCCTCCATGTGACAACCACAAGACACACTCTCAATAGTTTACAAACATAAATACCAATATATGCAAAGCATTAATCTGGGCACAGAATATACCCATGTAAATAAGACCAAAGAGTTTTAAGAAGTGACAAATCGAGACTTGCATTAGCTACAGAGTAGAGAAGAGATTTAAATGGTTCAGAGAAACTAGTTTTGGCCTATTGCAGAATCCATGTGACATATGATAGTGACCTGATATTTATCAGTGTCAGTGAGAATGAAGAGCAAGCAGTTATGAGACCAAATGAAGAGTTAGTGTATATAGAACCAAAGTTAACTGAGAAGAAAGCAAAAAACCATATATGATTCCTTACTTTCTCAGTTGAGAAACAAATATATGATGGTATTAACTGAGATAGCATATAAAAAAGAACAATCTCAATGAAGCTGGAAAAGATAAAATAAAACAATGATGGAAGCAAAACAAAAAAGGCAAGAACAGAATTAATAGTTTTGAAATTCAATAATTTTTATATGCCTGCTGTATCATTGAGACGATAACTCAGTTAACTGAATATACAGTGGGAGACTCGAATAAAATGGAATTTATTTATAGAAATTATATATTTTTATTCTTGCATGTTTAAACTTTAAACCTTCAAAGTACTCTGTTTGATGCAATACACCTGTCAAGATGCTTTTTCCACTGCTCAAAACAGTTTTTGAACTCCTCAATTTTCATGCCTTTTAGTGCTTCTGCAAATTTTTGTTTCACCTCTTCTACATCGGCAAAACATTTCCCTTTACGGACTTTCTTCATTGGGGAAAGAAAAAAAGAGTCACTTGGGGCAAGATCAGGTGAATAGGGAGAGTAGGGCATGGGGGTCATGTCGTTTTTGGTCAAAAGCTGCTGAACACTCAATATGGTGTAGACAGGTGCACTCAGAAATCACCCATCATGAAATAGGCAAACACAACACATTGAAAGAATCTCCCAAAACAATTTACTAAAGTGGAACACAGCCTTTCACAACAATACTAACTAGTACACTGATGCCAGTCGGTTCCTAGAACACTTACCTAGCAAGGGAAGTCTATACAAGGGGCCTACCCTACAAAAATTAATTCAAATTTTTTTTTTTGAGTTGCAGTCTCACTCTGTCGCCCAGACTAGAGTGCAGTGGCCACTCCCAGCCACCGCAGCCTCGACCTGCTAGACTCCAGCAATCCTTCTGCCTCAGCCTTCCAAGTAGCTGGAACTACAGGCGCACGCTACCACGTCCAGTTAATTTTTGATTTATTGTAGAGATGAGGTCTCACCAAGTCGCCCAGGCGGGTCTCGAACCCGTGGGCTCAGGCAATCCACTCACGTCAGCCTCCCAAAGTGCTGGGATTACAGGCTGAGCCACCGAGCCTGGCTTTGAACCATTTTCAAACAATGAACTTGAAATTACTGCACAACAATAGATGTCTTCCAAATCTCACGGAATTACTATAAGATTAAGAAAGAAAGACATAGGAAACATTCTAATGTTTTGAAAGTTAAAGTGTTGTATGCAATAATTTATCTTAATATTATTAGATCATTAAAATATTGCCACCTTAAAAAAATGATATCGACATGTTTATTCAACACTTTTTTGTTGATGTTTCTAGATAGCATAAATCAGATAAAGACAAATAAGCCAATACAACCAATTCAATACATTTTATATTATCATTGCTTGATTATTAGATTAGTGATGCTTTTAAGTGAAATGTCGCTACAGAAAGTCATAGAGGCTAGTAAGGTTACGCATTTAACTGACAGAAACCTGACCATTCTTCTCAGATATATCCTAACCCAATCTCATATTGACTTTATTTCAAAATGGATTAAATTGGCATTATAAAATTTCATAAGGGGAAATTTTTCTATAAAGATATGTACAAAACAATTATTTTAAAAACATTTGGCTTATAGAAGAAAGGTCTTGAAAGATGA
>NW_007253358.1:404951-431422 GCF_000164805.1 Carlito syrichta | reverse complement strand
CACTCACCTCAGCCTCCCAAAGCACAGGATTACAGGCTGAGCCACCGAGCCTGGCTAATTCCAATTTTTTTGATGGGTCCCTCCTTACAGGAGTCTGGAGTTAAGCAAAGAGATCTAAGGTATGGGAGTCATTACCAAAATGATGGCAACTAGAAGATGTTGAAGAATGAGTCTGACAAGAGAAACACTGCAAAGCAAGATGACTAAATTCTAATATCTGCCTCAGACAACTTTTCTCCTGATCATCTGTAAAGAAGGTCCTTGATTCTCCTTAATCAGATTTTGAAAAGAGTTACATTAGAGATATCATTAGACATTACAGTAAGGGTTCAGGTAAAGAGAAAAATAAAAATTATTCTACTGTAATTTTTCAACCCTAGCTCAGAAATCATCTGCACAGGGTAGTAACTGTATTATTATGAGAGGAAGCCATGTAGTGTGGAGACTGGTTAATGTGAGAAAGAATTTGTACCATGTTTGTTGTGGCAGCACTGCATTTGTTGGGAGCCAATATCTACATTCACCTGTTTTAGTTAATAGACCATCTAATGCAATCATTAGCTGGCAGCATAACAAAGAAAACCTAAGTCTGTATATTCTCTGGCTTCCAAAGGCTTCCCATAAGACTCCCTGGAACTAAAAATCTGCTGTTGGCCGTGCTCAGTGGCTCAGCCTGTAATCCTGCACTTTGGGAGGCCGAAGTGAGTGAATTGCCTGAGCCCGTGGGTTCGAGACCCACCTGGGCAACTTGGCGAGACCTCATCTTTACAATAAATCAAAAAAATTAGCCGGTTGTGGTAGCGCGCGCCTGTAGTTCCAAGCTACTTGGAAGGCTGAGCGGGAAGGATGGCTGGAGCCCAGCAGGTTGAGGCTGCGGTGGCTGGGAGCGGCCACTGCACTCCAGTCTGGGCGACAGAGTGAGACTCGAACTCAAAAAAAAAAAAAAATCTGACTGTTATTAGGAGATTTACCACAGGATTTCCTTGGACTTTAAGAACATGTTTTTGTTAAACAGAGTGAACTATTAGATGGTGGGTCAGTGCTTCCTTCACATGTTTCTCCTTCACTATAAATCAGAGAAAGCCTAAATATTTTTGACAGATAAATGACACTATCACTGGTTTGATTTCATTATCATACTGTAAAATTAATTCGGGGGTATACAGCTTATAAATTCTAAAGCACATACAGATTTGTGTAAGCAGCTACACAATTAGGATGCAAAACAGTTTCCTCACCCAAAAAAAGTTCCTGTACTATCCAGCTATAGTTACACCCTTTTCCCACCCATAGCCTCTGTAAAACACTGATCTGTTCTCCATCATCACTGCTTTTCTTTTCAAGGGTAACACAGAAAAGGAATAATACAGTATACAACACTTTGAAAATGGCTTCTTTCACTCAATATAATGCCTTTAAGATTCATCTAAGTTGTTGAAAATATCAACAATTGGTTTCCTTTTATAGCTGAGTAGTAATCCATTACAAGAATGTACCAGTTTGTGCATCCATTTACCCACTGAAAGACATTTTGATTCTTTCCAGTTTTCAGCTATTATGTATAAAACTACTATGAACATTCATGTACTAAGTTTTATGTGACTGAAAGTTCTCATTTCTATAGCATAAATATATAGGAATAGGAATGCTGGATGATGTAGTGAATGTATGTTTACTTCTTAAGAAAATGCTAGGTAATTTCCCAGAGTTGCGCTAACATTTTTCATTCTAGCAGCAATGAAAAAGACTTCTAGTTGCTCTACATCCTTACCAACTCTTAGTATCGTCAGTAACCTATTTTAGTCATTCTAATAGGTAGGCAGTAGTGTCTCAGCATGGTCTGAATTTGCTAATAATGTAGAATATATTTTCACATGCTTATGTGCCATTCTTAAATACTTTTGGTGAAGTGTCTGTTCAAATCCCTTAAACATTTTTATTTGGGCTACCTGCTTACTCGGTGTTGACTTTCAAGAGTTCTTTATACATTCTGGAACAAAACGTTTTGACAGATATGAGATTCATGAATATTTTCTCCCAGTTTAGTGATATATCTTTGGTAGAACAAAGAGTTTTAATTTTATGAAATCCAACTAATTTTTATGTGTCATGCTTTGGCATAATTTCTAATAACTCTCCTCTAATCCTCAGGTAACAAAAACTGTTTTCTTCTGAAAATTTTAGTTTTTACACTTTACAGTTATATCTATGGTTTTGGAATAATGTTTGCATAAGATGTGAAATTTTAGTCAGAACCAGGCTCGGTGGCTCAGCCTGTAATCCCAGCGCTTTGAGAGGCTGAAGTGAGTGGATTGCCTGAGCCCGCGGGTTCGAGACCCACCTGGGCAACTAGGTGAAACCTCATCTCTACAATAAATCAAAAATCAGCTGGGCGTGGTAGCGCGTGCCTGTAGTTCCAGCTACTTGGAAGGCTGAGGCGGAAGGATCGCTGGAGCCCAGCAAGTCGAGGTTGCGGTGGCCAGGAGCGGCCACTGCACTCCAGTCTGGGGGACAGAGTGAGACTCCAACTCAAAAAAAAAAAAAAAAAGAAATTTTAGTCAGGGTTCCTTTTTGTTTGTTTTTAGTATATAAATGATCAAATGGTTCCAACAGCATTTGTTGAAATATTTCTCTATTGAATCTCTTTTGCACCTCTGTCAAAGATCAATAGGCTGTCTTTATATGGGTCAATTTCTTTCCTGGAGTCTCTAATATACTCCACTAATTTACCCAACTGTCCCTTTGTCATATTGCCAATATTGCAGTATCCTGATTGCTGTGGCTTTAAATGAGGATCTGTAATCCCTAACTTTGTTCTGCTTCCTCAAAATTGTTTTTAACTATTCTAGTTTGTTTACCCTTCAATATCAATTTTAGAATCAACTTGTCTGTATCTATAAAATAATCCTGTTGGAATTTTGATTGTTATAGCATTAAATATGTAATCCACTTTGGGATGCAGTGATATCTTCAACCGAGTCTTCCAATTCATGAATATCACATGACTACATGTCTTCTTATATTACTTAGGTCTTCTTTAATTTCATTCAAAAGTTCCTTACAAGGCCGAGCATGACTGTACAAGTGACTGTAATCCCTGCACGCCTGTAATTCCAGCAACTTTGGGAGGTCAAGGAGGAAAACTGCTTGAGCCAGAAGTTTAAGACCTGCCTGGGCAACATAGCAAGACCTCATTTCTACAAAAAAAAATCAAAAAAATTAGACAGGTATGGTTGTGCGTACCTGCAGCCCCACCCACTCAGGAGGAAATGCAGACAGACTGCCTGAGCCCTGGAGGTCAAGACTGCAGTGAGCTGTGATTGTGGCACTGCATTCCAGCCTGGGCAACAAAGTGAGACCCTGACTCAGAGAGAGAGGAAAAAAAAGCTCCTTATACTCTTCAGTATATCCTGTATAGGCTTTGTTAGAGTTATACCTAAGTATTTTTGTAGATATTATGAACAACATTGATTAATTTCATTTTCTAACTAGTTATGAATTATACAGAGAAATAAGAAGAACTTTGTGTGTTGATTTATACATAACAACATTGCTTTAACTCACTTTTTAGTTATAGGAATATTCATGTAGCTTCTTTGGAATTTTCTATGTAGAAAGAAATGTCATCTGAAATTAAAAATGCCTTTTATTTCTTTTTCTTGCCTCACCACACTAGCTAAACTTTGAGTACTATACTGAATAAGAGTAATGAGAATGGACATCTTGGCCTTGTTCCTGAATCTGAGAGAAAGGCATCTAATCTTTCCTCTTAAGTATAATGTTAGCTGTAGGTATTTTGTAGCTGTTCTTCATAAGGTTGAGAAAGTTATCTTCTATTAGTGGTTTAGAAAAGTCATGAATTCAACAATTAGGAAAAAAAAAAAAAACAGCCAGGCGTGGTGGCTTGCAACTGTAGTTCCAGCTACTTGGAAGGCTGAGGCAGAACGATCACCTGAGCCCAGCAGGTCGAGGCTGTGGTGGCCATGAGTGTTCCACTGCACTTCAGTCTGGGCAACAGAGTGAGACTCCAACTCAAAGATAATAATAATAATAATAATAATAATAATGATGATATAATGCTCTGGTTTTAAAAATATGAAAATAAACATATGAAAAGATGCTCAGCCAGGCTCGGTGGCTCAGCCTGTAATCCCACCCTTTGGGAGGCTGAGGTGAGTGGACTGCCTGAATCCGCGGGTTCGAGACCCATCTGGGCAACTTGGCGAGACCTCATCTCTACAATAAATCAAAAAATCAGCCGGGCGTGGTAGTGCATGCCTGTAATTCCGTCTACTCGGAAGGCTGAGGCAGAAGGATCACCAGAGCGCAGCAGGTCAAGGCTGCAGTGGCCGGGAGCGGCCACTGCACTCCAGTCTGGGTGACAGAGTGAGATTCCAACTCAAAAAAAAAAAAAGAAAGAAAGAAAAAAAGAAAAGATGCTCAACATCAATCATTTATAAGGGAATTCCAAATATAAAACAATGAGATATCACGGTACACCTATTAGAATGGCTAAAACCCAAAACAATGAAAATATCAAACTACCAGTGAATATACACAGCAACTGTAACTCTTCAGTGACTGCTAGTGGGAGGCAAAATGGTAAAGTCACTCTGTAAAATGATTTGGTAGTTTCTTAAAAGTCTTAGCACACAATCAAGCAACTGCACTCCATAGTATTTACCTGATTTGAAAACTAATGTACACCAAAAAACCTGCATGTGAACTTTTATAGCAGTTATATTCGTAATGGCCAAAACCTGGAAACAATTGAGATGTTCTTCAATAGATGAATAAATAAACAATCTGTGATTTAATGATCTAATATTATTCAGTTATAAGAATAAAACTCTGGCAATACTTCCACCTCAGCCTTCCAAAATCTTGATTTCTAATACCTTCTCAAATACAAGGAAATAGAGCCCTTTGAAGAAATAGCTGATTTTAGGACAGAAATAGGAAACAGACAAGATGAGCCTGGAACATTTTGTAGTGCCAGAAAGTTTTTTTAAAAGGTCTCAAAAATAAACAAAAAAATTCACAATGATGAAGTATAGGTTATAATCAAAAGTATAAAATAAATATCTATGAGTCCACATTTACCCAAATAAATGACTGAAAATAAATAAATGAAAGAGAAGAAACAAATCCCTTGCTGTCTTGCAATAAGAAAGTCAACTAATTTATGTAGATACTCTATTGTTAAAGAGGTAGAACATAATTAACCACACATTAAGTGTGGGCTGCACAAAGTGACTATCTTCCAAAGAGTGCAAATAATGCGCAAAGAGAAAAGGGGGGAAAAAAGAGCTTCTTTATCATGAAGAAATCTGATAACACTATCTCAAGCCAGATGCTCAGGGTTAACATCCACAGTGATATACTATATTGACAATATGTATCCTTGATATGATGTGATGGGAAAGGCTCTTTGCCCCTATGGTCTTCCACCCCAAAACACATTACCCTAGTATAACCATAAAAAAAGCTTCAGACAAACCCCAGTTCAACAACATTCAACAAAATACCTGACTGCTATTCCTAAAAACTGTCAAGGCCATAAAAAACAATGAAAGTCTGAGACATTAATAAATGAGACATTAATAAATATAATATCACAGATGGGAACCTGGAAGAGGAAAAACAAAAAGGAAGAGGAAACTGAGATTACCTAATAATATTGATTTTATAAATACTGGTTCATTAATGTGATAAATGTACCATACTAATATAAAATGTTAATAATAGAGAAACCCAGGTATGAGGCATTCAAGAGCTCTATTATTCTGTTCTAAAACTGCTTTAAAATAAAAGTTGACTAAAAAAATTAAACACTGGGTTTTGACGCTATTAAGAAATTGTTCATTTTTATACGTACAAAAACGGAAAAACAGTTATGCCTTAAGAGTCATCTATTAACAATAAGACACTCAAAAATATCTACATATAAATTTATAAGTACAGATTTACATTAAAATATTTTGTATCATATAAGATTATGATGATGTCTAAGACTTGCTCAATTTAATCTTGGGATGGAAGAGAGGATGGAAGAATAGGAATATAAATCAAAAAAGACAGACCATGACTTGATCATTGCTGAAGATTAGTGATTGGTACAGAGCACTCCCATGACTATTCTTTCTAGGTTTGAATATATTTGAAATTTCCACAGAGTTAAGTAATTGCCTAGTTTAAAAATTCAGCCAAAAGGGTCAGAAAATAAACTCTAGGAAATTTCTCAAAAAAAAAAAAGTAAAAGAAAAAGGTTTAGAAAATAAATAAAGAAATAAAGGCCAGGTGCAGTGACTCATGCCTGTAATCCTACCACTCTGAAAGGCAGAGGCTGGAGGATTGCTTGAGCCCAGGAGTTTGATACCAGCCTGTCAGAAGGATTGCCTAAACTGAGGAGATTGAGGCTGAGGTAAGCCATGATTGTGAGACTGTACTCCAGCCTGCGCAACAGAGTGAGACTCTGATTCAAATAATTAAATAAGTAAATAAATAGGAACAGAAAATAAAAGAGAAAAGAGGCACAATGAAGACATAATAGCCATTCTCTCTATTAAGGAAAAAAAAGAGATACAATACCCAACTATTAGAAGTTCTAAAAAAGAGGCACAGAAACAATGTGGGGGATAAAATAATTAGAAACATGAAAACTTTCCATATTTCAAAGGATAATGTAGCAAAATTCCCCATATAAGAAGTGTTTTAAAATGCCATTATCTTGTTTGTAATTATTGCCCAAAAAGTACTCAAAACAAATTCAGTGAGTGAAAATAAATAAATGCAGAGTAATACTCAGTCCCAGTGACTTCTAATTCAGTGTTCCTGCCTCCCATTCCTATTGTGACACCCGAAAGTACCTACCTAGAGAGATTTCAGGTGTAGTATTGCTACAAACTCTTTCTGGAAAATAGGCTGAGGCAGTGAGTCTAACCCTAAGGAAAACTCAAGTGGACAGATGCAGTGAGAGTGACCAAGTTAAAATAAGCTTGCCAAACATCACCGCAATACAGGCATTACACAGAAGAAATTTCCTTAAAACAAAAATGGTTCCCACACCAATAAGACAAAATAACAAGACTCTGTTGATGTGTCCACACAAATTGTTTACAAAGAATACCCTATGAAACAAAATCTTTACTTTAAAAAAAGAAAAAGACTGTTTATCACTGTATTCCCTGTGAATTATTAACTAGAAAAGGAAGACTTCAGCTGTAGCTCAATTCTTTACAAATTTCTATTCTGCGATCAAGAAATGATCTCAGATTTTCTGCCATTCTTTCTAGGAACAAACCTAACTTAAAACTCAGAAACACTTTTAAAAAATACAGTGATTGAATTCAAAAATCTAAGAGCTAAAGATAAAGAAATTAGCAGGAAAATAGGTAGTTTCTACTACAAACTGTTTCTTCCTAAAGGCAGAAAGAAATATTCTTTCATTTTGGGGTCTTCTTGCTAAAATTATGATTTGTCACAAACTTTTTTTATACTGAAAGGAAGGAGAACTTTCTTTTTTGTTTTATTTATTTTAAATATGGGGAGTACAATTCAGGATTAAGTATACAAGTGGTCATCATAGAGGCAAAGTTTGGGACTTCTTGGTCCCCATTTCGCCTGGTTTGAGATCAGGTTCCCTAATTGATGTTATATGCCCACACCCCACACCCTCGGTCTCAAACTATTTTAAGAATTCTAAACTGGGCTCGGTGGCTCAGCCTGTAATCCCAGCACTTTGGGAGGTTGAGGTGAGTGGATTGCCTGAGCCCGCGGGTTCGAGACCCGCCTGGGCAATTTGGCGAGACCTCATCTCTGCAATAAATCAAAAAAATTAGACGGGCATGATAGCACGCGCCTGTAATTCCGGCTACTTGGAAGGCTGAGGCGGAAGGATTGCCGGAGGCCAGCAGGTCGAGGCTGCGGTGGCCGGGAGCGGCCACTGCACTCCAGTCTGGGCGACAGAGTGAGACTCCAACTCCAAAAAAAAAAAAAAGAAAGAAAGAAAAAGGCATTTCTTTTTGCTCTGTTATACTGCAGAATTTCACATCTTCAGGATGTTAAATCTTGGAGGGGGTGGGTAATGAAAATAACACAAAATGATTTTATGAGTAGATTATGGTAATCCCAGAGATTTATTAAGGTGACTGGAATATTTTAGGAAAATAGAGTATCAGAAATAACAACCATATGGTAATACTGACTAGTACTTTCTTATGCAGAAGTTTCTAAACAACTGAATAGGAGTTAGTATATAAGTAAGGTGATAGAGGTGTTTTTTTATCTAAACTACAAAAATAAATAATCTTAACGCCCATTTTGGGGACAGTAATTGAATAAACAAGGTACATCTACAAAATAATGTTATATACAGCAGTACAAAAATGAAGAAGATCTCATGGCATAAATAAATACTTTAAATGAACTATGATGTAGGGGAACCTAAAATGAAATACAAACAGTGAAGTATGAATCTAATGGTACTACAAATGAATAATACAACCACACTGAAGGAAATGAGAACTAAAAGGACTAACATAAGTTAACTTGGAAAGCAGTATTTCCACTGTATTCTATAAGGCTAAAGTTTAAAAGGAGTGATAAACAAGCATAAATTAGTAAATTTGTTTTTCATTAAGTACAGGTTGCCAGTTCTGAAGCTCTGTGTGTAAATGTATTATATACTATAACCCTAAAATACATTACATATTATATATGTAGATATGTAAATATAGAGACTATAATTCTTAAAAACACACAAGAAAGAATTAAACAACTAAGCAAATATAATGTGCCTAATGAGAGTCAAGTTTCTCATATTCTGAGAAGAGAGTTAGAAATAAGGAAAGGAGAGAGCCTAGAACAAACACTGTGGTGTTGGATTGAAGCAAAAAGTATCAATATGAACTCTTGATCTTCAATATATATACAAATACAGAAATATAGATGTGTATATATACATTTCCTCACTCTGTCCGCCACAATGCCTAAAAGTGATTACATCCCAGTTTCTAAACCTCATTCTCCAATAAAATTCTTCCTTGGAGAAATGATGACTGAAGGGCTGAGGCAGGGAAAATACAAGATGAGCCTGGAATATTTTGTGGTGCCAGAAAATAAAGAAGTGATCACATAATAATGGGCCATGCCAGAAAGACACAAGGACCAGCCAGAAGGCACTCCCAATAGCCAAATTTAAAATAATCTAAGCAACAAAATAAGTAATGATAATAATGCATTATACACACAGAATAAAACAAATATCCATGACCTATACTGATATAACACATTTTAAATAGGTAGATAGGCAGATAGGTCAGTAGTAGATGATAAATGGATAATAATAATAATAATAGATGGATAGATAAGGGGGAGAGCTCTTCCTTCTACAATCCAATTGGCAAAGAATCAAAAGATGCTAAAATAAGTGAGCAAAATTGTAGGAAAAAGGACGTATGCATGGTCTCAAAGTACCTGCCCACAAGACAATTATGTTCTCTTAAAAAGTGACTTTACATTAGAAAAATCTGACAGATACCACCATAATCAAGCAAAGATAGCATCATCAATAATAACACAAACGAAAATCATGTTTTTCCTGATATGATGCACTAAAAAGGGTACAAAATCATCTCTGTGGCATTTTTACCAAAAATGCATAACCAGGATCTCATCATGGCAAGCATTCATGCAAACTCATATCAAACATTCTTCTATCAAAAAAAAGTGTCACGTTCATAAAGAACAAGAAAGAGAACTATCACAGATTGGAAGAGCTAAGGAGCCAGGAAACGCAAATGCAATGTGGGATCCCAGATGAGATTCTGCAAAAGACCAAAAAAGACATTAGTGGGAAAACTGGTAAAATTCAAATAAGGTCCGCAGATTCATTAGTATTATATCCAGCTTAATTTCCTGGTTTTGATAGTTGAATTATGGTTATATAACAAAGGAGATAAGTGAAAGATACACAGAAACTCTCTGTATTTTGAAATTTCTCTGTAAGTCTGAAATTAATTCAAAATTAAAAGCTTTTAGCCAGGCACGGGGGCTCACACCTGTAATCCCAGCAGTTTGAAAGCCAAAGGTGAAAGGATTGCCTGATCTGAAGGGTTGGAGACCAGACTGGGCAACTCGGCAAGACCTCGTCTCTACAATAAATCAAAACAATTAGCCAGGTATAGTTCCAGCTACTTGGAAGGCTGAGGAGGAAGGACTGCCTGAGTCCAGCATGTCAAGGCTGCGGTGGCCATGAGCGTACCACTGCGATTCAGCCTGGGTGAGAATCCAACTCAAAAAAAAACCAAAAATTTTTTTAAAGTCTTAAAAATAAGCTATATCATTTAAAAAATGAAGCTATATCATATAAACCACGCTGTGAGCAAGAAAAAATAGTTTTTACTTGTCACCTTCAGGTTAATCAGAAAGTCTATTAAACGCTAATAAAGGGAATCTCAAAAACGAATAGGTGTAATTCAGGAAGTCAGAAATTTCCAAGCAGAGAATGTGTTTTCAAACCAAATGCCCTCATTTCTTTCAGCACTACAAAAAAAGAAAAGAAAAGAAAAGACAGTAAGTCAAGTCCCAGAGGAAGAAAAAAATAAATAAAATTTCGTGTGTTCTTGTTTTTACATCTGTTGATGTATTTAATTACATTTATGGTCTTGCGAATGTTGAACCAGTCCTGGTTCAAAAGAAGGATGAAACCTACTGGGTCATGGTGGAGGATTTTTGAGATGTGTTTTTGGATCCAATTTGCTAGAATATTGTTGAGAATTTTTACATCTATGTTCATAAAGAATATTGGTCTGTAGTTTTCTTTTTTTGTTGGATCTTTATCCAGTTTGGGTATCAGTGTGATGTTAGCTTTGTAAAATTATTTGGGGAGAATTCCATCTTCCCAATTGCCTGGAATACTTTCAATAGGATTGGTATCAGCTCCTCCTTATACGTTTTGTGGAATTCTGCTGGAAAGCCATCCCGGTCCAGGGCTTTTTTTGTTGTTGTTTTTTTTTTTTTTTGTAGGTAGTTTTCGTATGACAGAATCAATTCCCTGGGTTGTAATTGGTCTACTTAGTGTCTCAGTGTCTTCTTGTTTCAACCTGGGGAAGCTGTATGATATCAAAAAGTCCTCCACTTCATTTAGGTTATCAAATGTGTTTCACTATAGATGTACATAGTAATCTCTGATAATCTTTTGGATTTTTTCTGAGTCAGTTGTGATTTGGTCTTTTGAATTTCTGATTTTGTTTATTTGGGCTTTTTGTTTTGTTGATGTTTTCAGTGAACCTACTAAAGGCAATCTACATCTTCAATCCAATACCCATTAAGTGACCAACATCATTCTTCTCAGACCTGGAAATGACAATACAGAAATTTATATGGAAACATAAACGTCCACGAATTGTCAAAACAATCATTAGCAAAAGAAACAAAGCAGGAGGTATCACACTTCTGACTTCAAACTTTACTCTAAGGCTGCAGTAATCAAAACAGCCTGGTATTGGTACAAGAACAGGTATACGGACCAATGGAACAGGACAGAGATTTCGGAAGCAAAGTCTCAATTTCTCAACCGACTCATCTTTGACAAAGCCTCCAACAACAACCATTGGGGAGAGGAGAACCTATTCAGTAAATGGTGCTGGCAAAACTGGCTGTTCACATGCAGAAGATTGAAACAGGACCCCTACCTATCACAATACACAAAAATTAACTCTAAATGGATCAAAGACCTAAGCATAAGACCTCAAACCATACGAATCTTAGAAAATGCAGGAGACAACCTTATGGAAATTCTAGCAACCAATTCCTATTCAGAACCCTAAGTGCCCATACCATAAGAAATAAGATAGACAAGTGGGACATCATCAAACTGACGAGCTTCTGCAAAGCAAAAGAAACCATCAAAAGAGCAGGGAGTCAGCTCACAGAATGGGAAAATTTATTTGCCAACTGTATATCTGACAAAGGCCTAACATCTAGGATCAACAAGGAACTCAAATGGGCCGAAAAGCAAAAAACAAACAGCCCCGTTAAAAAGTAGGCAAAGAGATGAATGGACACCTCTCAAAAGAAGATATAGGGGCAGCCAACAGACACATGAAAAAGTGCTCAGCCTCACTCATCATCAGAGATACAAATCAAAACCACATTGAAATACCACCTAACCCCGGTAAGAATGGCCATCATTAATAAAACAAACAACAGATGCTGGCAAGGATGCAGAGAAAAAGGAACGCTTCTACACTGCTGGTAGGAATGCAAACTAGTGCAACTTCTTTGGAAGACAGTGTGGTGATTTTTGAAAGAACTAGAAATTGACCTTCCATATGACCCAGCAATTCCCCTATTGAGAATACACCCGGAGGAACTCAAATCATTCTACAAAAAAGATAACTGTACATGCATGTTTGTTGCAGCTCTATTCACAATAGGAAAAACATGGAACCAACCATGCTGCCCATCGAAGCTGGACCAAATTTTTAAAATGTGGTATATATACACAATGGAATATTTTGCAGCCATAAAAAAGGACAAACATATGGACTTTGCAGCAACTTGGATGGATTTAGAGTCTATCATACTCAGTGATCTCTCACAGAAACAAAGAACAGAGTACCATATGTTCTCACTCATAAGCGGACCTTGAACAATTATCATAATACTATAAGAAAGGGGTTGGCAGTAGTGGGAAACTGTCAGGAGAGGGGGTGGGATTGGCAGTTGAGAGAAACTGCTAGGGGAGGAAGGGGCACACCTCATCAACAAGGGTACCTACATAATCAACGTTTGTATACCTAACCCTGAATTGCAACCCACATCTTTATAATTAAAAAAATAAAATAAAATTTCAAAGCTGGGAAAAGTCTCAAATCACTTGATGCAACTTTTCATGAGGGAAGAACACTATAGGTGATATCATATGAGATACTAATTATGCAGTTATAGCTGAAATATGAGTGTCCCACTGGTTGGACTATTTTATCCATCATACAATGAAAGGTAGAAAGAGGTAGACTACACACCAACTTTCCATCTGTGCCTCCATGCAACCCAACTTATGCTACTAAATTGGCAGCTTGTACACATTGCCTGATTCCTACAATCAGGAAGGAAACAAAAAATTAAGAAAGTAACACCTAAATGCCACTAAAAGCTGAAGAGCCTGAAAATATACTTAATCACCACAGGAAAATAAAACAATAGACTAAATTGAAAAATGTTTAATTACTTATTCAGACTAGAATAGCAACTTCAACAACTCCTAAAATACATTCAATTAGTAAAAGACAAAACGTCTCAGCTTCAGAGACCTGCTAACTATAACAAGTATATAATGTCTGTCTGATCCAAGTCACAGAATTCAACATTTTCTTCATAAATATTATTCATTATGCATTTACTTTGTGTCAAGTAAAAGGAACACAGTGGTGAAAATATTACTCTCTTTTGATTAACCAACTACTTTTAAGTCACTACCATTTTCTCTGAAACACAGGTTTTGACCCAGAAGGAGTTTAGATAGTCAGGTATAACTTCATCTTTATGAAAAAAAATTTTAAATGGGGAAGTGTGCATAAAGATGCAATATGGAAAAGCTGATATAAAATGATACTATATTTGTCATTTTTTACGTATTTATTTACTTATTTTTTTGACTTGGAGTCTCATTCAGTTGCCCAGGCTGAAGTGCAGTGGCACATTCACGGTCACTGCAGCCTCAGACAGTTAGGCTCAGGTGATCCTTCGGCCTCAGCCTTCCAAGTAGCTGGAATCACAGGCAAGTGCCACCATGCCTGGTTAATTTTTTGGCTTTATTGTAGAGACAAGGTCTCATCAAATTGCCCAGGCTGGTCTTGAACCCCTGAGCTCGGGCAATTCTCTCACCTCCGACTTCCAAAGTGCTGGGATTACAGGCTTGAGCCACCAAGCCCGACCTATATTTGTCTTATTTTTAAAATCTTATTAATAAATATAATTTGTCCTTTCAGTTTGAGATACTGGATTTTCCTTTCTTTCCACTTTCTTATTTTCCTAGGGTCATCTTCAACTACACTCCTGCTGATAGTCCTCTTACACATCATGATTTTGTGATATCCCCATGCTGTGCATGCTGTTTCTTTTGCCTAAAATGCTCACCTCATCTCCTTGGCCAATTTGTCAATTTGTATTCAATTCTTCAAAACTCAACTCAGATGTTACTTCCTCTTCTAAAACTTCTGAATAAATGTGCATGCACACACACACACACACACACACACACACACACACACACACGAGTTATACCTCACATCTATGTTTTATTTTTTGAGTTGGAGTCTCACTCTGTCGCCCAGACTGGAATGCAGTGGCCGCTCCCGGCCACCGCAGCCTCGACCTGCTGGGCTCCAGTGATCCTTCCGCCTCAGCCTTCCGAGTAGCTAGAACTACAGGTGCGCGCTACCACACCGGGTTAATTTTTTTATTTATTGTAGAGATGAGGTCTCGCCAAGCTGCCCAGGCGGGTCTCGAACCCAGGGGCTCAGGCAATCCACTCACCTCAGCCTCCCAAGGCGTGGGATTATAGGCTGAGCCACCGAGCCCGGCTTCACTTCTATGTTATTTCAAGATCACATGCACGCTAATAATAGTATGATATCACTTAACAAATCCATAGTATAATCATCTGTTTACAATTTATCTGCCTATCATAAAGATTTTGAACTCATTAAGGACAAAGAGAGCCGTATTCATCCCAGCATCCTCAGAGCTTAACAGTATGCCTGAGACACAGTAGAACTCAAGAAATAATTATTGAATTGAATTTCATATTGTGATATACTTCATCTATAAGAAATATGAATACTGAATGAAGAAAAATATAATCATGTTTAAAGATTGTTTAACAACAGATCAATAACAATGTTTCATAAATTTAAACTTCTTTTCAAACATAAAAGTTACATTAATAGAATAAAAAGAACCTATGCTGATAATTAAATGCACATGGAAGATTAATTACTCTGGTTAAAAGAAAAAAATCTATTCAGAAAAATTTAGTTTCTCATCTCATTCTGTTCCCTTATCTGTAACAACTGAGTTGGAGTAGATCCCTGCTGCTCTTTCAAGTTCTGTGATTCCTTGTTAGTGCATAGCTGAAAGTATCAGTATCAGTTTGAGATTTCCATTTACCTATATTAGGACCGTCTCAACTTTCTGTAAGCTGTCCCTCCACTATCACATGCATGCTAGCATCACATTTTTACTTACTTGTAGCTTGCTATTATGACATATGATACCTTAGAAACTTACTTTGTAAATATGTTATGTCACAATGTATATGGAAAAATGGTGAACAATATTTACCAGTACCTTTAGTTTAAATGGTTCTATTTATTTTGAATTAAAAGGCAATATTTATTATGGCACCCATTTCAACAAGTATTTACTGAGTCCTTTCATAGTGTCAGAAACCTACACAAGTGATGAGAAAGATAATAAAGTATCAACTATATTCAAGTCACGCAATAGGAACTAGAGATTAAAAGTGACTAGATAAAACAGAAAAAGAACAGATCACAAAGAGACGAAAGTCAGTCAAAGTGTAGATTTTAGATTTGACATTATAAGGAATGGGAAAGTTGACAGGAAAGTAACAAGTCAAGCTGCCAAAAGATAACTTGGAAGAATGAATGGAAGCAGAAATACACATACTAGTTATAACTTCTAATGGTGAAGAGGTGATGTTTGCACCTCTACAGTCATTAATAGAATGTGGTCAACTATGCCCTCTAAGTCTGTTTTTAAAACTACTCACCCCTCTAGATCTCTACTTTGCCATCACCTTAGCAAAAGCTACTACCATCTCTCACAGGAATAGTAGCTTCCTGCATCCTATCTAGCTCCCTTCTAATCAATCTTCATACAGAGCATTTTAAAGATGCAAATCAAATTATAGGTCTTTCCAGCTTAAAATCCTCCAATCATTCCCCTTAAATTTTTATGACAAAGGTCCAAATCCTTTGAGCGCCATAAAACTCTGTACTAACAATCTCTTCTCATTCCACTCCATTCCTCTGAGTCAGTGCTCAGGCTATCCCGGTCTTCTCGTAGTTCCTCAACATCCTTCCTGCCCTTTCCTAAAACACACATTATTCCAGCAGCAGCACACAGTGAAAACTTAAAACTTCATGCTAAATGAAAGAATGAATCAAAAAAAGAAATACATAGAAAGCCCTCCATATAATGACTTTTCCCCTTTTGTTCCCAGAATCTACTATAGTTTCATGCAGAGGGGAACAAAAGAAGCAGATTATCTGAATGTTTGATTTGCAAACAAGGTATTCCCCATTAAGACTCCAAATGAACCATTTTCCAAAAGGTAATTATTTGATTATTTTTTAAAAAGCAGATAACAGAGAACAGCAGTAAATAGCTACACTTAAAGGGAAAACTCAGTATAAATCTATATGGCAGTAGAAACAATGAACAACTTGGAGCCAGTTGTGCCAACTTTTAATTCCTCTGTATCTCTAGAGTAACTATATGACTTTACCTTTCTAGGACTTAGAACCATAAATGGGTAAGACTAATCTCTATGGCCCTGATGCTATGGCATCTAATTTTTCTACATATGAAAGACACTACAGTTTCGCCAATAGTAAAAGGCCAAGTGGATGGAAGAAGAGAGGTCTAAATGACTCTCTTAGAGCATCCAAATGGAACACAGCCTTTCCCACCTTGATTTTTGCCCAATTAGATCCATCTTAAAGACTTCTGAACTTCAAAATGACAAGATAATAAATGTTATTTTAAACTTCTAAATTTGTGATATGTTTCAGCAATGAGAGAAAACTAATACCAACAGATTTATAAAAATGTCTTTCATTAGGTCTGATTCCAATCACAAAAACAAATCTAGATGCCTAGCATCCTTAATGAGATTCTTGAACTTACAACAAACATAGTCTAATATGTGCTATATTTTTTCCAAATAAGCAATGTTTTCCTCTTTGAAACAAGTTTAAAATAGATGCTTCTCGAATATCTAGAACTGAACTGATCCTAGAATTCTTACAATCCTTCCAATACAAGTTACTGGGAACTTTCCTGATGGATTATAATTAAATATTTTCATATAAACTGACCATTAAGATCATCACATTTATATTCCCTAAAATAAAGAAAAGTATACACCAAATTTTGAATTAAACTAATGTGTGAAAAAATAAAGATTTTTAGCTCTCTGGGCATTTCTATACCCAAGCTTCCATATTAATCACATAGAAATGAGCCAGATCCTATAAAGCTTATTACACATATAAGCATTTTTCATAATGTTTAAATGTCATTCATCTGGCCAGGCATGGTGGCTCAAGCCTATAATCCCAGCACTTTGGAAGGCAAAGGTGAGAGGATTGCCTGAGTCCAGGTGTTTGAGTTCAGCCTGGGCAACTTGGTGAGATCTCGTCTCTATAATAAATCAAAAAATTAGCTGGGTGTGGTGGTGCTTAGGATCGCCTAAGCCCAGCAGGTTGCAGTTGCGATGGCTGAGACTGTGTCACTGCACTCCAGCCTGGGTGACAGAGTGAGACTCTGACTCAAAAAACAAAAGTCATTCATTTTAATAATAAAGCAAATATAATGAAAGTCTTAGAATACGTATACCACATATATACTATTAAGATTAAGATGGGCTGGGCTCGGTGGCTCAGCCTGTAATCCCACGCCTTGGGAGGCCGAGGCAAGTGAATTGCCTGAACCCGCGGGTTCAAGACCCACCTGGGCAACTTGGCGAGACTTCATCTCTACAATAAATCAAGAAATGAGCTGGGCGTGGTAGCATGTGCCGGTAGTTCCAGCTACTTGGAAGGCTGAGGCGGAAGGATCGCCGGAGCCCAGCAGGTCGAGGCCACGGTGGCCTAGAGCGGCCACTGCACTCCAGTCTGGGCAGCAGAGTGAGACACCAACTCAAAAATAAAAATAAAAACATTAAGATGTACAAGAACATCTCTATAATTAATCTTCCTTCAAAGTATCTATCCATGCATAGGTTTATAGAAGTTTCAGAGACCAAGATGAGAAATACACCAACATGAAAGAGAAGATGGTGGCAGAAAGGAAACTGGTTACATAGAAGAAGGAGGTTAATCAACTAAGTACAGTCATGCACTATATGACATTTTGGTCAATAACTGCCTGCAAATACGATGGTGGTCCCAAAAGATTAAAATGGAGGCTGGGAATGGTGGCTCACACTGTAATCCCAGCACTTTGGGTATCTGAGACGGAAGGATTACTTGAACCCAGGAGTTCGAGACCAGCCTGGGCAACCTAATGAGATTCCACCTCTACAATAAACAAAGAAATTATCTGGGCGTAGTGACTCACACCTACAGTCTCAACTACTCAAGAGGCTGAGACAAAAGAATTGTCTGAGCCCATAAGGTAGAGGCAGCAGTAAGCTGTGACTGCACCACTGCACTCCAGCCTAGACAACAGAGCAAAACCGTGACTCCAAAAAAGAAAAATAAATTAAATTCAGTCAGGCACGGTGGCTCATGCCTATAATCCCAGCACTTTGGGAGGCTGAGGTGAGAGAACTGCCTAAGCCTACGGGTTTAAGACCAGCCTGGGCAATTTGGTGAGACCTCATCTCTATGATAAATCAAAAAATTAGCCAGGCTTGGTGGCATGTGCCTGTAGTTCCAGCTACTTGGAAGGCTGAGGTGGAAGGATCGCCTGAGCCCAGCAGGTCCAGGCTGCGGTGGCCATGAGCATTCCACGTCAGTCCATCCTAGGCAGCAGAGTGAGACGCCAAGTCAAAAATAATTAATCAATTGATTGATTGATTAATTAAAAATCCACCTCCCACAGTGTGGACAAACCGTGAAGTAACCTAGCAGCCCTTAGAAAGGTTGACCCATGTTGTATAGTATTGTTTGGCTCTTTCTCACGTGTGTCTCTCTGTAGAGCTTTGACACACTTCCCAATACCAGGGTGCCAAAAAAAAAAATGTACATACATTTTAAGAAATGTTATCTATGCATTACTTTTTGAACTTGAATTGAATTACGGTAGCAATGTATAGTATGACATTCACTCAAAAGATAGTATTAGTCATATGAATACTAGCATCATCATGTGACAAACAGGACAATATTACAATTTTAATATAGTTTTTTTCCTTACTCCAAATGTGTATACATTATTTTGTAATTCTATATTATTAAGCCAGGCGCAGTGGCTCACGTCTGTAATACCAGCAATTTGGGAAGCCGAGGCAGGAGAACTGCTTGAGTTCAGTAGGCAACAAAGTGAGACCTTTCTCTAAAATATATGTATACTTTAATAAAAATAAAATGGAGCTGGAAAATTCTTACTGTCTAGAAACATAGTGATGTTATAGCTGTCCTAATATCATAGTGCATTAGCTTTCCTATGTTTGTTTGTTTGTTTGTTTGTTTTGAGTTGGAGTCTCACTCCGTCACCCAGACTGGAGTGCAGTGGCACGCTCCCTGCTGGGCTCCAGCGATCCCGCCTCAGCCTTCCAAGTAGCTGGAACTACAGGCACACATTACCATACCCAGCTAATTTTTTTAATTTTTATTATAGAGATGAGGTCCCGCCAAGTTGCCTGGGCGGGTCTCGAACCCATGGGCTCAGGCAATCCACAGTCCTCGGCCTCCCAAAGTGCTGGGATTACAGGCTGAGGCACCAAGCCTGGTCTTCCTATGTTTAGACATGTTTACACACACAAATACCACTGCATTACAATTGCCTACAGTATTAAAAAAGGTAACATGCTGTATAGGTTTGCAGTCTAATAGCAACTGGTTATACCATATTATAGCCTAGAGGTACAGTAGACTATACCATCTAGGTTGACATAAATACACTCTATGATGTTTGCACAATGACAAAATCGCCTAAAACTCATTTTTCAGGATGTATCCCCATTGCTAAACAATGCATGACTTTAACAATTTTAAGGATAATGGAAGTCAGGTTTATCACCATCAGAGATAGGGCTTACAAACATAGAAAGAAGCTGGGTAGGGTGGCTCATGCCTGCAATCCCAACACTTTGGGAGGCCAATGTGAGAGGAATTGCTTGAGCCCAGGACAGAAAGAGAGAAAACCAGAATTGAAGCCAATAATGTTGGATTAGAATTGAAGATATTAGTGTGAATTCATGGTTTTTAATATATATAAATAATGAAGAAATAAATATTGATGCATGTGTTTGCGCACATTTGTATGTATACACATATATTCCCTCACTCTCTCCATTGAGGATACCTGGAAGCATTAACTTCCCAATAGCAGTGAGCATAACTATCCCCCAAAATTTGGTTCTGAAATAGCATTTTTTCATTAAAAAGAACCAGAATTCTGGGAGAAATCACTCATTCTAGGTTTAGGGCAGAAATAGTACAATATAAGACCAAAATATCTCATACAAAAAAGCAAGGGCATGCATAGGGAATGATGAGACATGGAAGAAAAGGATACAGAAGCCAGTTGGAAGGAGCACTCACTTACTAGCCAAGAAAGTGAAGACACAAAAGTTCATGATAACCAAAACCAATGTGTGATTCTAACTTGGATCTTTTAACTATACAAGATAATACTGGTCAAGTGAAGAAATTTGAATAGGGCCTGAGGATTAGATGGTAATACTGTATCCCTGTTAATTTCATGATTTGAAGGATTATTCTAATGGTTATATAGGAATATGTTATTGCTTCCAAGAAATATATATTAAAGTATCTGAGGGACGTAAGGTAGGAAGCTTACTCTCAAATGGTTCAAGGGGGCAAAAAAATTTGTACTATTTGCTGTCACTTTCTAATTAATAGGTACAAGTACACTAGTCGCTATATCACTTCCCATTCTTCTCACCATAAGTATGAATGAGTGGGGAAAATAATACTCCAAGGTGGCCTTAGTAGAAAAGATCATAAGAAAGCTATTAAGTCGCCATAGAAGAAAGGACAAACATGAGTAAGACCAAAAATTCAGCCATGAAAATAACCTTAGGGACCACTAGCTAAAATTTGAGACTGTATTCTAAACCAAAGCAATCGAATTTAAACATATACAACTAACAAACCGCTTAACACCAAAGCAGGATATATGATAAATCCTGGGGTAAAGGGCCATGAAAGCATCTGAAAATGAGAATTTTTAAAATAAAAATGTGTAAATATAATTTACTTCTCCATGCTCCTAACTTCATTTCGAAAAAAAATCAACAGGTTTCTATACTGATAATACAAAGAAAGATGAAAAAAGTCTGGTAACTACCTTCAAAATTAATTCAGTGTAAGTGGGGAGATCAATACAAAGTAGTAAACGACAAGGTGAAAAAAAGTACCAAAACTAAGAGGAAGAAACATGGTTGGAAATAGAGAAGAAGGAGTAATTAATTAACTCTAGCTGAAAGAAACCATTTAGTGAGTGCCTTCATATACTAAGTCAGTACTGGGACTCTCCCAACCCCCACCAGGAAAAAGAAAAAAAAAAAGAACCAGTATTCACAATCTAGCCAAAAGGAGAGAAGCAGAAAACCAGAGTGTGATTTAAGAGTCTCATCACCAAACAATGAATGGGGAGAAAAGAAAAGTCTGAATATACTCTTAGAGTATGAATAGATAGGAGCACAGGGATGTAGGCAAGATAGGAGCAGTATGTTAAATCTGAACAGATTTAAAGAAGCAGCAACATGATCTCATCAGAGATTGATGAAAACAGTCTGAGAGTAGTATGAAAGACTGTTAAACAGAATGAAAAACTAGTAGAATGGAGACAAGTTGCCACCATCTCTGAGATAATGTGTGTGAATACACTTTAAGATTAAAGCATCTTTGGTCTCTTCGTTAAAGTAAAATAACCCAGACTAAGTTCAATGACAGTAAGAACACCAATACAAAGTTAGAGAACAATTTACAACTTTCTAGATTTATTCTACAACTAAAAATAAAACTAAACAGGGCAAACATAAGCCAGATTTGACATTTTGGCATTCTTCTTTTATATCTTTAGACTAGAAAAACTCTAAAATTCAGTACAAATGATTAGGGAACTCATATACCCATAAAAACTACTGCTAAGAATATCATGCCATTCAGCACACATTTAAGTATCAATAAAGCCTAGCTGCATCAATCACAAGGTAGAAACCCAAATCTAGTCAGCTGGTCCCTTAATAAAACAGATAAAGAAGTGTGTAATAAAACGTGTTATCACCATGAAAAATGAAGGTATAACTACTTGTTGTTGTGTCAAAAGCACTCAAGCAAGTGTTTTAATCTACCTCTTAAAGAGAAAAAGATTATTTTTCAAGATGGCTGATGAAGTTGCTGGTGAATGCTCAAGTTTTGAGTGGAAAATGGAGGGAGAGTTAACAGGAACTGCCAAAGTACCCATGCGAGCAAGCTGAGGTACACAGGAAAAAAAAAAAAAGTCCAGCTGTGAGTCACAATCAAAGTGCTCAGAGCCAGCCAGAAAGGGTGTGTGGGAGTGCTTCCTTCTCCCCTCACCTCTCCAACAATCTGCTGACAGCTAAACAGTAGGGAAGCCCTTCTGCCCCCAGGACCCAGGGCTACGCTTTGGTGGCAGTCGGAGATCTTCCTAGAACAGAGAAATGGGTGACCAGTTGCACAGCCATGCCACTTGCTCCCTGCCGCCCAACCCCAGGCACAGGCTAAGAAGATGAGCACCTTGCTGATTACCCAACCACAAGAACACTGCTCATTCACCTGAGAACTACAACAACACCGACCACCCACCAACTTCCCCCACAACTTGCGCTGACTCTGGCAACCCAAAATATCAGAAGAAAAGAAACTACCAAAATCAGAGCAAAACTAAATGAAATTGAAACCAAAAAAAAAGTACAAAGAATCAACACGTGGGAGCTAAACACTGAATGCACACAGGCATAAGGGTAGAACCAACAGACACTGGGGAATCTTAACAGGGGGAGATGAATAGGAGAAAGGGTTGAAAAACCACCCATTGGGTACCATGCCCCACCTGGGTGACAAACTCAACAGAAGCCCAAACCTCACCATCTCACAATATACCTATGTAACAAACCTGCACATGTACCCACTGAAGCCTAAAATAAAGTAATTTTTTAAAAAAGGATCAATATAACAAAAATTTGGTTCTTTGAAAAGATAAACAAAATTGATAGATTCCCAAATTACAAAAAAAGAGAGAAAATTCAAAAAAGTATCACCAGAAACAAAAAGGTGACATTATAACCAAGCCCATAGAAGTAAAAAAGATCTCAGGCCCGGCTTGATGGCTCAGCCTGTAATCCCAGCACTTTGGGAGGCTGAGACAAGTGAACTGCTTGAGCCCACGGGTTTAAGGCCAGTCCGGCCAACTTGGCAAGATTGTGTCTCTACAATAAATAGAAAAAAATTAGCCAGGTGTAGTAGCACACACCTGTAGTTCTGGCTACTTGGAAGACTGTGAGGCAGAAGGATCACCAGAGCCCAGCAGGTCAATGCTGGGGTTGTCAGTGTGCTGGGGCTGTGAGTGTGCCACTGCACTCAAGCCTGGGTAATAGAGTGAGACTCCAACTCAAAAAAAAGATCTCAAAGATTACTGTAAGCATCTATATGCATGTAAACAAGAAAATCTGGAGGAAATGGATAAATTCCTGGAGACATACAAACTCCCAAGATTGAAACAGGAATAAACTGAAACCCTGAACAGATCAATAATGAGTCATGAAATTGAATCAGTAATAAAAACCTACCAACCCAAAAAAAGTCCTGAGCCAGACAGGCTCACAGCCAAATTCTACCAGACATACAATAAAGAGCTGGTACCAATCCTACTGAGACTATTCCAAAAACCAAAGGAGGACAGACTTCTCCTCTACTCATTCTATGAAGCCAATATCATCCTGATATCAAAAACTGGCAAAGATATAACAAAGAAAGAAAACTATAGGCTGATGAACATAGATGCAAAAGTTCTCAACAAAATACCAGCAAATCTTATCCAGCAGCACTTCAAAAAGACCATTCACCATGATCTGGTAGGTTGTTAGTTCAACATACACAAATCAATAAATGCGATCTACCACATAAACAGAATTATAAACAAGAACTACATAATCATCTCAATAGATGCAGAAAAAGTATCTGATAAAATCCAACATCCCTTCATGATAAAAATCTTCAATCACCTAGGCATCAAAGAAATAACACATCTCAAATTAGTAAGAGCAATCTACGACAAATCCACAATCAACTTTATACTGAATGAGAAGAAACTGAAAGCATTCACCCTAAGAACTTGAACAAGACAAAAAAGACCACTCTCACCACTCCTGTTTAGCATAGCACAGTAAATCCCATACATACAATCTGTTCTGTAAAAAGTTTATAATACTTTTCACACAAATGATACATAAAAAAACCAAAAAATAAAACATTTTTAATCTTTTCGTACAGTACCATGAAAAGTACAGACGTACAGTCCAATAGCTGGCATAGAGTAAACAGGCAAGAAGAGTTACTGACTGGAAGAGGAAAAAAAGGTGTGAGATGGTAGAACTGAAGGACCATCAGCAATAGGAGACGGAAGGTAAGCTGCAATTTCACCCACACCTGACATTGATGACACAGGTTCTGGTTCCTTGCTTGATTCAATTCTATCTACCCTCTATCTACCTCTTGGGTAGTAGCTCTTTTTTTCTTGTCATAGATGACATGGAAGCACTGGATTATATTCTGAAGACTGCTACTGCAACCTTACTATACCATTCTATATTTGGGTCCTGTGCCTCAAAAACTAGCAGGGCCTCCTCAAATAATGTGAACACACATTCATAACTTAGAAAGTTCACAACTTGAAGGTTCATGTGTAGGATACTTACTGTATCAAAGTCCTAGTCAGTGCAATTAGGCAAGAGAATAAATAAAAGATATCCAAACAGGAAAAGAAGTCATCAAATTATTTCGTTTCACATATGATATGATTCCATAGAAACTTCTCAAAAGAAGGCATATATTCAGCCAACAAACATAAAAAATTGTTCAACATCGACTAATCAACACAGAAATTTAAATACAAACCACAATGAAATACCATCTCACACTTGTCAGAATGGCTTTTATTAAGTCAGAAACAACAGAGGTTGTGGAGAAAAGAGAACACTCATACCAATGGCGGAAATTTAAGTTAGTTCAGCCCCTGTGAAAAGCAGTCTGGAGATCTCTCAAAAAATGAAAAATTTAATTACAATTTGACCCTTCCTATAAAAATTATTCCAAAAGTAAAGGCATTCCATGTGATGTTTTAAAATTATCACTTCCTAAATAATTTAGTATTGGGAAATCAGTCATCATTACATTGTAATTTGACTCCTCTTAAGCTCTCATTTTGGGCACAGCACCGCAGTAAAGAAGATTCTAAATATGGCTTACTACTTACCAGAGACACAATGTTTTTATCTAACATTGTGCATATACAATATGATTATGATAATATTTACCAGAAAAAAAGGCTATATTTAATCCTCAAAAGTTAAATATCAGTTAAAAGTTTACTGAGTTCAAAAATTCTCAGTTAGCCTGAGTAGATACAAGGTTAAAAGTCAAGAACACCAGACTGAGTGTACAGTAAGAAGTAAACTAGTTCCCACTCTACCAGTATCAATTTACTCAACTCCTATGGAATTCATCTTAGTCTGAAATAGAAAGCAGTAGGTGGTCCATAGCTACTTCAAAGGATTATTATTAAAGTATAAAAAAAAACTGGCATCCAATTCCTTAGTAAAACCCGAAATGCAGCCGGGCTCGGTGGCTTAGCATGTAATCCCGTACTTTGGGAGGCTGAGGTAAGTGGCTTGCCTGAGCCCGCGGGTTCGAGACCCGCCTGGGCAACTTGGCGAGACCTCATCTCTACAATAAATCAAAAATTAGCAGGGCGTGGTAGTGCACACCTGTAGTTCCAGCTACTTGGAAGGCTGAGGCGGAAGGATCACCGGAGCCCAGCAGGTCGAGGCTGCAGTGGCCGGGAGTGGCCACTGCATTCCAGTCTGGGAGACAGAGTGAGACTCCAACTCAAAAAAAAAAAAAAACCCCGAAATGCACAGGCCATAAGAGATAAGATAGACAAGTGGAACCTCATTAAACTGACAAGCTTCTGCAAAGTCAAAGAAACCATCAAGAGAGCAGGGAGACTAGACTATTTGCCAACTCCATGTTTGACAAAGGTCTAACATCAAGGATCTACAAGGAACTCAAACATGCTGAAAAGAAAAAAACAAACAACCCCATTACAACATGGACAAAAGATATGAATAGACACTTCTCAAAAGAAGACATACGAGCGGTCAACAGATACATGAAGAAATGTTCAACCTCACCAGTCATCAAGGAGATGCACATTAAAACTACACTGAGATACCACCTAATTCCAGTCAGAATGGCCATTATCAATAACTCAAAAAATAA
>NW_007253358.1:387691-404551 GCF_000164805.1 Carlito syrichta | reverse complement strand
CCATGCTGTCCATCAAAAGAGGACTGGATTTTTAAAATGTGGTACATATACACAATGGAATATTACACAGCCATAAAAAAGAACAAAATCATGAATTTCACAGCAACCTGGATGGAATTAGAGTTTATAATTCTGAGTGATCACTCACAGAAACAAAGATCTGAGCATCACATGTTCTCACTCATAAATGGACCTTGAACAACTACCATAATACTATAAGAAAAGGATTGACAGTGGCAGGAAACTATGTGGGGGAACAAGAAGGGAAAGGGAGGTGGGATTAACGGTAGTCAATATCTGTATGGGGAAGGGGGGGCACACCTCATCAACAAGGGCACCTGCACAATGAATATTTGTATACCTAACCCTTCACTGTACCTCACAATTTTAAAATAAACAATATATATAAAAAAACTAAAAAATAAAGTATAAAAGATGATGAACAAAAAAAGACACTATCACTCAACGAACAAAGATAACGTCTTTATCAGTACCTATGTCCCCAAGCCCATTCCCAAGTTAGATAATTCACTAAGAGGACTCACAGGATTCAGGACACAGTCATATTAACAGCTAATATGTATTCCAGCAAAAGAATACAAAGCAAAATAAGCAAAGGAAAAGGCACCTGGGGCAAAGCTAATGGAAACCAGGTGGAAGCTTCCAAGAGTCCTTTCCCAATAGAATCACAGAAGATGTGCTTAATTCCTCCAGCAACAAATTGTGACAACACATGCAAAGCGTGCAAAGTGTAGTCTACCACAGACATTGCTAAGGAACTTGGTGCCCAAGGTTTTTACTGGGGGGTAGTCATGTGGGTATCCTCTGCCTAACACATGACAAAATTCCAGACTCCCAGAAGGCAAGGAGGTGTTCAGCATATATCACATTGAACAAACAGTTTAGGCACAGTGAACCTACTATTCTTATGATTTATGAAATGCGTTATATTACTGTAGCGAACTATTTACCAACTAAGGGCCAACATTTCATGCAGGTAATCGAAGGAGAGGAAAATCAGACCTGCTATGTTAAAGTAACTCTTTTCTGCACACTATTTTTAGTATATTGTGGGAAAATATTAATGAGGTAAATTATTGTGCCTCATACCAGCTTCAGATAGATTGAAGTCTTTATTTACTTATTTTATTTATTTACTCATTTTCCAGACAGGGTCTTACTTTGCCCAGGTTAGAGTGCAGTGACGCAATCTTGGCTCACTGCAGCTTTTACTTCCTAGTTCAAGTAATCTCGTACCACTTGAATAAACTGGGACTATAGGCATGTTTCACCCTGCCCAGCTAATATTTTTAAGAGATGGGTCTCACTATGTTGCCCAGGTTGTTTTCGAACTCCTAGCCTCAAATGATCCCATCCTGGGCCTCTCAAAGTATGGGGGATTCAAGGCATGAGTCACCTGTACTTGGCCAGATTAGATTAAAGTCTTAAATGTAAAAAAATTAGGCCATGTTTTCTTAAGTCCCTTCCCCATCTCAGGGAAGTGAATTTCCTCTTTCTCTCTCTCTAATTTACTTTCCAAATAAATTATATTTTCTAATCTTTAAAAAAAGATTAAAACAATTGATAGATAACAAAACATTAAATCACTAACATTTGTTGAACTCTTGTTATGTTCCTGGTGTTAATAAATATTTTATATGTATGACATCATTCAGTGTTCATAGTAATCCCATGAGGTAGTCAGAATGATACTCAAAATACTCAACAATCAGTACCACAAGAAAATCACAAGACTGTTAAACCACTCAGGCATGGAATTCCTAACATCAGCCCTGAAGGTAGGTAGGTACTGTTATTATCTCCATTATTTTCTTTTTTTGAGTCTAAGTGTCTATCTACCAGGCTGGAGTGCAGGGGCACACTCATGGCCACCGCAGCCTCAACCTGCTCGGCTCGGTTGATCCTCCCACCTCAGTCTTCCAGGTAGCTGGAACTACAGGCGCATGCTACTACACCTGGCTAATTTTTTTTTAAATTTTATTGTAGAGACAGATCTTGCCAAGTTGCCCAAGCTGGTCTCGAAACCCTAGGCTCAGGCAATCCTCTCTCACCTCTGCCTTCCAAAGTGCTGGGATTACAGGCATGAGCCACCACTCCCTGTTATTATCTCCATTTTTAAAAAAGAAACAAACATGGAAAATCCAAGAACACAAAGTTAATACATGACAGAGATGGCATTGGCATTTTAACCGGGCTTGATCCAGAGCACTGCCTCTTAATGATTATGCTATAATGCCTCTCAATATACAAAATACCTATATGGCCTTAGGATGGGAAAGGATGTCTTACACACACACACACACACACAAAAACATGGTTGCATGAAGTAAAAACCATACAGAAAAATATCACTAAACTTAACTATGTCAAAACTTAAAACTACGACTAATAAAAGACAAAAAAAAAAGTTAAAAAAAAAGCCATGAGATCAGAGAGAAAATTATCTGCAAAATATTTAACAATAATTAAATTCCAAACACTTCAGGAACTTTTCCACATCAGTAAGAAAAAAGTAAACAACACAATTGAAAAATCAGTGAAGTAAATAATTCACATAAAACAAAAGAAAACAGTCAGTAAACATATTTTTAAAAAATTACAAGCAACCCCTCAGGTCCCCTCTCATTGTAGGAGCTTTTCTGTCCTCTCAATAAATCCTACTTTAAAGAAAAATTACAAAACCAATAATGGTGTAAGTATAAATTAAAATGACATTCCATACTCACCAGATTGGTTCAAATTTATAATCATACACAGCATATGGGGTGAAGATGAGGAGTACCAGAAATCCTTATCCACTACTAGGAAGTCTAAACTGGTAGGACCATTTTAGGGAAAAATTTGGTAGCATCCAATAAAGTTAAAAACAAGCTATTCCTAGATTTATATCGTAGGAATGCTATTGCTGGGTTTATAGCCTTAAAAAAATTCTGACTTAAATGATTCAAAAGAACTGTATAAGAATGTCCATTGCTGCACTGTCTAGATAGTATGTTATTATTATTAGTAAAGAATAACTCAGATGTTGATTAACAGGGAAATAGGGAAAAATATTGGCATATTCAAATGATAGAATAATATATGGAGGTAAAAATGAACTAGAATGACAATATAAATATACGTGTACTCAAAGAAACATAAAATTGAATTTTAAAAAAGCTGTAGAATATTTTGTTATCACTTACCTAAGTTGTAAGACACATACAAAACCATATTGTATACTGCTCATGGATACATAAATGTATTAAAGAAGATGGCCTACATAACATGCCTTATTTTTTTTTTTTTTTTTTTGAGTCAGAGTCTCACTGTTGCCCAGGCTGGAGTGCAGTGGCATGCACATGGCCACCGTAACCTCAACCTACTGGGCTTAGGTGATCTTTCCACCTCAGTCTTCCAAGTAGCTGGAACCACAGGCATAATTTTTTGATTTATTGTAGAGGAAGGTCCCGTCATGTTGCTCAGGCTGGTCCTGAACTCCTGAGCTCAGGCAATCCTCTCACCTCTGCCTCCCCAAATGCTGGCATTACAGGCATGAGCCACCATACCCGGCAGAAATCATTATTTTAAAATAAGACACATTAAAAGAAATTCACTGCTATGTTTACTATTACAGTGTTTATTGAAGGTATTAATTGCTACATAATAAAGACTTCTCTTTATTAGAAACCACTCATGTGCCAGAGGGATAAGAAAGACTAAAAATCAATGATATAGTTTCCATGTCAAGAATTTTAGACAAGAAAAAAAAAAAAATTAAAGAAAAGTAGAAATAATGAAATAAAGATATAAGCCAAAATCAATAAAAGTGAAATGAAGAAAGAGAAAATATCAATACCAGGATTAGGGATGAAAAAGTAGACATTACTATAAGACCTTAAAAATGTTAAAAAGAAGACAATCTTACACAATTTTCACCAACAAATGACAAATTTAGATGAAATGGACAAATTCTTAAAAACCAACATAAAAATAAATATATATATAAATTTTAATGGGCCAATACCTACTTTAAAAATTAAACCTGGCCAGGCTCAGTGGCTCAGCCTGTAATCCCAGCACTTTGGGAGGTCAAGGCGAGTGGATTGCCTGAGCCCACGGGTTCGACATCAGCCCAAGCAACTTGGCAAGATCTCGTCTCTACAATAAATCAAAAATTAGCCGGGCATGGTAGCACGCGCCTGTAGTTCTGTCTACTTGGAAGGCTAGGGCAGAAGGATCGCCAGAGCCCAGCAGGTCGACGCTGGTGTGGCTGTGAGTGTGCAACTCCAGTCTGGGTGACGGAGTGAGACTTCAACTCACCAAAATAAAATAAAATAAAATAAAATGTTATTAAGTACCTATTCATTTAAAACAAAAAACAAAAAAAAAACCCTTCAGGTCCAGAAGGCTAAATTCTGGTGAAACCCTTTATATATCTGAAGAAGCAGTAACAACAGTTATACAAAAACTTTTTCAAAGGGCAGAAAAATTGGGAACACGTCTCAATTCATTATGAAACCTACATAACCTAACAACAAAACATGATAAGAACCCACCCCCACCTAAAAAAAACAAAAGAAAATTACAGAGCAGAACAATCTTTCTCATGAACATAAACACAAAAATAAATAAATAAAATAATTGCAGAGCCAGGTGCGGTGGTGTATACCTCTGCCCCAGCTATTCAAGAGGATGAAGCAGAAGGATCAATTTCAGCCCAGGAGTTCAAGGTCAGCGTGGACAACACAGCAATGCCTCATCTCTGTAAAGGTTGGTTAATTAATTAAAAATAATAACATAAAAAAATTAAAAATTAGCAAATCAAGTTTAACAACATTTGAAAAGGTAATAAATCACAACAAGTTGAAAGCTTTCCAAGAATAGAAGGGTTGTTTAATATCTGAAAATCAAGCAAGCAATCTGCCACACTAACAGAATACAAAATATGTTATTATCTCAACAGATGTAGAGAAAGCAATTGGCAAAAATATTAATTCACAATAAAAATTCAACAAAATAAAAGGGAAGTTCCATAATCTGATTAATCCTCCTTTCAACTCCCTACAAAAACTTTAATAGTGAAATATTAAAACTTTTCGGCCAAGCCGGGCTCGGTGGCTTAGCCTGTAATCCCGCGCTTTGGGAAGCCGAGGTGAGTGAATTGTCTGAGCCCACAGGTTCGAGACCTGCCTGGGCAACTTGGCGAGACCTCATCTCTACAATAAATAAAAAATTAGCCGGGTGTGCTAGCGCACGCCTGCAGTTCCAGCTACTTGGAAGGCTGAGGCGGAAGGATCGCTGGAGCCCAGCAGGTCGAGGCTGTGGTGGCCATGAGTGAGCGTGCCCCTGCACTCCAGCCTGGGCAACAGAGCGAAACTCCAAAAAAAAAAAAACTTTTGGCTGAAAATTACCATTTCAATTCAACATTGTGTTAGGGGTACTAACAAGTGCAATGGGAGCAGGGTGTGGATGTTGAGGCAACAGAAATCCCAAAAACATACACAAACAAATTATTAGAACTAGCAGGTGACTATATCAAGGTTATTGGTAAAAAACAAGTCAACAGATAAGAATCAAGTATATTTATACATACGACAAAAACTTAAAAAATAAAATGTTAGTATAATTTATACTAGCAAAATCAAACACCTAAAAATAAATCAAATATGTGTAACATTTTATAGAAAAGTGCAAAACATTAACAAGAAATACTTCTTTTTAAAATTTGTAAAACTTTTTTGGGCCAGGCAGTTGCTCATGCCTGTCATCCCAACACTTTGAGAGACTGAGACAGGAGGATTTCTTGAGCCCAGGAGTTCAAGACCAGCTTGGACAACATAGCAAGACCTCATCTCTACAAAAAAATTTTAAAAATTATACAGGAATGGGGGCACTCACCTGTAGTTCCAGCTACTCAAAAGACTGAAGCAGAAGGATCACCAGAGCCTAGGAAGTTGAGGCTGCAGTGAGCCATGAAAATGCCACTGCACTCATGCCTGGGCAATAGAGTGAGATCTCGATTCAAAAAGCAAAATATAAAATATAAAATAAAATAGAATTTAAAAAAAAATTTTTTTTTTTTTAGAGAGAGACAGGATCTTGCTCTGTCACCCAGGCTAAAGAGCAGCAGCACAGTCATAGTTCACTGCAGCCTCAAACTCCTGACTTCCTGGCCGGATTCAAGGAATCCTCTCATCTCAGCCTCCCAAGTAGCTAGGACTACAAGTGTGCATCACCACAATGACACTGGGCTGGTCTCAAGAAATCTTCTGTCCATGGCCTCCCAAAGTGACAGAATTACAGAGGTGAGCCACCGCACCCAGTTAGCAAGAAATATTTGTAAAGTCCCAAATAAATGGAGGAATACATCATATTCATGAATGGGAAGACCACTGTAAATATGTCAATTCTCTCCAAACTAATCTATAAATTCAATGTAATCCCATTCAAAATCCCTGCAGGTATTTTTAAGGAAATTGACAAGCTTTAAGAAAATTGACAAGCTCATTCTAATATTTTAATGGAGATGCAAAAGGCTAAGAAGAGATAAGAAAATTTTGGAAAAGAATAACACTGGAACCGGGCTCGGTGGCTCAGCCTATGATCCCACGCCTCTGGGAGGTTGAGGTGAGTGGACTGCCTGAGCCCACGGGTTCGATACCTGCCTGGGCAGGCGAGACCTCATCTCTACAATAAATCAAAAAAATTAGCCAGGCATGGTAGCATGCGCCCATAGTTCCAGCTACTTGGAAGGCTGAGGCAGAAGGACCGCCGGAGCCCAGCAAGTTGAGGCTGCAGTGGCCGGGAGCGGCCACTGCACTCCAGTCTGGGTGACAGTGAGACTCCAACTCAAAAAAAATAAATAAATAACACTGGAAGCAAAACTTATTTAAAGCTATGATAATGAAAACAATATATTACTAACACAATAATAGAACAATGAAATATTTATACATACAGTCATTGATTCATGACAAAGATGACCCTGAAGTAGACTGGGGGAAATATGACTTTTAAAAAATTAATGTTGACCTCTATCTCACACCACACACAAAAATAATTTCCAGATGGACTGTAGACCTAAATGTAAAAGGTTAAAAATAAATAAAGTCTTTAGAAGAAAACATTGAAACATATCTTCATGATGTTAAGGTAGACAAGGACTTCATAAAACGCTCAAAAAAATGGTAACAATACAGGAAAAAATAACAAATTGGGCAATATTAAAACTGGCAAGTTATACCATCAAAACATTATTAAGAATTTAAAAGCCAGGCATGGTGGCTCACACCTGCAATCCCAAAACTTTGGGAGGCAGAGGCGAGAGGACTGCCTAAGTCCAGAGGGTCAAGACTAGCCTGGGCTACTTGATGAGACTTCATCTCTATAATAAATTTTTTAAAAATATTAGCAGGGTGCGGTGGCACGTGCCTGTGGTTCCAGCTACTTGGAAGGTTGAAGCGGAAAAATCACCTGACTCAGCAGGACAAGGCTGCAGTGGCAGTGAGCGTTCTACTGCACTCCAGCCTAGGAAACAGTGAGACTCATTTTTTTTAAAAAAAAGGTGGCTCAGCCTGTAATCCCAGCACTTTGGGAGACCAAAGCGAGTTGACTGCCTAAGGCTGCGGGTATGAGACCAGCTTAGGCAACTTGGCAAGACCTTGTCTCTACAATAAATCAAAAATTAGCTGGGCATGGTAGCGCGTGCCTGTAGTTCCGGCTACTTGGAATGTTGTGGCAGAAGGATCATCAGAGCCCAGCAGGTCGATGCTGGGGTGGCCGTGAGTGTGCCACTGCACTCCACCATGGGCGACAGAGTAAGACTCCAACTCAAAAAAAAAAAAAAAAAAAAACTCACAGTGGATAATATACACTATATACATAAACATATACTATATATACACATATACATACACGCATCTACACATATACAAAAGATTTGTATCCAAAATATATGAAGAATTTTTACCATTCAGTAAGAAAAAAATACAGATAATCTAATAGAAGGCACTTCACAAAAGAGTACATTCTAACAGCCCAATAAACATATGCAAAGGTGCTCAATGAGTAGTTATCAGAAAACATAAGACAAAATCTCAGTGCAATACTACTATACCCCCAACCAGAATAGCAAAAAGATAGACAATACCAAGTATAAGCAAGAAAGTGGGAGTGTAAACAAGTACAATATCTTTGAAAAACTAACAGCATCTTTACATGTAAGCACAGCCTACAATCCAAGACTCTCTCCTTCATATTTTTGCAACAAAAATAAATAAATGTTCATTTAAAAAAATACAGGCTAGGGTCGGTGGCTCAGCCGTAATCCTGCGCTTTGGGAGGCCGAGGTGAGTGGATTGCCTGAGCTCGCTGGTTCGAGATCTGCCTGGGCAACTTGGCGAGACCTCATCTCTACAATAAATCAAAAAAATAGCCAGGTGTGGTGGCGCGCACCTGTAATTCTGGCTACTTGGAAGGCTGAGGCGGAAGGATCACCAGAGTCCAGTAGGTCGAGGCTGCAGTGGCCAGAATCAGTCACTGCACTCCAGTCTGGGCGACAGAGTGAGACTCTAACTCAAAAAAAAAAAAAAAAATACAGAAAAGTCTTCACAATTGTGCAATACACTAACAGTCAAAAACTGGAAACAATCTAAATGCCCATCAACAACAGGACAAAATAAGTTGCAGTATATTCACACAAGAAAATATGATACAACAGGAATGAACAAACTACAACTGACAAATACATAATATTAATTAAAAGATGCCAGACATAAAATAGAACATTATTATTCCATTTATATGGTGTTTAAGAACAGGCAAAACTAATCTACAGTGAAAAAAATCAACAGTTGTTGCTAGGTGAGAGAATGACTGAAAGGAACTGAAAGGGAAAATTCTAGAGTGATTCTGTATCTTAATCTGGATAATCGTCAAACAAGTACATACATTTGTCAAAATTCCCTGAGCTGTTTGCAAAGGATTTGTGTATTTTATTGGAAATAAATTATACTTCAGCAAAATATTGATAGCATTTAAACAAATATCCAGGATTCTAGAGCAGTGATATACAAAGTAGTCAGTTTGTTGGGGTCCTCAACATGATCAGGAACTGGCACCAAAATGTCTATCAATAAAATTTCTTTCAAAAAGAAAGTCTTGTTATAAAAACAATGTTAGCTGAAATAAACAGTAAGTCAAACTAAACTATTATAAGTACCAGGCACAATGGATCACGCCTATTATCCCAGCAATTTGGGAACCTGAGGCAGGAGGATCACTTGAATTCAGAAGTTCAGAACCAGCCAGGGCAACAAAGCGAGACCCTGTCTCTACAATAAATAGAAAAATATGACGGGCAGAGTACCACACACCTGTAGTACCAGTTACTTGGGAGGCTGAGGCAGGAGGATCACTTGAGACCAGGAATTCCAGGCCAGAGTGAGCCATGGTCATGCCACTGCACTCCAGTCTGAGCAACAGAGCAAGAAACTGCCACAAAAAGAAAAATACACGGTAGATGCACATTCTAGTGAAAGTTCCTAATTGGTCAGGCACGGTGGCTCATGCCTATAATCCCAGCACTTTGGGAGGCTGAGGTAAAAGGACTGCCTGAGTCCACAGGTTAGAGACCAGTCTGGGTAACTTGGCGAGACCTCATCTCTACAATAAAACAAAAAATGTGCCAGGTGTGGTGGTGTGTGCCTGTAGTTCCAGCTACTTGGAAGGCTGAGGTGGAAGTATCACCTGAGCCCAGCAGGTCAAGGTTGTGGTGGCTGTGAGCATCCCACTGCACTCTAGCCTGGGCACATAGTGAGATTTCAACTCAAAAAAAAAAAAAATTGTAGAAACCAAGAAAAGTGAGAACATGCTAAAATATTTTGGAGCTAAGTTAGAGATATCACTTTGAAGTACTTTTGGAAAAAAGGTAAAGAAAAAACATAAAAAGCAAGACAATTTAAATAAAAGCGATGGCCGGGCTCAGTGGCTCAGCCTGCAATCCCTCGCTTGGGGAGGCTGAGGTGAGTGGACTGCCTGAGCCTGCGGGTTCGAGATCCACCTGGACAACTTGGCGAGACCTCATCTCTACAATAAATCAAAAAATTAGCTGGGCGTGGTAGCGTGTGCCTGTAGTTCCAGCTACTTGGAAGGTTGAGGCAGAAGGATTGCCGGAGCCCAGCAGGTTGAGGTTGTAGTGACCGGGAGCATACCACTGCACTCCAGTCTGGGTGACAGAGTGAGACTCCAACTCAAACAAACAAACAAACAAACAAATAAATAAAGTGATAGATGGCAGAGTGAAGTCTAAGCAGATCAATAAATGCAAATATAAAATAAAGTCATTGATTAAAAGTTAAAGACAAAATGAATTGTTTTAGTAATAAACTATCTGTTACGTATCAAAAAGACGATAAAAAGAGGGAATACATATAGATAAAACTGGTGAATATATTAATGTCTTTAAAAAAAGGTCTGAAGACAAAGACAAAAATCTTGAATAGGAATAGAGAAGATCACTAAATAATGACAGAAAGTTCAATTCACCAAAACAAACAACTCTAAACAGGTATACGTATAACAAAATAAGCCTAAAATACACAAAGCAAAAAATTCACTGAACTTCAAATGTGAAATCCAGTATCACAGTAGGAGATCTCAACATGCTTGTCTCAACTTTAGCCATTAATTCTCCATCCTTTCTGTCTTCCCCTTTGATTAGAACATCTTCTTCCAAAGCACAGAATGAACATTTCTGTTGTTTCCCACCCCATGTACATAGGCCTATTGATCAAGTAGGAAACTGATGAATCTTAAGAGCTAATGTTCAATCTAGAAGCATTCTGAACTCTTTCAGAGAAGAGTCTTTAGTTATAGGAACAATGAATGAACTGAATGAAGATAGTGAACCTCTAAAAGGAAAGTCATGTACTAAGTGGCTTATTGCTGCCATCTGCTGGACACAATTTCGTTTGCACTCCAATCACGCTCTCCTTGAAAGTCCTAGTAAGAAAGCATATAAAGTCCTAAACTGTAATCTTTTCTGAACCTCCTTTATCTAATGAGATGAAGATACTCTCTCCAAATTTAAAATCTGTGCAGCCAAGCATAGTGGTTCTCACCTGTAATCCCAGCACTTTGAGAGGTGAGAGAATTTGCCTGGTTCAGGTGTTCGAAACCAGCCTGGGCAACTTGGCGAGACCTCATCTCAACAATAAATCAAAAAATTAGCCGGATGTGGGATGTGCACCTGTGGTTCCAGCTACTTGGAAGACTGAGGCAGAAGGATTGTCTAAGACTAGCAGGTCGAGGCTGTGGCAGCCATGAGTGTGCCAATGTACTCCAGCCTTGGCAACAGATTAAGACTCCTACTCAAAAAATAAAAAAAATTAAAAATTAAAATAAAAATCTGTGCAACTTAAGCCTGGTAACAACTGTATATTTTTCCTAGGTCATAGGTTTATATGAGTATAGAAAATTACATTGCTTAAAATCCACCTGGAATGTAATATATCAACAAAGACTACTAATTTTCCCATATAACTACTAGAAAATCATATTTTACATACTGAATAATTACATGAGTCACTTTAAATACTCAATTACACTTCATCCATATGGCACACTATCCACACTACTTCAATGTTTCTTGAAAACATGCACATGGTAGGTCTTCTAGCACTCACCCACACTGGTTCCCCTGCCTTCCAGGCACACAGGAATATTACACTTCCTGTCCCCTTAGTATTTATGTGTAACCATAGTTCTGGTCGATAGATTGTAAGCGAAAGAGCTGTACACTACTCATAGGCCAACATAATAAGACATTTTATGTGTGAGATCCTCTAGCACTCTCTTCTGCCTAGATGGAGCCTCAAAGACAGTAAAAATCAAAGTAGCTTAGCTCACTAAAGACAGCTGCCCTAGAAAGCTGTCCAGACCCAGAAGAGATTTTCTGAGATTAAAAAAGAAACTCTTATTGTATTATGCCACTGAGAGTTGACACTTTAATATAACCTCAGAAGCTGGGCTCGGTGGCTCAGCCTGTAATCCCGCGCCTGTGGGAGGCTGAGGTGAGTGGATTGCCTGAGCCCATGGGTTCGAGACCTGCCTGGGAAACTTGGTGAGACCTGATCTCTACAATAAATCAAAAACTAGCCAGGTGTGGTAGCACATGCCTGTAGTTCCAGCTATTTGGAAGGCTGAGGCGGAAGGATCTCCGGAGCCCAGCAGGTTGAGGCTGTGGTGGCCGGGAGCAGCCACTGCACTCCAGTCTAGGCGACAGAGTGAGACTCCAACTCAAAAAAATAAAATAAAATAACCTCAGTAGAGTCAAGCCCAAGGTTTCTCAGCAGCAGCACTATTGCCATCTTGAGCTGAATAATTCATCATAGGCTCTGTCCTGTATACTGTGGGATATTAAACAGCATTCCTGGCCTCTATCCACTAGATGCCAAGTAGCACTTGTCAATGTGATAACCAAAAATATCTGTAGACATTGCCCTCCCCTCCCTCTCTGAAAGTCACTGACATAGTTTAACCTGACAAATATGGTGTGTAAATATGAACATATGATGAATATATGGACATGTGTGTGAGTATATTTACATCAAATGTCATATATTTCCATGTTTTATTATATATTAGGGTCAGATATTTTACAGGACTTTAACAGATATGAATTCCCATTTCTCAAAGTAGTAAATTCATAAATTAGAAATTCAATGAATATCACCTCTCTCTGAAGTAAAATAAATAAAATATTCCAAAGTATATAAATTTATACATACTATGCTGTTCATTTCAGAGGACTCATAGCTTCCAACAGGATGGACATTTCCGATGGGTTCCAAACCCTCTTCATCCCACATGTATGTTCCATCAGAGCTATCAGATGGAGAGAGTTCAAATGAAGAACCAGCTCTGTAATCCGTATCTGGTGAAATCAAATTATTCCCAGAAGGATGTTTTATACATTCACTCCTGTCTTAAATTGATTTAAAGAGAAAAAAAAAGTTATTAATTCACAAAAAATAATTTCTCATATTCTAAAAATAGAAGTGCTAATAATAATTTGATATATTATGGTAAGAAAGTTGGTCTATAAAATAAAAACATCAAGAAACAAATTCTCAAAAATAACCTGCTGAATTGTTTTCTTTCCTTTTTTCTTTCCCCCTGAGTTAGAGTCTCACTCTGCTGTCCAGTCTGGAGTGCAGCAGCACAATCACAGATCATAGCTCACCACTCATTACAGCCTCAACCTCCTGGGCTCAGGCAATCTTTCTGCCTCAGCCTCCCGAGTAGCTGGGACTATAGGCATGCACCACCATGCCTGGCTAATTTTGTTGTTTTTTTTTTTTGTAGAGACGAGGTCTTGCTATGTTGCCCAGGGTGGTCTTAAACTCCCTGCCTCAAGCAATCCTCCTGCCTTGGCCTCCCAAAGTGCTGGGTTACAGGCATGAGCCACTGCACTCATCCTTCAAGGTTTTCTAATAGACAAAAAAGAAAAGTCATTTAGTCATCTTTCATTTCTGGAATGTTTCTAAAAATATGAATAAAGTCTCGTATTTCTTTAGCTTTTCCCAAGATACTTACTTTTAATCACTAGTCGAGAAACTCCCTTCCACTGTGTTCATAATTTAACTTTGTAGTAGCCTACTTATAAGGAAAAAAACTTGTTCTGGCAGTCCCATGAACAACCAAGAGTTTACATGTGCACCTCTAGGCATGATGTAGTCCCTTGATTATATCACATGCCTATACCCAGTCCCTTCTACTTGTTCTTTTCTCAGGTGTATGGGCAAATACATTTATCCAGCATTTAGTGTCAGGGTAACCAAATATAAGAGGAAATTTTTAACAGGGGCCACCTCACTTTCTTCAATTAAAGAAAAAATAGGCTGGGCATGGTGGCTTAAGCCTGTAATCTCAGCACTTTAGAAGGTCAAAGTGAAAGGACTGCCTGAGCTCAGGGGTTTGAGACCAGCCTGAGCAACTTGGTAAGATCTCACCTCTACAATAAATAAATAAATAAATAAGGTATGGTAGTGCATGCCTGTACTTCCAGCTGCTTGGAAGGCTGAGGCAGAAGGATTGCTTGAGCCCAGCAGGCAGCAGGATGAGGCTGCGGTGGCCATGAATGTGCCACTGCACTTAAGTGTGGGCAACAGAATGAGACTCTGACTCAATCAATCAATCAATCAATCAATGAAAATGGCAGGGCGCAGTGGCTCACACCTATAATCCCAGCACTCTGGAAAGCCAAGGGAAGAGGACTGCCTGAGCCCACAGGTTTGGGACCAGCCTGGGCAACTTGGCGAGACCTCATATCTACAATAAAAAAAAAAAAAAAATTAGCTGTACATGGTGGTACAGGCCCATAGTTCCAGCTACTTGGAAGGGTGAGGCAGAAGGATTGCCTGAGCCCAACAGGTTGAGGCTACAGTGGTCATAAGCATGCCACTGCCCTTCCAGCCTGGACGACAGAGTGAGACTCCAAAAAAATAAGTAAGTAAAGTTATTCTGGAAATATAACTATAAAAACTGCTAAAAGAAACAAGTTCTAGGATTTTAAAAAATCCATTAAGCATAACATATATTATCTTATTTACCCTTTGATACAGCTTTACTCTTAACACTAATGAAATGTTACCCTAAGGAAAGTGACAATTCGTTTAGTGGTATGCCACTTGATGGGTTAAGTAGGAGGTGAAAATCATTTGGAAGCATTGCCTATACTAAGCAGGAACAGGTCTATCATAATAGCCAAAGAAGAGCAAAGGTAACAGAGGTTATTATTAATGGTGTTTCAGATACGGTGAAAAATAGGATATGGAACAAAAGTCACAGGGAAGGGTAAATGTCCCCACTCCAATTTTACCTAGACCCATCCCTCCATAAAACTGATAGTAACTTGGAATCTATCTGAAGATAATCCTAAATGTAAGTAAATGTAAATTCAGTTATATTATTTAGAAGAAAGCAAAAAACTTAGAATTTTAATATTTACCAGAGACACTTATATCTATCCATTCATCGGTTTTACTGAAGGATTTTTCATTTTCCTTGGGGGAATCAAATATATCCTGTGGTGGTACATTTTCATGTTTTTCTTCTTTGAGAGAAATTTCCTCTGGAGTTATCCTAGTTCTGTTGGAATCTTCTATATCTATAAAATCATCACTAAAGTCTTCACTTAAATCATTTTTATCAGAAGATGACAGAGAAGACAAGGAAATGTCATCCACATCATCATTCAGGTATCTAATTTTAGGATCATGTTTCATGGTCTGGTCATTTTCTGTTCTGTAACTTTCATTTTCAGTTAGTTCTTGGTCCTTACTAGTAGCTCTGTCCTTAGTCAAAACTGTAGCATCTTCCTCTACACATGAGTCAGCAGGTGAATTTTTATTTCCATCAACTGTGATAGTCCCAGAAAATGGAGGTCGGCTAGATTTCAGTAGAGAGGGATGAACCATTCTATAACCGAAAGTGGAAGTTACACCTGGGCCATTTGGTAAAGCCAACTTCTTTCCACCAGCAGCATAAGGCCTATTAAATCCATACCCCAAATGTTCATTCCCATTGAGCACTTCTGACTGCCGGGAATTTCTTGTCAGCATACTTGACCGTAGAGGCACTCTAATGGACAGCTGCTGGTTCTGATAAGGCTTTGTAAGATCTACAGCTCTATTGAAGGAATGTGATCTGGTTATAGATGAAGGCGGAAGGAATGAGTTCTGAATGGAATGTGAAAAACTTTGTGACCTTACCATCTTTTCACAAGTAATTGTTTTAATATTGTCTGGGGACTGAGCTAAGCTTTCTCCAGAACTGCTTCTGGTAGCACAAGAGTTTGCTCTAGGCCTTTGCATGCTACCGGCCGGTCGACTTCCATAAAATCCATTCAATTGTGATTTTGGAGTACTGACTGAAGAATATGAAGTCCTTCCTAATAATGTGCCTTTGGTGAATTTACCCAAATTAGATGGTCCAGGAAAAGACTTTTGGTTTAATTCCTCTGTAGATGATACAAACATAGTGGATGGTTTTGCTAACTTCGATGTAAGTAAAGAAACACTTTTCAAACCTCCCTTTATCCCATTTTTATCAAACATTCCTTGAGTAGAAACATGTTTTTCAGAATCAATTAATTTATCTTGTGAATTTTGAGTATTTTTAGGCTCTTCACTAAGTTGGTATTTATTTGCTTTTCTCCAATTAAATGAATGGGATGATGGACAATCAGAGCCATTATTTTTTATGTAACTTTTAATGTTACTATTCTTGGAAGTTCCTAATAAATTAACAGGTGCCCCATTTGGCATTGGCTGCAATGTACTTCTTACAGATTTTGTTCCATACTTTGGCAACTTGGAACCAAAAAATGTCTTGATTTGTGTTTTTTCTTCCATGAGCTATTAAGGTGCATTCGTCCTTAAAATCTGAAAGAATCTGAGGAAAGAAAAACAGTAGATTAAACACTCCTAAATAAGGATAATTAGAGGAATTATTACATAATATGAATGCAAGTACTTACATAATTACACGCAGAAAAGCCCAAAAGGTACTCATGATTCCTACACAATTCAACAAATACTAAATGCACTATTTAGCTGGGCTTGGTGGCTTAGCCTGTAATCCCACTCTTTGGGAGAATGAGGTGAGTGGATTGCCTGAGCCCACGGGTTTGAGACCCGCCTGGGCAACTTGGTGAGACCTCATCTCTACAATAAAAAAAAATCAAAGAATTAGCCGGGTGTGGTAGTGTGCACCTGTAGTTCCAGCTACTTAGAAGGCTGAGGCGGAAGGATCACCAGAGCCCAGCAGGTCAAGGCTGCGGTGGCCGGGAGCGTG
>NW_007253358.1:382970-387478 GCF_000164805.1 Carlito syrichta | reverse complement strand
TCCTTCCGCCTCAGCCTTCCAAGTAACTGGAATTACAGGCGTGCGCTACCACGCCCGGCTAAATTTTTTATTTATTGTAGAGATGAGGTCTCGCCAAGTTGCCCATGCGGGTCTCGAACCCACTGGCTCAGGCAATTCACTCACCTTGGCCTCCCAAAGAGCGAGATTACAGGCTAAGCCACCGAGCCGGCCTAAATTCACCATTATTCCACAATTCTAATTCTTATGCTCATCATTTTTTCTTGTTCTATAACCAAGTTTTCCTACATTAAGTCAAGATTCCAATCTTACTTCTATTCAAACTGTAGAGAATTATCTTCTTAAAACACAGATCTGGATTAAGTTATTTACTGATTAAAAGTCATGTGTGTGCCTAGAAACAACAAAAGAAAACCCAAAATTCGTTGTACAGGGAGTAAGCTTCACTATTTGATTCTACCTTACCTTTACTATATTTGCAAGCCAAGACACACTACATGTCTTTTCCCAAAATCCATCCTATGCTTTCTATCTTCCATGACTTTGCTAAATTTGTAAAGACTACTTTGAAGACACTACCCTCAAAGTCCAAAATCACTATATCGGCCAACCTTTCCAGTTAAAATTATCTTACATCTTTCTCTATACACTCCACACCAATAATATAGATGAGTCTATCTTCTAATTATCTACATACCTATTTAACCCATAAGAAAGTAAACCAAGCCGGGCTCGGTGGCTCAGCCTGTAATCCCGCGCCTTTGGGAGGCTGAGGTGAGTGGATTGCCTGAGCCCGTGGGTTCGAGACCCACCTGGGCAACTTGGTGATACCTCATCTCTACAATAAATCAAAAAAATCAGCCAGGCATGGTAGAGCATGCCTGTAATGCCGGCTACTTGGAAGGCTGAGGCGAAAGGATCGCTGGAGCCCAGCAAGTCGAGGCTGCGGTGGCCGGGAGCAGCCACTGCACTCCAGTCTGGGTGGCAGAGTGAGACTCCAACTCAAAAAAAAAATAAAGTGGGCAAAAGACATGAATAGACACTTCTCAAAAGAAGATATATGGGCAGCCAACAGACACACAAAACAGTGCTCAGTCTCACTCATCATCGAGAGATGCAAATCAAAACCACATTGAAATACTACCTAACCCCAATAAGAATAGCCATCATTAATAAAACAGACAACAACAGATGCTGGCGAGGATGTGGAAATAAAGGAATGCTTCTGCACTGCTAGTGGGAATGCAAACTAGTGCAACCTCTTTGGAAGACAGTGTGGTGATTTTTGAAAGAACTAGAAATTGACCTTCCATATGACCCAGCAATTCCCCTATTGAGAATACACCTGGAGGAACTCAAATCATTCTACACGAATGTTTGTCGCAGCTCTATTCACAATAGCAAAAACATGTAACCAATCATGCTGCCCATTGAACCTGGACTGGATCAAAAAAATGTGGTACATATACACAATGGAATATTATGCAGGCATAAAGAAGGATAAACATATGGACTTCGCAGCAACTTGGATGGATTTAGAGTCAATCATACTTAGTGATCTATTCCAGAAACAAAGAACAGAGTACCATACGTTCTCACTCATAAGCGGACCTTGAACAATTATCATAATACTATAAAAAAGGGATTGGCAGTGGGAAACTGCCAGGGGAGGGAGGGTGGAATTGGCAGTTGAGGGAAACTGCTATGGGAGGGAGAGGCACACCTCATCAACGAGGGTACCTGCATAATCAATGTTTGCATACCTAACCCTGACTTGTACCCAACATCTCTAAAATTTAAAAAATTTTTTTAAAATTAATAAATAAAATTTAAAAATAAAATAAAAACATGCATTAAACCACATTCTCTTCTTCAGCAGTACTACTAGATGTTTTCCATAACATCATTATAACGTTACCCATAACACCATTTATTTGTCTACTAAATATTTGCTGAGTACCCATTATGTGCCAGCCTCTCCACAGGTACTGGAGACACAGTTGTTACAGATATAAAGTCTGCACTCACAGTGAATGGTCTAGCAAAAACTAGACCTTAAAAAATATATTAAAATATAATAAATACAGTTTTAAAAATATGAAAACATACACTGAGAATCAAGTCCAATGGGGGATACAGGGGCCTAGGAAATTTTCAAGGTTTCTATGAAGTATAGCTTGTCATCAGCCCAGGAATATACCACTGACTACCCTATAAAGGCTTAAGTCTGATTTGTTGATGAATTTCGAGGACTCAGTTCCCACAACAGACCATGGTCTCACCCACATGTGTTCATGTATATAGTCTCTTGTGTTTAAATGGCAGAACCTCTTACCCTTGACATATTCTTTTTAGCATCAAGTCGCCTTTGCAGAGGTCAAGTCTACCAGGCTACATTGTGGGCTCCTGTTTCACGTCAACACTCAAAGAAATGCTCTTCTAACCACCACTAGTTCATTTTCCCTCAACTGGAGGCCAACTTTTTTAGTACACTTTTACTTTCATTCATCTGTTTCCTCACACAAGCCCTAGGACATTACCTAGCACATAAGTGGTATTTTATAAACATAGGTCGAAAGCAAGAATGAGCAATATATCCTTTAATGTCTTGCTTAAAGTTTTATTAGTTTCTACCTCAAATCCACAATATCAACATGTATATAATATATGCATTTAGCCGGGCTCGGTGGCTCAGCCTGTAATCCTGCGCCTTTGGGAGGCTGAGGTGAGTGGACTGACTGAGCCCGCAGGTTCGAGACCCGCCTGGGCAGGCGAAACCTCATCTCTACAATAAATTTAAAAAATTAGCCGGGCGTGGTAGCGCGCACCTGTAGTTCCAGCTACTCAGAAGGCTGAGCGGAAGGATCGCCGGAGCCCAGCGGGTCGAGGCTGCGGAGGCCGGGAGCAGTCACTGCACTCCAGTCTGAGCGACAGAGTGAGACTCCAACTCAAAAAAATATATATATATGCATACACACACACATTTATAAAGCATAATACCTTAACACACAATTGGCAATATATTTCAGTTAACACCTGAGGTCCTACGCCTTTAAGGAAAACGCTCCCAAACCAAGTTATTCCCTTCTGCTCTCCACCACAACAGTCAGCAACTCAGATTTCTGTGACCAAATGTGGGGTTCCCCCCCCCATTACCAAGCAGCAGACACCAACCAGGTGTCCTCAATTCAATCCCAACACTATCTACCTGGAGATAGTGTCAGATCCCACAGGATAAGGGTTCGGTCCCACAAGACAGTCCCCCACCCCAGATGCCAGTTGCACATTCAGTTCTCTGAAACTTATGACCAAAGGATATCAAGTTGGGATTCCCTTAACCCTGTCCTGGGATTTAATTTGCAGGAGTAGCTCACAGAACTCAGGGAAACATTTACGTTTGCCAGTTTACTATAAAGGATATCGCAAACGATACAGATGAAGAGACGCATATGGAGACATATGGAGAAGAGGTTTGGAGCTTCCATGCCCTCCCTAGGTGAGCCACCCTCCAGGAACCTCCACATATCCAGCTAACCAGACGTTCTCCGAAACCAGTTCTTTTTGTTTTTGTTTTTGTTTTTTTAGTTGTTGTCTCACCCTATTGTGCAGGCTGGAGGGCAGTGGCATGATCACAGCCACTGTAGGCTTAAATTTCTAGGCTCAGGCGATCCCTCCACCTCAGCCTCCCAAGTAGCTGGGACTACAGGCATGTGCCAGCACACTCAGCTAATTTTTTCATTTTTGTAGGGACGAGGTCTTACCACATTGATTAGGTTGATCTCGAACTCTTAGGCTTACACAGTTGTCTCATCTCAGTCTTCCAAAGTGCTAGGATTACAGACTTGAGCAACCACCTGGGTATTTATGGAAGCTTCATGACCTTAGCATTTCTTCTCCCCAATATGTAGGGCAGGACCCACTTGGGGAGTGTCTTAAGACCCACAATTAGAAATATAGCAGAGATCAGAGTCCTGCCTTGGGGCAAGTGAAAGGAAGGCATGAGAAAGTCTAAGAGATTGTTTCTGAGGCCCGGCCCTGAGGCCTAACACACCCTACGCTGTAACAAAAGACTGTAACAAGAACTATGGGAGTTGCGACCCATGAATCACCAGGGAAAACCACTATATTTCATACCACCACACCTATATAACTGGCTTATGAGAACCTATTGCTAGGCTCCTATTCACCTAAGTAAAACAGGTACTAATTCATAATACTGATTTTTTTTTCCCATCTCTCCACAAAACATATTAGCTACTAACCATAATGAAGAAACCACTATTTTCTGATAGCTTCATTTTTGTTTAACAATTAATTCTAATTTGGAACCTCGGTCTTTACCCATATACATGGTATCTGAGTCTTTCATTTTTTTCAAGAAGGAACTTTTGGTATAAAACTGTTTTGTTTTGTTTTGTTTTTTGAGTTGGAGTCTCACTCTGTCGCCCAGATTGGAGTGCAGTAGCTGCTCCCGGCCACCGCAGCCTCGACCTGCTGGGCTCTGGCGATCCTTCCGCCTCAGCCTTCCA
>NW_007253358.1:379810-382751 GCF_000164805.1 Carlito syrichta | reverse complement strand
GAAGGATCACCGGAGCCCAGCAGGTCGAGACTGCACTCCAGTCTGGGTGACAGAGTGAGATTCCAACTAAAAAAAAAAAAAAATACTAAATTACAAAAGAAATGAAGCATGACACAGTCTTTGTCTCATATGACTGTGCTCTTTAAATGCTGACTCCCTATATGATGCAATTACACAGTATTTTAGATAATTATTAATACAACTCTTAATAGCAAATAGAAAACTCTTATTTTAACACTTCTAAAAAGTAAAAGTCCTCAAAATAGTTAACAGCATTTAACCAATCCCAAGAGTATTGAGACTGAGAATCTTATTGATTTGCCAAATATCAAAGTAACTAAAGTTAGGTACAATGTTTGCTACTAGAAGTTGATTGCAATGCAAAAACATGATGAACATCAACTATAAGAGTGAAATCTTATTGTATTTAGGAGTAACACAATTCAACGTATTTTTCTGCAGAGAGGTCTCACTTAATTCATTGCAAATCTCAACCTCAGATATTTTTTTTATTAAGCAACTACAAGGCAAAATCCTAAAAATTAAACAAGGTAAGATACTATCCCTGCCAAAAAAGTTTATGAACTTGTAACAAAATGCTCTCATTACACCAATGATTTAAAACACATTCATTCAGTCATCAAACATTTATTGAAAGCCTATTACAAATCAGGTTCTGTTCTAGAGGCTGCAGATAAAATAAGACATTCCAATATAAAAGAAAAAACACGTAGACAAGAAAAAGGCAATGACATACTATAATTCCTAAAGCATTATATAAGGGTTAGCACATGGAGGTACAAAAAAGAAGATGCTTAATTGGGAGAGGAGAATATCGTAAATGACTTTATGAGAAGGCAATGCTTGAGCTGAGTCTCAAAATATAAATTGTAAGTTTTTAAAAAGACAGTGAACGTGAAAAAACAATATAGCCCAAGAGTAAAACAAAACAGAACCAGCACGGTACATTCAGAAAACTGTTATGGCTGGGTGTGGTATCTCATATCTGTAATCTAAGCACTTCGGGAGGCAGAGGTAAGAGGACTGCCTGAGTTCAGGGATTCAAGACCAGCCTGGGCAACTTGGTGAGACCTCATGTCTACAATAAATCAAAAAATTAGCCAGGCATGGTGGCACATGCCTGTAGTTCCAGCTACTAGGAAGCCTGAGGCAGAAGGATCACCTGAGCCCAGCAAGTCAAGGCTGTGGTAGCTGTGATCCTACGACTACACTCCAACCTGAGCAAGAGAGTGAGACTTCTACTCAAAAAACAAAACAAAACAACTTATTAGCTGAAGGGTAGCAAACAGGGTTCAAAGAAATGCATCAGAAGAAAGGAGAACTGTGGAGAAAAGACAGCCTGCAGACAGCCTTATGTAACATACTGAAAATATTGGACTTTACTACAGGCAGTTAGGAAACCAAAGGGTTTTTAATTGGAAAAGAAAACTGATCCGACCTGAATTTTGAAATGTCACTCTAATTTCAATGTGGAGAATGGACTAAGGGAAGAAAAACAAATTAAGAGGTTATAACATGAGAAAGACAACAAGAATTGTGGCAAAAAGGCATACAAACAGAAGATATTAGCAATATTAAATCTAAAGAATTTTGTCACAATAGGCACAAAATAAAAGCACAATATTTAGAAATAAATGGATGAGCCAGGTCAGTGGTTCATGCGTATAATCCCAGCACTTTGGGAGGCAGAGGCAAGAGGATTGCCTAAGCCCAAGGGTTCAAGACCAGCCTGGGCAACTTGGTGAGACCTTGTCTCTGCAATAAATTTTTTAAAAATTAGCTGGGCGTGGTGGTGCATATCTATAGTTGCAGCTACTCAGGAGGCTGAGGTGGAAGGATCACCCGAGCCCAGCAGGTCAAGGCTGCAGTGGCCGTGAGCTGGCCGTGAACATACCACTGTACTAAAGTCTGGGCAACACTGAGGCTCCAAATCAAAAAAAAGAATTAAAAAAAAAAGAAACAGATGAATAATTGATTGACTAATTAGATGCAAGAGATGAGATGAAAGGGCTCAGGAGTCTAGGCTTGCCTGACTGAACTAAGGATGATGCTCTTCACTGAGAGCAAACATTATGTCCAGGAAAAAGACCATGAACTTAGCAGGTCAATATAACTTTAATGTGCCCAAAGAGAGCACAGATGCAAGTGTTTACTAACTGGTCAAAGGAGTTTGAAATACAGGGGCAAGTTCTTAAAGGGAGATGATTTGGGAATTGTCAATACAAGGATGATAGTCAAATGTTCCACCAAGCTGGGCTCAGTGGATCAGCCTGTAATCCTGCACCTTGGGAGGCTGAGGTGAGTGGATTACCTGAGCCCGTGGGTCCGAGACCCGCCTGGGCAGGCGAGACCTCATCTCTACAATAAATCAAAAAATTAGCCGGGCGTGGTAGCGCGAGCCTGTAGTTCCATCTCCTTGGAAGGCTGAGGCGGAAGGATCGCTGGGGCCCAGCAGGTCAATGCTGCAGTGGCTGGGAGCGGCCACTGCACTCCAATCTGGACGACAGAGTGAGACTACAACTGAAAAAAAAAAAAAAATGTTCCACCAGAAACAGGTGAGGTCACCCGGAGAAAACGTGGAACAAGTGGAGAAAGGCTGAGGGCACTGTCCTGAGACTATCAACATGGGAACAGACGATGAGGAGTGTAGGAAGAGAGAGAAGCCTGAGACTATAGTCCAGGAGAAAAGAAGAGAATCGAGAGAGTAGTTTGAAAGAAAACTTGAAGGTAACAGGCAGTAGCATCAAATTCCACAGATAAGTAAAGAAAAATTTAAAAGTGAAAAGAATAACTGGTCTTAGTAGTTTAAAAATTTAGTCACAAGTCGGGCTCGGTGGCTCAGCCTGTAATCCTGCGCATTTGGGAGGCTGAGGTGAGTGGATTGCCGGAGCCCGCGGGTTCAAGACCTGCCTGGGCACTG
>NW_007253358.1:379129-379790 GCF_000164805.1 Carlito syrichta | reverse complement strand
CCACTGCCCTCCAGTCTGGGTGACAGAGTGAGACTCCAACTCAAAAAAAAGAAAAAAAAAGAATTTGCATGAGCAGTTTCAGAAGACAAAAATGAGGTACAGAAACCTGATTACAGCAAGAATGAAAAAGAAATGGAATTAGAAAACATAACCTATTCTTTCAAAGACAATAAAGAAAAGGACAGTAAACCAAGGGAATATAGAGGCAATTGTTCTTTGGTTTCTTTGGTTGGGTTTTTTTAAAACTTGTACCCTGGGGTCTCATTATGTTGCCCAGGCTGGTCACAAACTCCAGGGCTCATACGATCCACTTGCCTCAGCCCCCCAAAGTGCTGGGATTACAGTTGTGAGCCACTGTACCCAGTTGAAAGGCACAAATTTAAATAATGTTTTGTACACCCTGTAAGCACCTGCCATATCTGCTCTATCATCATATCCCCAGTCATGAGCACTTGTCATGTCAGTATCATCTTTTCCCAACATATTCATAATTTCATAAACAAGATCATATCCAGTCTTTTGTTCCAATAAAGACAATAAATATTCAATTTAAAAAAAAAAAAAACAAAAAACTTGTACCCTCTTTACTGCAGGAGAAAAGCTCAAAGGGAAATTTTTTTTTTTTTTTTTTTTGAGTTGGAGTCTCACTCTGTCGCCCAGA
>NW_007253358.1:375860-378496 GCF_000164805.1 Carlito syrichta | reverse complement strand
CTGCACTCCAGTCTGGGCGACAGAGTGAGACTCCAACTCAAAAACAAAAAAAAACAAAAACAAAAACAAAACCTAAGTCAGTGGTACTCAACATGGTGGAAGGTGATAATAGTTGTAGAAGCAGAAGCAGTTAACACTTTTTTTTCTTCTTTTTGAGTTGGCATCCACTCTGTCGCCCAAGCTGGAGTGCAGTGACATGTTCACGGCCACCAGAGCTTCGACCTGCTGGTCTCAGGTGATCCTTCCACCTCAGTCTTCCAAGTAGCTAGAACCACAGGCATGTGCCACCACGCCCAGTTAATTTTTTGACTTATTGTAGAGATGAGATCTTGCCAAGTTGCTCAGGCTGATCTGTAATCCTCTCAGCCTCAGACTCCTATAGTATTGGGATTATAGGCATTGAGCCACTCATAGCTAACACTTTCATAGCTCTTACTATGTGTTAGGCAATGTTCTAAGGATTTTACATAAATTAACTCATCTAATCCTCACAGTTAATAAAGTAAATACAATCTTATTTTGCAAATGAAGAAACTAAAAACAGAAGGATTAAGTAATTTGCACAGGGTCACACAACTGTGGGGCTCAGAGTGAAATGTAACCATTACCTTATATGACCTCTCTCCAACTCATTTTCTTTCTTTCTTTTTTTTTATTTTTTTTGAGTTGGAGTCTCACTCTGTCACCCATACTGGAGTGCAATGGCCGCTCCCAGCCACCGCAGCCTCGACCTGCTGGGCTGGGCTAGGCTCCGGCGATCCTTCCGCCTCAGCCTTCAAGTAGCTAGGACTACAGGCACGTGCTACCACGCCCGGCTAATTTTTGATTTGTTGTAGAGATGAGGCCTCGCCAAGTTGCCCAGGCGGGTCTCGAACCCGTGGGCTCAGGCAATCCACTTACCTCAGCCTCCCAAAGTGCTGGGATTACAGGCTGAGCCACCGAGCCTGGCCTCTCCAACTCATTTTCTTAAGCTAATACTCAATATGCCTGTGTTTTCCAAACTGCAGATCATGACATCAATTTCTTGGTTTATGAAAAACAGATCTTGTTAGTAAAAGTCAACAATAGAATAGAATGAACTACCCCCATTCTTTTCCCAGTGCCTTCACTAATGCTGGACAAGATGGCTGAGATAGCAATCTATAGGAGGTAGCAAACTGCAAGATCAGCTTATGTAATAGTTGCATTTAATTTTATAATGGGTAGGAGAGGGAACAATCAAATTTAACAGCATAGGTCAGGGGTGTAGTGGCTCATATCCTGTAAACCCAGCACTTTGGGAGGCTGAGGCAGAAAGACTGCTAGAGCCCAGGTATTTGAAACCAACCTAGAGAACAAAGGGAGACCTCATCTCAACAACAATAACAAAAATCAAAATAATTAGCCAGGTATGGCAGTGTACACCTATAGTCCCAGCTATTCAGGAAGCTGAGGCAGAAGGAATGCCTACCTGAGCCCAGGAGGTCAAGGCTGTGGTGAGCTGTGATCATACTACTACACTCCAACCTGGGTGACAGAGTTAGATCCCGGCTCCAGAGGACCAAAAAAAAAAAAAAGCCAGGAATAGAGTTTTAATGCAGACTACTGAAATACTACTTATTTTAAAGCTTCTGGGCCAGGTGTGTGGCACATGCCTATAGTCCCAGCTACTCGGGAGGCTGAGATGAGAGGATCCCTTGAGTCCAGGAATTCAAGTCCAGCATGGGCAATATAGTGAGACCCTGTCTCTGAAAAAAAAATGAAAAGAAAAGAGAAGCTTCTTCCTATAATTCTATCACTCTAATACAACCATTCTCATTATTTTATACATCCTTCTAAATTTCATCTATACACACACAGTCGGCTATGGTTACTACCTAGTAACAATTTAATGTTCTATTTTCTTTTTTCTTTTTTATTTTTTGAGTCAGAGTCTCACTCTGTCACCCAGGCTACAGTGCAGTGGCACACTCATAGCCACCACAGCTTCAACCTACAGGGCTCAGGCAAATCTTCTGCCTCAGCCTTCCAAGTAGCTGGAACTACAGGCGTGCACCATCACTCCTGGCTAATATTTTTTTTTTTTGAGTTGGAGTCTCACTCAGTCGCCCGACTGGAGCGCAGTGGCCACTCCTGGCCACTGCAGCCTCGCCTGCTGAGCTCTGGCAATCCTTCCGCCTCAGCATTCCGAGTAGCTGGAATTACAGGCATGCGCTACCACACCCAGCTGATTTTTTGATTTATTGTAGAGATGAGGTCTCACTGCCCAGACGGGTAATTTTTTAATATATTGTAGAGACAAGGTCTCGCCATGATGCCCAGGCTGGTCTCAAATCTGTGAGCTCAGGCAATCCTCTCGCTTCCACCTCCCTAAATGCTGGGATTACAGGTGTGAGCCACTGCACGCAGCCTAATGTTCTACTTTCAAAATACCATTATGAGGGATAGGATTGGCAGCAGTGGGAAACTGCCAAGGGAGGGAGGGGGCACACCTCATCAACAAGGGTACCTGCATAATGAACATATGTATACTTACTCTGAACTGTACCCACATATTTAAAATTAAAATTTTTTTAAAAAAACATAAAATAAGCCGGGCTCGGTGGCTCAGCCTGTAATCCCGCGCCTTTGGGAGGCTGAGGTGAGTGGATTGCCTG
>NW_007253358.1:374384-375726 GCF_000164805.1 Carlito syrichta | reverse complement strand
CACTCCAGTCTGGGCGACAGAGTGAGACTCCAACTCAAAAAAAAAAAAAAAAATTATTAATAACCTGCAATAATCCTGGCAATATAACAGATATATAAAAGTGGACAAGACAGACATGGCCCCTCTGTTTTTTGCACTTACAGCCTAGTGTAAATGAGTCAGAAAAAGAAAAAATAAACATAAGCAATCAAACAAATAATTACAAATCATCAGTGCTGTGAAGGAAAATAATGAAATGCTACAGGAGAAATAACAGACTGGGCACCAAGGCCTCTTGGAGGAAGAATATTTAAATTGTGAGCAAAAGGAAAGGAACTAAGGTTTAAAGAGAGTGCTCTGGCACAATAGAAAGCTATTGAATTTGTATAAGCAGGACAGTGACACAATCTGATTTTCATTACTAAAAGATCATTCTAGCTGTTGTGTTAAGAATGAATAGGAAGAAAATGAAGAAGCAGGGAAATCAGATAGGAAACTAGGTAGGAATCTGAATAAGAAATGATGAACTCCACAGGCTGAAGTAGATGAACAGAAAGGCATAAATGGGTTTCAAGATGTATTAGAAAGATAGGCACTGCAGGACTGGGTAATGGGTGAAACACAAGGGATAAAGAAAAGAGAAATCAAGGGTAACTCCCAAGTTTCTCGCTTGAACAATCAGTAGGATGATATTGTCATTTTCTAAGACGAAAAAAACTAGGGGAGGGATTGATGTGGAGCAAAAGAAGAATCCCACTTTAAGTCTCCATAATTTTCTTCAGACCTTTAATACAAAGTTTCTTTCAAAAAATCACTCATGATTCATTCTTTGCTCTTTAAAAAGCAGTCTGTGGAGGGGAAAATGCTATGTCACTGGGACAATTAAAAATAGAAATGGAATACAAATGGTAGATTAATCTACTGCACGTTAAATTTAGTGAAGTCCATAACTGTACAATTTTTTTAAAATCTCTGTGCTTAAGAAATACATGCTGAAGTTTTTAGGGGGTAAAGGGCTATGATGTGTATATAAACATATGTAATATAATATATAGCCACATATATGTATGTATGAAAGAGAACAAATGATAAGCAAATGGAATAGAATATTAGCAATAGGTGAATCTGGATAAAGAGTATTAGAATATTCTTTGTATTATTCTTGGTCATATATATATATATATGTGTATATATATATATATGTGTATATATATATATGTGTATATATATATGTGTGTATATATATATATGTGTATATATATATGTGTATATATATATATATATGTGTGTGTGTATATATATATATATATATATGTATATATATATATATATATATATTTTTTTTTTTTTTTTTTTTTTTTTT
>NW_007253358.1:372867-374117 GCF_000164805.1 Carlito syrichta | reverse complement strand
TATTGTAGAATGAGGTCTCGCCAAGTTGCCCAAGCGGGTCTTGAACCCACGGGCTCAGGCAATCCACTCACCTCAGCCTCCCAAAGCGCGGGATTACAGGCTGAGCCACTGGGCCCGGCTTATTCTTGGTATTAAAACATTTCTCTGAGTATGAAATTACTACCAAAAAAATTGTTTTTGAATAAGATCATCAATCCCAATTTCTCGTATCCATGCCAAACAATTCCAACTCCTTTCAAACTCACCTCATATGTTTCTCCCCTCAACATACTCCAGCCATCTTGTCTTATCCACTACCCAGAGTATTATCCCTATTAAGGAGACAAGAAACATACACAACATATTCTATAAAGAGATAAGAGGTAGTAAGGATCGTTAAGAGACTTCTGCCATCTGCAGTCTACCATGAAGTAGAATGTACATAACTCTGCTCTCTGAAATGTACGTCCTGACTTATATCAGATAGCCAGATGACAGCTTCCTTTCAGTTTTGTATACACTTGTCTATGAAATATATTGCAATAAATCTCACTATCGAGTTAGCATGATCACGTGACATCTACCTGGATCAGATGTTCTTCCCATATGTTCCCATGGTGTTGCTGGGTATCCCTGAGTATAGCAATTATCACACTTTTTTTGAGTCGGAGTCTCACTCTGTTGCTGAGGCTATAGTATACAGTGGCGCAATTACCGCTCACCACAGCCTCAACCTCCTAGGCTGAGGCAATCATTCTGCCTCTGCCGCCAAAATAGTTGGGAATACAGGCATACACCATCATGCCCGGCTAATCTTTTTATTTCTTTATGAGAAAAATTCTTGCTATGTTGCCCAGCCTGGTCCTGAACTCCTGAGTTCAAGCAATCCTCCTACCTTGGACTCCCAAAGTGCTGGGATTATAGTCACTATGCCCAGCCATATTTTATTTTTAAAATCATGTCTTCCCATGCTGTGGTTTCTTTTAAGAACAAATAAATCTTTCACATTTTACTAAAAATTTCCTTGGAAGAACAGTTATCAATCTTTAACTAAATTTTTAAGGCCTTGAATATGTAGGGCTAAATAAAAAATAAAATAAAATCATGTCTTCCTGTGTTCTGTTTTCTCCTCAAGACTGAGAACTCCTTAAGGACAAAGAACACAAAACATTTACGTGTCTTTTGTTGTTGTTGGTGGTGGTGGTGGTGGTTTTTTTTTTTGAGTTGGAATCTCACTCTGTCGCCCAGACTGGAGTGCAGTGGCCGGGATG
>NW_007253358.1:369400-371793 GCF_000164805.1 Carlito syrichta | reverse complement strand
GGAACGGCCACTGCACTCCAGTCTGGGCGACAGAGTGAGACTCCAACTCAAAAAGAAAAGGCAGGGCACAGTGGCTCACACCTATAATAAATATCAGCACTTTGGTAGGCCAAGGTGAGAGAATGACCTGAGCTCAGGGGTTCGAGACCAGCCTGGGCAACTTGGTGAGACCTCAACTCTAAAATAAATCAAAAACAGAAAAAAAGAACAGCATTCAGAATGCTTCTGGATTGCTTGCTGAACACATGGAGGTACCTGGAAAGTGTGGCATGTCCAAAAAAGGCATGGACGCTCTGCACCTCTTTCCACGTGCCTTGCCCTATTTACCTCTTTTATCTGGTTATTCATCTATACTCTTTGTAATATGCTGTATAATAAATGGATACATGTTGGTAAAGTGTTTCCCTGAGCTCTGTGAGCTGCTGTAGCAGAGTAATTGAACCCAAGGCGAGAGTCATGGGAACCTGGATTTACAGCTGGTCAGTCATAAGCACAGGTCACACCTGGAGCTTGCAACTGAAGTGGGGGGGCAGTCTTGTGGGACTGGGTCCTTATCCTGTATATACAGGTAGACAGTGTCGGATATGAATTTAATTATAGGACACTCAGTTGGTGTCCACCGGAGAATCTAGTGTCAAAATTGCTTGGTGTGTGGGGAAACAACCCCAACACACCTAGTGTCAGAAGTGTTGTGTTGAGTGGTATGTGAGAATAGGAAAAATATTTTGTTTTTTTCTTATCTTCTAATATTACCCCAAATATTCCACTATTATTATATTACCATACTCATCACATTGTATTTGGAAGTCCAAAATCACTGGGTCAAAGGAATAAGTCAAGCTAGAGAACTAAGTCACTGCCTTCCTTTTATTCCCAAACAGATAACTAATTTCACATGCTGACTTTATCTTATGTAAAATGTAGACTTACTGAGTGCCAGACAAATAAATGCATAATTAACTTTAACCCCCACTCCTCTCTTTTCTTTTTTTGTTTTTTTTTGAGTTGGAGTCTCATTCTGTCGCCCAGACTGGAGTGCAGTGGCCGCTCCCAGCCACTGCAGCCTCGACCTGCTGGGCTCCGGTGATCCTCCCACCTCAGCCTTCCAAGTAGCTGGAATTACAGGCACGCGCTACCACACCCGCCTAATTTCTTTTTATTTATTGTAGAGATGAGGTCTCACCAAGTTGCCCAGGCAGGTCTTGAACCCATGGGCTCAAGCAATCCACTCACCTCAGCCTCCCAAAGCACAGGATTACAGGCTGAGCCACCGAGCCCAGCTTCACTACTCTCATTTCACGGGTGGATTCCACCTGTGAAAAGAGAGGAGTGGGGGTTAAATCAAAGCCTCACAAGAATGAAAACACTTACCTCATTGCCTGCCCTCCTCATTTTTTTCCCTCTTCCTCCTTCCCCTCCTGCCCATTCTTACCTCCTTTTCCCCTTTAAATATTGAAGTCCTCAAAACCCTTTTTGGGAAAAAAGCACAAGACACAGATGCTAGTGTAACTTATGTTTCTTTTTTCTGGCCACATCCTCAACCTTGGCAAAATCTCTAAACTGACTAAGGTGTGTCTGTCACTTTTTGGTTTACAGTTATCATACTCATTTGCAGACTGGGACTTTCTCTTACACAGTCTCCCATTACTAGCACCAACAAGCCAGGAACACAGGAAGTGGCAAAAAAAAAACAAGTTGTTGCATTATAACAGAACTCAGTAACTGATCAGATGTAGAAGTGAGACGTAAAGATACTGCAGAGAAAACTAAGTAATTTATAAGACAGTGATAGAGAAAACACTAATGGAGAAGTCAAGAGAGAGATCCTTCTGCCTCAGTCTTCCAAATAGCTGGAAATATGGGCATGTGCTACCACACCCACCTAATTTTTTTATTTATAATAGAGAGAAGTCTCATAAAATTGCTCAGACTGGTCTTGAACTCCTGGACTCAGGCAATCCTCTGGTCTCCGCCTCCCAAAGTGTTGGGATTACAGGCATGAGCCACAACACCCAGTCAAAACTACAGTTTTAAACTGATAAAATTCGCCCACTCTCTACTAGGAAATAATGGGGAGAAGTGTTCAACATCTCTACCCTGTGGTTTTCATTTGAAAGAAGAAAATACATAAGGACATATAGATGATAATGATGGATACTAGGTATATAGATTAGGATAAAATTTCATTTGTGCCAGGCTCTGTGGCTCAGCCTGTAATCCCAGCACTTTGGGAGGCCAAGTCGAGTGGACTGCCTGAATCTGTGGGTTCGAGACCAGCCTGGGCAACTTGGCGAGACCTCTTCTCTACAACAAATTCTTTTTAAAAATTATATATACAGCCGGGTTCGGTGGCTCAGCCTGTAATCCCGCGCCTTTGGGAGGCTGAGGTGAGT
>NW_007253358.1:355878-369140 GCF_000164805.1 Carlito syrichta | reverse complement strand
CCACTGCACTCCAGTCTGGGCGACCGAGTAAGACTCCAACTCAAAAAAAAAAAAAATTATATATACATATATATATGTATATATACACACAAGAATACAAAAAAGAAAATAACCCATCTTAAAAAAAAAAATCTTCAGCTGGGCTCAGTGGCTCAGCCTGTAATACCGCGCCTTGGGAGGCTGAGGTTGAGTGGATTGCCTGAGCCCGCGGGTTCGAGACCCGCCTGGGCAACTTGGCGAGACCTCATCTCTACAATAAATCAAAAAATCAGCCGGGTGTGGTAGCGCGCGCCTATAATTCCAGCTACTCGGAAGGCTAAGGCGGAAGGATCGCCGGAGCCCAGCAGGTCAAGGCTGCGGTGGCCGGGAGCGGCCACTGCACTCCAGTCTGGGCGACCGAGTGAGACTCCAACTCAAAAAAAAAATTATATATACATATATATATACGTATATATACACACAAGAACAAAAAAAAGAAAATAACCCACCTTAAAAAAAAATCTTCAGCTGGGCTCGGTGGCTCAGCCTGTAATCCCACGCCTTGGGAGGCTGAGGTTGAGTGGATTGCCTGAGCCCGCGGGTTCGAGACCCACCTGGGCAACTTGGCAAGACCTCACCTCTACAATAAATCAAAAAATCAGCCGGGCGTGGTAGCGTGCGCCTGTAGTTCCAGCTACTTGGAAGGCTGAAGCGGAAGGATCGCCAGAGCTCAGCAGGTCGAGGCTGCGGTGGCCAGGAGCAACCACTGCACTCCAGTCTGGGCAACAGAGTGAGACTCCAACTAAAAAAAAAGAAAAGAAAAGAAAATCTTGACCAGACAGTCCCTCCAGCTATCACTCTGTGTTTCAGCTTCACTTTATAAGTTCTCTCTTAACCCCACTCCAATCAAGTTTTTACCTCCATCACTAAACCAGAAACAACTTGTTACGGTCACCAATGATTCTCTTTTTTGTTTCTTTGTGTGTGTGTGTGTGAGTCAGGATCTCACTCTGTCATCCAAACTGGAGTGACAGCCTCGACCTTCTGGGCTCAAGCGATCCTTCCACTTCAGCCTCTGGAATAGCTGGGACTACAGGTACATGCCACCATGCCTAGCTAATTTTTTTATTTTTTTCTAGAGATGAAGCCTTGCTATGTTACCTAGGCTGGTCTCAAACTGGACTCAAGCAGTCCTCCCAATTCAGCCTTCCAAAGTGCTGGGATTACAGGCGTGAGCCACCTCTCCCAACCACTAATGATTTTCACATTGCTGAAACTAACAGTCACCTCTTAGTCCTCGATCTAATAGCATCTGACACAGCTGCGTACTGAGTCGCTCCTCCTTAAAACATCTCACTTGGCTTTATGGAAACTACTCACTCTTAATTCTCCTTCATGGGGTGTTTCTTTGTCTCCCTTGCTAGTTTCTCTCTCTCTCTCTCTCTGAAAACATTACAGGATTCCAAGGCTAAGTCGTGGGACTTCTTCAGTCACGTTAACTACCTAAATGATTTTAAGCAGTCTCATGGCATTAGTACTATCTCTCTGACAATAACTGGAAATGTGTATCTTCCAGTCCAAAAATCTGCCCTGAACTGCAGACTCATGTATATCCAGCTATCTACACAATACCTCTAGTTGAATTGCCAACTTAATATGTCCAAAATTAAACTCATTATTTTCCCCCCAAAACCTAATTCTTCTGTAGTCTTACTCATCTCATTAAACATCCATTCATCCAGTTGTTCAAGTCAAAGGCCACAACCCACATTCAATCCATCATCAAATTGTGGGCTCTGCCTTCAAAATATATACACAGTGTGAGCACTTTTCCCAATCCCTGCCTAAAATCACCATCATCAGCCAGGCTCGACAGCTCAGCCTGTAATCCCAGCACTTTGGGAGGCCAAGGTGAGTGGATTACCTAAGCCCATGGGTTTAAGACCTACCCGGGTAACTTGGCAAGACCTCATCTCTACAATAAATCAAAAAATTAGCTGGGCGTGGTAGCGCACGCCTGTAATTCCAGCTACTTGGAAGGCTGAGGCGGAAGGATCGCAGGAGCCCAGCAGGTCAAGGCTGCGGTGGTGGGAGTGTGCCACTGCCCTCTAGTCTGGGTGAGAGTGAGACTCCAACTCAAAAAAAAACAAACAAAAAAATCACCATCATCTCCCACACAGGATTATTGCTGCAGCCTGCTAAATGATATTATTATGTCCCATTCTCTAAATAGCAGCCTAGAAGTCCATTTAAAACATGTCAGGCCAGGCGCGGTGGTTCAAGCCTATAATCCTAGCACTTTGGGAGGCAGAGGTAAGAGGATTGCCTGAGTCCAGGGGTTCGAGACCAACCTGGACAACTGAGAATTCATTTCTACAATAAATCAAAAACTTAGACAGGCATGGCGGTGCATGTTTGTAGTTCCGGCTACTTGGAAGGCTGAGGTGGAAGGATCGCCGGAGGGTGAGGCTGCGGTGGCCATGAGCGTGACACTGCATTCCAGCCTGAGCAACAGAGTAAGACTCCAATTTAAAAAAAAGTAAAACAAGTCAAAACTCTCCAGTGGGATCCCACCTTTAGAGTAAAAGTCAAAGTCTCACTGGCCTACAAGGTCACATATGATCCCGCATTTCCCCAACCCACCTCACTGACCTCATTTTCTACCAATAATTCCCCTCAATACCTCCACTAACTTACTTGACACTCCTAGAACAGATCGAGCAAGCTTCAGCCACAGGATCTTTGACATTAAATACTATCCAGTTCTATCTTTATCAAGTATTCTCTCTCCTAATATCTGCACAGATCACACATTTCACTTCTTCAATAACTTTACAAAAATACTAGTTATCATTAAGACCTTCCCTAATCACCTTATGTAATAAAACAGCAGCACTCTCCCTAACATGCTCTTTTCACTGCTTTATTTTTCTACACTGCAACATAACAGCTGACATTACATATACACTTGTTTTTTATTTTCTGTATCTCAGAGCATAAGTTCTAACAAAGGTCGAAACTTGTTTTGTTCACTAAATTATTTCCAGTAAGTACTCAGAGGACATTTCGTTTTTTGTTTTTTTTTTTCTGAGTTGGAGGTCTCACTCTGTCGCCCCAACTGGAGTGCAGTGGCCACTCTAGGCCACCACAGCCTCGACCTGCTGGGCTCCAGCGATCCTTCTGCCTCAGCCTTCCAAGTAGCTGGAACTACAGGCGCGCGCTATCACGCCCAGCTAATTTTGGATTTGTTGTAGAGATGAGGTCTCGTCAAGTTGCTCAGGCAGGTCTCGAACCCACGGGCTCAGGCAATCCACTCACCTCAGCCTCTCAAAGGCACAGGATTACTGGCTGAGCCACCAAGCCCGGCTCAGAGGACATTTCTTGAATGGATGGATGAATGAATGAGGAAAATTCAGACTAAGGATCTAGTCTCACAGCCAGGATTAAGGAAATTTACAGTGTAGAACTTCTCAAGTCCTAGACAAGCATGACTGCAAAAGAGGTCACAACAGCCGGGCTCGGTGGCTCAGCCTGTCATCCCGCGCCTTTGGGAGGCTGAGGTGAGTGGATTGCCTAAGCCCGCAAGTTCGAGACCCACCTGGGCAGGTGAGACCTCATCTCTACAATAAATCAAAAAAAATTAGCCGGGCGTGGTAGCGCGTGCCTGTAATTCCAGCTACTTGGAAGGCTGAGGTGGAAGGATCGCCGGAGCCCAGCAGGTCGAGGCTGCAGTGGCCGGGAGCAGCAACTGCACTCCAGTCTGGGCGACAGAGTGAGACTCCAACTAAAAAAAAAAAAAAAAAAAAGGTCACAACAATGGCCTACAACTCTAAGAGTTCAGCCTTTTGCACTCTTCCTGTATTAGCTTAACTTGCATTTGCTCAGGTACAACTATAGCTGATGCCAATAATAAATAAATGTTGAAAAGTCCACATTATTCCTAAAATGAGAAAAATATACTTGAGAGAATGTTTTTAAATAAAAAAGAAGAAAAGGATAGTCATCCCTGCCTCCCCACCACTTAAAAAGAAATGCCACCTGGATGCTGCCTGTAAAGTGGCCTACCAACTCTGACCAAAATATCACCAAGCCCATTCTATACACTTAAATAGCTATTATGAAAATTATCGCTTTTTCTGAGCTAAGATCCTCAGAGGAAATTGTAACTCCCAGCTCTAACACTGGTTGCCAAGACTTAATGGTCAGAAAAAGCTCTCAAATTTCCCTAAAGCACTCAGGCTGCAACCAAGTATCATTAATATGATGACAACAACAATTCAAAGTACCTTCTGGTGTCTGCCTTGCTTCGTTGTCCCTAGAGTATACACTAAGGGCTCAGTCTTCAAAGATTTTGATATCTTGGTGTATCTTGCTGTATTTTGCTTTGGTTGGGGGGAAGGCAAGCAATTCAAAGAAACAATACTGGACTTAATTCTGTATTTTAAAGAGAGGTTGAATGCTGAGGAACAGAAAGCACCTAAGAAACAGGGTGTAGGCTGGGCTCAGTGGCTCAGTCTGTTTTGTTTTGTTTTGATTTGGAGTCTCACTCTGTTGCCCAGACTGGAGTGCAGTGGCCGCTTCCGGCCACCGCAGCCTAGACCTGCTGGGCTCCGGCGATCCTTCCGCCTCAGCCTTTCAAGTAGCCGGAACTACAGGCACGCGCTACCACACCCAGCTAATTTTTGATTCATTGTAGAGATGAGGTCTCGCCAAGTCGCCCAGGCGGGTCTCGAACCCATGGGCTCAGGCAATCCACTCACCTCAGCCTCCGAAAGGCACGGAATTACAGGCTGAGCCACCGAGCCCGGTTAGTGGCTCAGTCTGTAATCCCAGTACTTTGGGAGACCCAGGCAAGTGGATTCCCAGAACCTGCGAGTTTGAGACCAGCCCAGGCAACTTGGAGAGACCTCATGTCTACAATAAATCAGGGGGTGGTAGTGCATGTCTGTGGTTCCAGCTACTTGGAAAGCTGAGGCAAAAAGATCGCCAGAGCCCAGCGGATCGATACTGGGGTAGCCATGAGCATGCACTCTAGCCTGGGCTACGGAGTGAGACTCTGATTCTAAATAAATAAATAAATAAAAATAAAAGAAATGAGGTGTCCCCTTGGCTTTTCAATACCAGACACTAAAACAGATCACTGAAGAACCAAAACCCTGAGATGTCCAGCATTCTTCAGCTAAAGAGCCATGCTTTGCATCTCCCATTCCCACACACAGAACTGAAGATATGGGGCAGGAGGTCATGCCAAATTGAACAGCTGGAAGCAGTGAAGAGAGGAGCAGGGTGGTAACAACTATCAAAACAAAGGCAAGCGAGAAAGCTTTTTCTCTTTTACACTTCCCACTGTCCTTAGCATGAATAAAACTAGGCAGATGAAAACTGTGCAGAAGGCAGAGAATCAGAGGGTAAGGATGTCCTGAAGCAAATGATAGTAGAAAAAATCAAGAGTAAATTCCTTTTCTAAGGGATTCTTTGAAAAATAAATAAAGAAAGTTAGGAAATGACCAAGGAAGTTTAAACCAAGTCCCCTTGACTTACATAACCACAGAACCATGCAAAGAGAACAGAGATTTATCTGTGGCATTTTTAAGACCAACAATCCCCAAAGATGACCCAACTATATTCAAACTAAGCTACTCATCAACATGGAAAAGTAAACAGGTGAAAAAACATAGCTCTCATGGATGCAACCTTTAGGAATCCCAATGGCTCCAAACCTTAATACAACCAATCAGAAGTCTTTAAAGGTAGAGAAGTAGGCCGGGCTCAGTGGCTCAGCCTGTAATCCCAGCACTTTGGGAGGCTGAAGTGAGTGGATTGCCTGAGCCTGCGGGTTCAAGACCCGCCTGGGCAACTTGATGAGACCTCATCTCTACAATAAAATCAAAAAATTAGCCGGGCGTGGTAGCTCACGCCTGTAGTTCCAGTTACTTGAAGGGCTGAGGCGGAAGGATTGCCGGAGCCCAGCAGGTTGAGGCTGCGGTGGCCGGGAGCGGCCACTGCACTCCAGTCTGGGTGACTGAGTGAGACTCTAACTCAAAAAAAAAAAATAAACAAAGGTAGAGAAGTAACTCTGAGACCCTTCCAAAGCAATTAACTCAGCAAAGAAGAGCTAAAAACTTGGATTACATCAGAGATTCCTGATTGGTCGGTTCACTTAAAAAGAAAGAAGTGTTCTGATTGGTTGGTCTCAAAAGGCTGAGTCATACCTCAGCATCAGTACCTATTACAAGCAGAAATTAGGAGGGACAGAATACTATGAAAAAGGTATGGAGGCAGATGGGGAGGGAGCAAATCTGTAATAAAGGAAAGACAATTTACCTTTACACAACACCTGCCATCAGCTTATAACATTAGGGCACACTCATCAGAATTGTTTGTAGCCTGGAGTGGCATTCTATATACTCACTTCTATGTTAATTCTTTCCTTCCCTCTGCTCCCTTGCTGATGGCTCTTACCCATCCTCTCTGACAGCTGTCACATTCTAGAGTTCCTTCCTCCACTCACTTTTTGATTTTGGTAATTTGGTGTTTCTGAGTTCAGCCTCTTATCCTCTTCTTGTATTATTATTATTTTTTTTTTTTTTTTTTTTTTTTTTGAGAAAGCAAGATTTATTGAGAGGAGAGAAAAACTCCCACAGTGGGAGGCGACCTGAAGGGGTTGCCGACTTCCTGTATTATCTTAACCTGTATTTGCTCAGGTCTTCCACTCAGTCCCTGTCCTTGACAAACACACAATCCAGTTGAGGAGACAGATGTCACTAGATTAGGTACAAGACATCACAGTGAATGTTATGAAAGCAATATAGCCAAGTGCTGTGAGCACATAATATCTGTCATTACCCACTTGGTTTCTTCCAAATCAACACTCTACTTTCCCACTCTCTTGTAAATCAGTTGCTAAATACTACATCTTTCCAAAATATCCCCTGATCTCCACTTCCACCTCACAGTTTAGGCTTCATTTTTCTTTTTTTTTCCTTTTTTTTTTTTTGAGTTGGAGTCTCACTCTGTCATGCAGATTGGAGTACAGTGGCCGCTCCCGGCCACTGCAGCCTCGACCTGCTGGGCTCCGGCAATTCTTCCACCTCAGCCTTCCAAGTAGCTGGAACTACAGGCGTACACTACCACATCCGGCTAATTTTTGATTTATTGTAGAGATGAGGTCTCACCAAGTTGCCCAGGCGGGTCTCGAACCCGCGGGCTCAGGCAATTCACTCACCTCAGCCTCCCAAAGGCGCGGGATTATAGGCTGAGCCACCGAGCCCAGCTTAGGCTTCATTTTTCATATGACCTATTTCAACCACTTCCTGTCATACACACAATTCAATATATTTTCACACTGTCAGATCAGTCATCTCCCTAAAAGAGTTAAAATACAATATGCTCCCTTTGCTTTGCAACACCTAATATACTTTCAATGTCTAAGAGATAAAATCCAAATCTCATTAGCAAAGCAAGTAAGATAATACTTTTGAAATAGAATCTTTTAAAAGCAGGTAAACTGAGTTCCAGTTCCAATGCATACTACCTACATTACCTTTAGCAGGTCACTTTATGTCTCTAAATTTCTACATCCATAAAAGGAGGATACCAAAAGAACCTACTAGGGTTGCACTGAGGATTAGGTAAGAAACTCCATGCCAAGTACCAGCACAAAACCCAGAACTCAATGTTAACTATTATCCTGAGCTGTCTCTACCTAAAATGGCTCACTCCCCAAAAGGAGCAGATAACCAAAGTTTGTTTTCATGTATTTTATTTTTATTCATTTACTTTTTTAGAGACAGGGTCTTACTCTGTTGACCAAGCTGGAGTGCAGTGGTGTGATAATAGCTCACTGCAGTCCTGAGCTCCTACTAGGCTCGAGGGATTCTCCCACCTCAGCCTCCCAAGTAGCTGAGACTACAGGTATGCACTACCACACCCAGTTGATTTTTTTTCTTTATAGAGATGGGATCTAACTAGGCTGCCCAGACTTCACATATTTTAGAATGATTAACAATAAGAGTTAAATCAGAAACAACTTTCTGGTTAATCCTGAACAAAGACTTCAGCTAACCAATATACTGCTGTCATAAAAATGTTAGTTTGTCTAAAATTTACCATACTCGGCCAGGCCGGTGGCTCAGCCTGTAATCCCAGCACTTTGGGAGGCCAAGGCAAGAGGACTGCCTGAGCCCGGGGGTTCAAGACCAGCCTGGGCAACTTGGTGAGATATCTCTATAATAAATCACAAAAATAAACAAATAAATATATAAAATTTACCATAATTTACTGAGAAAACAAGTACCCATTTGTATAAAAAAAATTACTTTGTTTTCCTATTCGTGGTCGGGGGGAAAAAAACTCATTTATAATAATGTAGTTTACTATAATATAAAATCCACATAAAGGAAATTTGATCTCAATTGCATATATAACTTGCTAAGATATACACATATACCAAAATGAACTCTAGAAGCTTAAGAAAATAAAAGTATGCATTAGATAGTGGCATGGCATTAAAAAAAAAATCACAAAATGTTTTACATCAGTGACTTTTTACTTGTTTTTTGTTTTTGTTTGAGTCAGAGTCTCACTCTTCTTTCCTGCTACCCAGGCTGGAGTGTAGAGGCACAATCACAGTTTACAGCAGCCTCGACCTCCTGGGCTCAAGCGATTCCTCTGCATCATCCTGTAGCTGAGATTACAAGAGCATGCCACCATGCCCAGCTAAATTTTTTATTTTTCTAGAGATGAGGTGCTATGTTGCCTAGGCCCTACTCTCAAACTCCTGGGCTCAAGTAATCCTCTCACCTTGGCCTCCCAAAGTACTGGGATTACAGGCATGAGCCACCACGTCCAGCAGTGATTTTTAATAATATAGAAACCACAAAGCCTACACGAAAAATAAAAATCAGAAATATTTTTCAAAAGATTAATATATTTAACAAAAACAATAATGAAAATTGGTGAGAAGATTCCAGTAAATTATGGGCAAATGATGAACAAAGAAGAAAATAAAACTAGAAAAATACTGCATTTGCTTTTCCATTATAACTGTGATGTTAGACTAGTAGTAATCTTATGTACACTTTTAAAAAACAAACTTAAAAACAACCTGTAAATATGGTAGAACTCTCAAACAAACTCTGCTTAGGTAAAGGTAAACTGATACCTTTCAGAAGTAAATCTGATAATATTTTTCAAAATTAACAAAACCCTTATACCCCCAACATTGTAATACCCTCCACCCTGGACCTCTACCCTAAAGAAGAGCAATAACATGAGCAATAACAACTATATCCTGACTGCATTACTTACAAAATGGTAAGCAATGTAGTTGTCCATTAAGAAATAAATAGTAACTCATCTCACTGTAATACTGTACAATAATCTTAAGGTAGAAAACTATAGCAAAAAGAAAATCCATCATATATAAAAGCAAATATTAAATATTATATTTATGCTTTGATTATAGTATAATGTCATGTAGCTATGATGAAAAATAAGTAGAAAGTTTGTTTTGATTTTTTTTTAATTTCTTCGACCACTAAGTTGTTTGTAAAATAAAAAGCCTGTTGAAATTGTTCAGGCCCACCACACTAGTACACATTTAAAAACTGACTTTTCAGAGGCATCCCCATAACCATTTTTTATCCCTCCCAAAAAATCACATAAAAGTAACAGGCTTTTCTCACATACAGACAAGCCATACATGTAACTTTAGCCATGCTATTAGCCAGCTGTAACCTTATTATATTAAAATCTCATTTTACCATCCAAAACATAACCGTATGGGGTCTCCATATGGTGATCAGAAGCCACTTGTTATGGGGCATCTGGAGAGAGGGCCTCAAGCACTGAAGTTAAAACTATCTGGCTGAGTGAAATGATAAAAGATTAGCTTTCTCCTATACTCCCAAATGAACTATCATGTTTCTCAGCCACTCAAGTGCTCTAAGTCCCTAGGAGTGGCAGCTATATATTCAAGGAAGGAAAAGGTACAAGCAGATTTGCTGTCCCTTTTTTGAAAAATTGGCAATTTCTTCATTTTTTCCCAAAGTACCATGAGGTCAAATACACAAGCATGAGGTCAGGAGATGTGAGATACAGGTGAGTACAAGTAACCTCAAACAAGTTATTTGCCTTTTCAGGCTAGACTTGTTTAATGGTAAAATTTTTACAGTTGAACCAAATAATTTATTAATTCTTTCAAGTTCAATTTCTATTATTCATTTAATAGAGATCCCTTTTTCAATACTTACCTCATCTCCCACAATCCCCATTCAAATTGTAAAACAATCAAGATTTAGAATTAGGAATCCCATTCAGCAAATTTTTTTTTTTTTTTTTGAGTTGGAGTCTCACTCTGTCACCCAGTCTGAAGTGCAGGGGCACACTCACAGCCACCACAGCCTCAACCTGCTGGGCTCTGGCGATCCTTCCACCTCAGCCTTCCAAGTAGCTGGAACTACAGGCACATGCCACCAAGCCTGGCTAATTTTCTGATTTATGATAGAAACGAGGTCTCACCAAATTGCCCAGGCTGGTCTTGAAACCCTGAGCTCAGGCAATTCTCTCACTTCAGCCTCCCAAAGTGCTGGGATTACAGGCGTGAGCCACTGCACCCAGCCAGCAAATTTTTTTAATTTGGAAAAAAAATTTAGAATTAGGAGACTAGGGGCCACGGTGAAATACACAGATGGTCAAACGCTCTGGACTGTAATCCTAGCTCTGTCCCTTTCCACCTGCATGACCTTGAGCAAATTACTACACTTCAAAATAAAGTCTTAGGAGCAATAAAGTAGTTTTCCAGTCATAACTAGAGTTTCATTTCTAACAAGCCAACAATTTTTACTTCATTCCTGGATATTTTTACTTCATTCCTGGATAAAGTACCTTGTGCATTCATCTTTTCTAAATGTTCTGATATTGAATGAGGCGGTCTAACATATTTTGCCTATCTTAAAATTATATTCAATAGCCGGGCTCGGTGGCTCAGCCTGTAATCCTGCGCCTTTGGGAGGCTGAGGTGAGTGGATTGCCTGAGCCCGCGGGTTCGAGACCCGCCTGGGCAGCGAGACCTCATCTCTACAATAAATTAAAAAATCAGCAGGGCGTGGTAGCGCATGCCTGTAATTCTGGGCTACTTGGAAGGCTGAGGCGGAAGGATCGCCAGAGCCCAGCAGGTCGAGGCTGCGGTGGCCGGAAGCAGCCACTGTACTCCAGTCTGGGCGGCAGAGTGAGACTCCAACTCAAAAAAAAAAAAAAAAAAAATTAGATTCAAGACTGGAACCATTCCTCAAAAATGTATTTGGTAAACAGTTTTGGGGCACCTGTGCCACATAACTTGTGCTAGAGTTGCAAAGGTCCCTGCCCTTAAGAATCCCAAAAGCCTGGTGGGTGACACACATATAAACAAATTACTAACTACCAACTGACAAATACTAACTGCAGAATGTATGAATCAGTCCCAACAAGAGATAAGATACCTGGACAAGGCTCAGAGGTGATTAGCAAGGGCAAGCTGTTCAGTACATAGAGAAATATCAACAGAGGAACAATGTAAAACCACAAAGGAAGATGTCATCTTCAGAGAACTGCAAGTAGTCTTATATGGAGAGGGCACGCATGATAGTACAAGACGAAACCAGAATGTAGAGAAATACCAGAAATTGTAAAGGGCTTTGAACTTCATCCATATAGACTGAAGTCACTGAAGGACTTTTTTTTTTTTTTTTAAGGAAAATAGAGACCAGGTCTCGCTATGTTGCACAGGCAGGTCTTGAACTCCTAGGCTCAAGAGAGCCTCCTGCGTCGGCCATCCACTGAATAAACATGGATTTGAAAGTCCCTTCTTCTTCAGTAAAGTCAAGAGTTGAGTCAAGGCAATAAACAAAAAAATGCAGGTCTAAATGTGGAAAGGTAGAAAAAATAATTTTTTTTTAATGGAAAGTTCTTGCTCTCAGGATGGCTTCTAGCATTTTCTTAACCGTGGCATATTAATACAGTATAATGCTGAAGGCAGACAGTATGAATTATGGCTAAAGGACTCAAGAAAGTGTGTATTATTAACCTAGAGATTATTTGAAGTCAATGTCGAGAATACTCAATAAAATAAAGCAACCAAATAAGAAAACCGTAGAAAGCTTTAATAAATTAAAAAATCTTTAAAAAAATAAAAAATAAATTAAGAGAAGCAAACAATAGAGTACAAGAAGACTGACTTCAGGCAAAACAAACAGGAATGTCTGCATCTTTATCATACCTGATTACAGACAATAAGACATGTTTTGCACCTATTTTTTGCAGGAGAGTATCTTAAATTCCATTTAATTAAAGAAGAGCTGCCAATACTGAAGACTCTTTAAACTAGCCTAAAAGATGATGTTTTTTCAAAACTAGTCAAATTAATAGGTTCCATGAATATTTTAATGCTCAGGAAAAAAAGAAGAAAAGAAATGCCTTTTCAAGTGGCTATTTTGAAAAGCTCGAAGCTCAATTTCCCTCACCTATTAAAGTGAAACACCATCATTCCAACTGAGGCTACTGAGTCCGTGCATCAGTAATTTCCACATTGCTAAGGCCTAGTCTGGGAACAGCAAGCTTAATTGGCTGGGTAGGTTACAAAAAGATGAATTTGCAATTATTGAAATTCAAACTCAAGTTTAGCCACCAAGGACCACCTCAAAGGAGTCATTTATCCTTTTACAGTAAAGACAGTAGGCGCATTAAAAATACATGCATGCATTAAAATAGCAAAGATCTAAAGAGAGGAGATCTGAACCCACAGTCACGAAGTGAGCCACCAAAGTTTTACATCAGGATGTGTTTTAGGGAGTGTCTTTGTTTTGGCCTAGTAATTTAAAAAGAAAAAAAATACCACTCATTCGAAGCGCCCTGGTACTTTCCCCTATCAACCCTCACTAACAACCAGGCTCTGAAATCACAGGGTTATCTCAGCCGCGCCCTGATTTCTCCTTAGAGAAAGACGGCAGCCCCTGCGGCCCGAGGTCCCCAGCGCGCTGTCACAGCCCGCAGGGCTGGTGTCCTCCCGCCTCCCAGCCCGCCCCGCCTCGGGCTGCTCGCGGGGGGTTCCAGAGGGTCACCCCGGAGGCTGGGAGGCCGCAGGGTGCTACATCCTCACCCCGGGAGCCCGGGTCTTCGCCCCGCCCCGGACTGCGCCCTTAGTCCTGGGCTGCCTCGGGCGCCCACCCGACCCCAGCCCCGACACTGGCTTCGGCCCTGACCCCGGCTCTCACCGTGCGGAGGTCGCGCTGCCTCCTCGGCCGGGG
>NW_007253358.1:348089-355790 GCF_000164805.1 Carlito syrichta | reverse complement strand
CCGCAGCAGCCAGCATTGCGACCACGACCTGAGGGAGCGCCGGACTCCAAAGCCGCCGCGCCCCCTCCCACAGCCGGCACCCGCCTGGACTCCGCCCTCCAGGGCCGGTGCAGCGCGCGCGCGCAGCCCCGCCCCCCGAATCGCTCTTGCGCAGGCGCAAACCCCACGAAGCTAGCCCTCCTCCCCCGTCCCCCACCCCTCCTGGCCCGCTCGGGTCGCCTGACTCTGGCCTCAGCCCACCTCTGGCCCCGCCCCTCTCCGCGTCAGCCTTCCTCAGGCTCCGCCCCCCGTTTCGGGACCCGCCTCCCCTCTGCTGACCTTGTCTCTCTGCCTCCTGACTCAGGTCTTTGCTCGGCCCACGCACTGACGCCAGTCATGCTGCTGACCTCACCTCTACCCGTCCGCCTGAACTGGCATCTGCGGCTTGACCGTGATCAAACCTGTCAGCTCCTCCTCCAGACTCTGAAAAGTTAGAAGTGGTCTGAGCATTGAGTCTGACATAAGTCTCCCCTAACATTTTGTGTTGCATGTCCATGCCTGTTCCCCGCCTTTCTGTTCTCTGGGGCATGACTAAGCCACATCACCTGCCTGCCACTGGAAAACACAGAATCTTGCAGAGGCTGAGGGGAAGGGGCACCCCCAAGTGTGAAGAGTCGGAGCTACGCCATTTCTTTTGCCAGGAACCAGAGTCTTCCTTCTCTTTAGGGCTTCCATCACCCACAGGTCATGTCTTTCCCTTCCTTCCTCCAGGGCCAGTCCTGCCCTTTAGATTCCTCACTCTGGAAACCTTCTGCATCTAGCCAGTTGTTAAAGCACTGGAGCTGCCTTTATCTGGTTGATAAACTATCTGCTTTATGAAATCCTTGCCAGCCCCAACAGCTCGACTACAATAAATAACACTTAAGGAGAACTTCAATACCTGATTTGTATAGCCACATTTCATTCAATAATATACTTTCATATTTAGAAAGTGGTGTGTAATTCTTAATATCAACCCCTAAGAATAAAGATTTAATTTCTTGGATACTAGTGTAAACGTTGAGAAAGACAAAGTCTAGATGCTGTACAATTCCTATGTGGATTAAGTGAGATCATGGCCGGGCTCGGTGGCTCAACCCGTAATCCGCGCTTTGGGAGGCCGAGGTGAGTGAATTGCCTGAGCCTGCGGGTTCGAGACCCGCCTGGGCAACTTGGCGAGACCTCATTTCTACAATAAATCAAAAAAATTACCCGGGCGTGGTAGTGCACGCCTGTAGTTCCAGCTACTTGGAAGGCTGAGGCGGAAGGATCGCCCGAGCCCAGCAGGTCAAGGCTGCGGTGGCCAGGAACAGCCACTGCACTCCAGTCTGGTCAACTGAGACTCCAACTTAAAAAAAAAAAAAAAAAAAGTGAGATCATTAGAAAAGCAGACACAAGATGAAACACTTGAACAAACTCCTCAAGTACATCACTCAAAAGATGTGGACACTGAAATGTGCTTTGGGGTTTATGCCATCAGCTAAATTGAGATGGTTCAAGAAATGTCTACCCACAGCTTGTCCTTGGGAGTTAGGGAAGATGTTACATTCTCTAGTTGCCATATGAAGATCTGGGAAAGAAACATCTATCAGTTCCCCAAACCAGGAAGAGCTATGCTTGTCTAAACTGCTAGATAGCTATCTTGTAATTCTCTGATTACTTGAGGTAATCATGCGTTCTCTTTTCTCTGGCAGTTATGAAGTACTAAATCACACTTCCCTTCCTCCTCCACAAAGGTAGAAGTCTTACTGGGTGCTGCATATGAGCATTTCCCAGCTTCATCTAATTTTCCCTGTTTGTATTTTGTCTTTGTCCCAATTTCCTCATTTTCTCAGTTGTTGTCATGTCACATTGATTCTATTTCTGTTAGCTACTGTTTCAAAATGTACCCAGGGGATTTTAATTTCTGGAGATGACTGTGATGACACACCGGAGTCAATACATTGAATGAAGACTTTTTATCACCTGCATTTCCATCCACACCATACAGGGCCACAGGGAGAAGCATCAGGTGTGATCAGCCCGCAGAAGCAGGAGTGAGGGGAAAATTCAGGCCAGGAATTTAATTTGTATTTCCATGGGAAAAGAAAGACAGGGAAGGGAAAACAGCTTGGGATTGGCTAGTTTGAATAATGTCAGCAGACTCTGGGTTACAGGGATGGTCTCTAGTTGTCTAATAAAATATTGGCTTGGTGTGAGAGAGATAAAGAGGGAGATTGGGGCTATGAAGTTGGGATTCATTGGTCAATTTGTAATATGATTTTTACACATTTACAAAAGCTGGATTGCAGAGGAGGTATAAACAACTTTGGCTATTAGTTGTCCCTGTGATTAACAGATGACAAATAGAGGAATACAGAATTGAAGAAATCATAGAATGCCACTTCGAATTATATATTTTAAATTAATATTAAATTAATATTAAAAAATAGGTCAGGGCCGGGTTCAATGGCTCAGGCTATTAAGCCAGTACTTCGGGAGGCCGAGACAAGTGGATTGCTTGAGCCTGTGGGTTTGAGACCAGCCCAGGCAACTTGGCGAGACCACATCTCTACAATAAAATACAAAATAGCCAGACGTGATAGCGTGCATCTGTAGTTCCGGCTACTCGGAAGGCTGAGGTGGAAGGATTGCCGGAGCCCAGCAGGTCGACGCTGGGGTGGCCATGAGCATGCGTGCCACTGCACTCCAGCCTGGGCGAAGGAGTGAGACTCCAACTCAAAAAAATATGTATATATCTATGTCGGGCATAGTGGCTCATGTCTGTAATCCCAGCACTGTGAGAGACAGAGACAAGAGGATTGCCCAAACTCAGGGTTTCGAGACCTGTCTGGGCAACTTACTGAGACCTTGTCTCTACAATAAATTAAAAATTAGAGCCGGGCTCGGTGGCTCACCTTGTAATCCTGTGCCTTTGGGAGGCTGAGGTGAGTGGACTGCCTGAGCCCTCGGGTTCGAGACCCGCCTGGGCAACTTGGCGAGACCTCATCTCTACAATAAATCAAAAATCAGCCGGTCGTAGTAGTACACGCCTGTAGTTCCAGCTACTTGGAAGGCTGAGGCGGAAGGATCGCCGGAGCCCAGCAGGTCGAGGCAGGTTGAGGCTGCGGTGGCCGGAAGCAGCCACTGTACTCCAGTCTGGGCAACGGAGTGAGACTCCAACTCAAACAAACAAAAAAAAATTAGCTGGGTGTGATGGCACACGCCTGTAGTTCCAGCTATTTGGAAGGCTGAGGCAGAAGGATTGCCTGAGCCCAGCAGGCCGAGGCTGTGGTGACTGTGAGCGTGCCACTGCATTCCAGCCTGGGCAACACAGTGAGACCCCAACTCAATATATATATATCCCCTAAAATTCTGACCCTTGAGGTTTGAAGCCAGCTTATGACTGAAGTTAAGGGTGAGAGGACAAAAAAAAAATTGAGCAATGGTTCAAAAATTTTAGCATGCTTCAGAATCCCCTTGGAGGGCTTGGTGCAACACAGATTGCTGGGCCACACCCTCAGAGTCTGATTGAGTGAAGGGAAGGGGATAGGAATTTACATTTCTAAGTTTCCAGAAAATGCCAGTTCCCTAGAGACCACTCTTTCAGAGCCACTGCACTAGGAAGCCTCTTCAACAATCATCCAAAGTGATGATGACCGTCTCCCAAGCACATTCTGTCACGTGAACAATTATCACAACTGTGGCAAACTTTACTACAGGCTAGGCAGGGGAGATAACAGCTGAGAAAACCAGGTCCAGCATGACTCAGCCCATGAGGTAGGAGAGTGAGATAGAAGATGAAGAATTAGAAGCAGGTGATATAAAATGCCATGATAGAAAGGTACATAGTTTAACCAAACTTCCTTGAGTTCTTTTGGATGGGCCCAAGGGTGTCAGAGCACAGAGACAGGGAATCTTATCTTTTGTAATAACGGCTTGGAGCTTACTTGATAAGAAACAGGCTGGATTCAGTGGCTCATATCTTTAATCCCAGCACTTCGGGAAGCCAGGAGCTCAAGAGGAACCTAGGCGACAAAGCAAGACTCCTGTCCCTACAATAAAATAAAATGTTAGTTGGGCATGGTGTGGCACGTGGCTACAGTCCTAGCTACTTGGGAGAATCACTTGAGCCCAGGAGTTTAAGGTTGTAATGAGCCGTGATTGTGCCACTGCACTCCAGACTGAGTGCCAGAGTAAGATCCTGTCTCCAAAGAAAACAAATAAGCAATAACACAATAAATAAATTAACAAACCATGTGATTGCCTGGAATGTGTGTGTATGGGAGTAAGGAGGAACTGTGGGGGAAAGGAGTCCGATTTGCAGACATTTATATGAATCTGTCTGGAATTTAGAGAAGAGTCGGTGACCATATTTATACATTTTTACTACGACTTTTTTGTTAGATTAAAAAAGGTATCAGGCCAGGCTCGGTGGCTCAGCCTGTAATCCCAGCACTTTGGGAGGCCGAGGTGAGTGGATTGCCTGAGCCTGCAGGTTCAAGACCCGCCTGGGCAATTTGGCAAGACCTCATCTCTACAATAAATCAAAAATAAGTCGGGCGTGGTAGTGCTAGTCTGTAGTTCAGCTACTTGGAAGGCTCAGGCGGAAAGACTGCCTGAGCCAGCAGGTCGAGGCTGCGGTGGCTGTGAGCATGCCACTGCACTCCAGCCTGGGCAACAGAGTGAGACTCCGACTCTAAAAAAAAAAAAACAACCACTAAATAAAACAATAACAAGAAAAAAAAAAAGAACAGCTTGAGCAATACGACTAGACCTCGACTCTACAAAAAATAAAAATAAAAAATTAGCCAGGTATGGTAGCTCGTGTCTGTAGTTCCAGCTACTTGGAAGGCTGAGACAGAAAGATTGCCTGAGCCCCACAGGTTGAGACTGCAATGGCTGTGAGCGTGCCACTGCACTCCAGTCTCAGCAACAGAGTGAAACTAAGACTCAAAAACATATAAATAAATAGATAAACATATAAACAAGATATCTACATGCTATGGACTGGATGTTTGCATCCCCTCAAAATGTATGTGTTGAGATCCTAACCACCAAAGTGGTATTTGAAAGTGTGGGCCTTTGTAAATAAGATTAGATGAAGTCATGAGAGTAGAGCCCTTACGTTGGGATTAGTGTCCTTATGAAAAGAGGAGACAGATCCATCTCTCTGATCTCCAGGTAAGGATCCAAAAGACAGCCATCAGCTGAAAGGACAGACAGAGAGTGGGAAGCCATTTTTATGTAGTTCCTAAACCCTAACACAATAATGGGAAAGTAGAAACTGTGTCCTGGAGAAATGCATTCTTTTTTTTTTTTATTAATCAATATTTTTTATTATGGTTTTGTGGGGTACAGTTAAGGGTTAGGTGTACAATTACGTTTCATTCAGGCACCCTGTTGATAAGAGGTGTTTTCCCATCCCCAGACAGATATTTGCTACTGTTAATCCCATCCCCCTCTCCCCCATAGTGAGAAATGCATTCTTTAGGTAAAGATTAACTTTGCTGACTTTGTCATTCTAGAAACCCAAAAATCTCAAGCATGACCAGTATCAGTCCATTGTATAACTCCCTGAGGGTGAGAGATCCGAGACTTCTCGGTGCATGGTGACTAGAACCCTCCTCAGGTTCTCCAAGACATCAGCAAGTGGTCAACAAGGAAGTCACGGCAGTCATGTCTACCTAATTGCAACATCTCCATGGGAAAGGATTAAGCTGGGGTTCCAGGGGCTATGTTGCCACACTTATCTAGAGTATAGGCCCTCTTCCTGTCTGTGGGAAGTGATCTCTTTCTTAAATAAACCTTTTCTTCTTTCACCTCTTTGTGTATTGCAAATCTTTGCATTAGTCTGGTTTCTGCTTGCCAGCACACACCGCCGGCACAGTGGCTCCGGCGGTGCTATGCCCATTCATCAATCCACCCTCACCCTATCCGTACCCTAACATCTGCAAGCCATGAAGCAGGCACTCGCTAGACATTGGATCTGCCAACACCCTGATCTTTGATTTCTCAGCCTCCAGAACTGTGAGAAATAAGTGTGTGTTGTATAAACTGCCCAGTCTATGGTAATGTGTTATAGCAGCCTGAACTAAGTAAGATACTACAGAAATAGAAAAACTAAGAAAAATACTTTTCCCACAATTCTAATAAACATACATGCTTACTACAATCATAATAACATTTCAATATATTTTCCTAATTTTATAAGCATCCTTGGAATGTTTCGTCTTGAGTTAATGTTCCTGCCCCTTCTGCCCTTATTTTTCTTTTCTTTTCTTTTTTGGAGTTGGAGTCTCACTCTGTCGCCCAGACTGGAGTGCAGTGGACGCTTCCGGCCACCACAGCCTCGACCTCCTGGGCTCCGGCGATCCTTCCGCCTCAGCCTTCCAAGTAGCTGGAATTACAGGCATGCGCTATCACGCCCGGCTGATTTTTTGATTTATTGTAGATATGAGGTCTCGCTGCCCCAGGTCTCAAACCCGCATGCTCAGGCAATCCACTCACCTCAGCCTCCCAAAGGCACGGGATTACAGGCTGAGCCACCGAGCCCAGCTGCCCTTATTTTTCTTAAACAATACAAGTGCATTTTTTGGTAGTCAGAAGTTGTGGTAGTCAGAAGTCCAGAATGAGTCTCACTGGACTAAAATCAGGATGTTGGCAGGATAATTCCTTCAGTAGGCTCCAAGACAAAATCTATTTCCTTGCCTTGTTCAACTTCTAAAGGTCATCCACATTCGTTGGCTTTGTGGCACCTTTCTCCATCTTCAAAGCCAGCAATAGTAGTTTGAGTCTTCACATTGCTTCACTCTGACCTCCACTTTTACCTCAGTCTTCTACTTTTTTTTTTTTTTTGAATTGGAGTCTCACTCTGTCGCCCAGGCTAGAGTGCAGTGGCACGCTCACAGCCACCCCAGCGTTGACCTACTGGGCTCAGGTGATCCTTCTGCCTCAGCCTTCCAAGTAGCTGGAACTACAGGCATGTGCCACCATGCCCAGTTAATTTTTTTTTATTATTATAGAGATGAGGCCTCGCCAAGTTGCTCAGGCTAGTCTAAACCCGTGAGATTAGGCAATTCTCTCACCTCGGCTTCCCAAAGTGCTGGGATTATAGGCGTGAGCCACCGTGCCCGACCGGAAGGGCTTCTATATTTGTTCAAATCTTTCTAGATTCCTCACTGCCTTCTGGCAAGGCGCATCACCAGTGGTAAGGGACAGGGTATACAAGATCTGGCCTCCTGATTGAAGATGGAAAAAACCTACTTCTCAGCCATGAAGATGACAAAAGGGAACAAAGTAGATAGCTGAATTCCTTCTTTTCATCCTCTAAGACACTTGGCCCAGGCCCAGGAAGGTGAGGGATACCACAACAGTCATGATGCCTGTATATGAATATCCTTTCCCTCATCTCTTGTACGGAATTTCCAAAACAATAGCTGCAGATCAAATTTAGCAAATAGATACATTTGCTTGGCCCACACCATGATTTTTTAAAAAATTGAATTAGCTACCAACATTTAAAAATTGACAAATTCGCGGGTTCGTGACCCGTCTGGGCAACTTGGCGAGACCTCATCTCTACAATAAAAATAAAAAATTAGCCAGGCATAGTAGTGCACACCTGTAGTTCCTCCTCAGCCTTCCGAGTAGCCAGAATTACAGGCACGTGCTACCATGCCCGGCTGATTTTTTGATTTATTG
>NW_007253358.1:340162-348069 GCF_000164805.1 Carlito syrichta | reverse complement strand
GCCAAGTTGCCCAGGCAGGTCTCAAACCCACAGGCTCAGGCAATCCACTCACCTCAGCCTTCCAAAGGCGCGGGATTACAGGCTGAGCCACCGAGCCCGGCTGACTGTGAATCTAATATGCACCAGATTTTTGTTCAAAATTTTTATGGTAGAAAAACATATAACATAAAATTTACCCTCTTGAACTTTTTTTTGTGTGTGTGTTGGGGTCTCACTTTTTTACCCAGGCTGTAGTGCAGTGGCATGCTCATGGCCACTGCAGCCTCAACCTGCTAGGCTCAGGTGATCCTTCCACCTCAGCCTTCCAAGTAGCTGGAACAACAGGCATGTGCCACCATGCTCAGCTAATTTTTTGATTTATTGTAGAGACGAGGTCTCACCATGTTGTTCAGGCTGTTCTCAAGCCCCTGAGTTCAGGTAATCCTCTCACCTCCACCTCCCAAAGTGCTGGGATTACAGGTGTGAGCCACTGCACCCAGCTGACCATTTAAAATTATATAGCTCAGTGGTATTAAGTACGCTCATATTACGGTGCAACCATCACCACAATCCATCTCCAAAACTCTTCTCATATTGCAAAACTAACTTTGTACCCATGAAACAACTGTCGGTTCCTCTCTCCCCAGCCTCTGAAAACCACCATTCTACTCTCTGTCTCTATGAATTTGACTACCCTGATTACCTCATATAAGTGGAATCATACAGCATTTGTCTTTTTGTTTTGTTTTTTTCTGTTTTTGCTTTTCTTCTGAGTTATAGTCTCACTCTGTCACCCAGGCTGGAGAGTAGTGACACAATCATGGCTCGCAGCTTCAACCTCTTGGTCTCAGGTGATTCTTCTGCCTCAGTCTCCCAAGTAGCTGAGACTATAGATGTGTGCAACCACGCTTGACTAAGTCTTTTAATTTTTGTAGAGATGAAATCTCACTATGTTGCGTAGGCCGGTCTCAAACTCCTGGGCTCAAGCAATCCTCCTACCTCAGTCTCCCAAAGTGCTGGGATTACAGGTGTGAGTCACGGTGCCAGGCCAGTATTTGTCTTTTTGTAATAATATCCTTAATGTTCATCCGTGTTGTGGCATGCGTCAAAATTTCTTTCCTTTTTAATGCTGAATGACATTCCATTGGATGCATAAAGCACATTTTCTTATAAACACATCCATCAATGAACACTTGGGTTGCTTCCATCTTTCGACTAGTATGAGTAATGCTGCTATAAACATGGATGTGCAAATATCTCTTCCCATTCTTTTGGTTATATACCCAGAAGTGAAATTACTAGATCATATGGTAATTCTATTTTTAGTTAAATGCCATACTTTTTTGTAGCAGCCTAGATTTTGTACTAAGCACAGTTACATATATTAGACTACTTAATCTTGTATAGGTGACATAAGAGGGCCCTCAAAAACTAAGAAGTATTTTTTTCTTATGAGAACTAAACTAACTAGATGTTGCATAATAAGAAGCAAGTAAAGTTAACCATTAATGTTAACATGTGGGCTAACTGTAGAACTATAAAAGATATTTAATTACTAAAAATTTATGTGTATGACTAGCTCTATATTTAATAATCTCAATGAAAAATTTCCCCCTAAAAGTTATCAAGTTTAATCCAGGATAGAAGAGATCTGGAATATTTTTTAAAATACTAAAAGAAATTGTTAAAATTATTCAAAAAGTTGATACAATAGGCTGGGCTCGATGGCTCAGCCTGTAATTCCAGCACTTTGGGAGGCCAGGTGAGTGGATTGCCTGAGCCCACGGGTTCCCGCCTGGGCAACTTGGCGAGACCTCATCTCTACAATAAATAAAAAAATCAGCCGGGCGTGGTAGCGCATGCCTGTAATTCCGGCTACTTGGAAGGCTGAGGCGGAAGGATTGCCAGAGCCCAGCAAGTTGAGGCTGCGGTGGCCGGGAGTGGCCACTGCACTCCAGTCTAGGTGACAGAGTGAGACTCCAACTCAAAAAAAAAAAAAAAAGTTGATACAATAAAAATGCTGGCCGGGAGTTGATGGCTAACACCTGTAATCCCAGCACTTTGGGAGCTTGAGGCGTGATGACCACTTAAGCCGAGGAATTCGAAACCAGCCTAGGCATCATAGCAAGATGTCGTCCATAAAAAAAATACAAAAATTAGCCTGGCATGCTGGCATGCGCCTGTAGTTCCAGCTACCCTGGAGGCTGTAGTAAAAGAATCAACCGAGTCCCGGAGGTTAAGACTGTGGTAAGCCATGATCCTGCTGGGATCATGTGCTGGGAGACAGTGAGACTGTCAAAAAAAAAAGGCCAGGCTCAGTGGCTCAGCCTGTAATCCCAGCACTTTGGGAGGCTGACGTGGGTGGATTGCCTGAGCCCGCGGGTTCAAGACCCACCTGGGCAAATTGATGAGACTTCATCTCTACAATAAATCAAAAATTAGCTGGGCATCGTAGCACGTGCCTGTAGTTCCAGCAACTTGGAAGGCTGAGGCAGAAGGATCTCGGAGCCCAGCAGGTCGAGGCTGCGGTGGCCGGAAGCAGCCACTGCCTTCCAGTCTGGGCGACAGAGTGAGACTCCAACTCAAAAAAAAAAAAGAAAAGAAACTTAGATTTGAATATCTTAAGTAAGTTATTTCATGTTTTCAAGGGAAAAATAATTATCACAAAAACTGACTATGAAAAATAACTTGAAATGACCCCGGCACGATGCCTCAGCCTGTAATCCCAGCACTTTAGGAGGCTGAGGTGAGGGGATTGCCTGAGGCCACGGGTTTGAGACCAGCCCGGGCCACTCTGCGAGACCTCGTCTCTACAATGCATAAAGAATTAGCCGGGGATGGTAGCGCCTACCTGTAGTTCCAGCTATTTGGAACGCTGAGGCGGAAGGATCGCCACAGCCCAGCAGGTCGACTCTGGGGTGGCCGTGAGCGTGTGTGCCACTGCACTCCAGCCTGGGCGACGGAGTGAGACTCTGACTCAAAAAAATAACTATAATAAAAATAAAATAAAAATATTCTTAGGACAAGTTACTTGTCGACCTGTTGGGCTCTGGCGATCCTTTTGTCTCTGCTTTCCAAGTACCCGGAAATACAGGCACGGGCTACCACACCTGGATAATTTTTTGATTTATTGTAGAGATGAGGTCTCACCAAGTTGCCCAGGCTGGTCTGGAACCAGCGGGCTCAGGCAATCTTCTCACCTCGACCTCCCAAAGTGCTGGGATTATAGGCGTGAGCCACTGCACCCGGTCATAAGAATATTTTAAAAACTCACACGGCCGGGCACGGTGGCTCATGCCTATAATCCCAGAACTTTGGGAAACCGAGCGAGAGAATTGCCTGAGCCCGCGGGTTCCAGACTAGCCTGGGCAATTTGGTGAGACCTCAGCTCTACAATAAATAAAAAAATTAGCCAGGCATGGTAGCGCGCGCCTGTAGTTCCAGCTACTTGGAAGGCTGAGGTGGAAGGATCGCCTGAGCCCGGCAGGCCGAGGCTGCGGTGGCCGTGAGCATGTCATTGCACACCAGCCTGGGAGACAGAGTGAGACTCCAACTCAAAAAATAAAAATAAAAAATAAAATAAAGAAATCACTCAAATCAATAATAAAAAGACAACCCAGATTTTGAAACAAGCAGAGTCCAACTCAAAAAAAAAAATTATTTGGGTATGGTGGTACACGCCTATAGTGCCAACTACTCTGGAGGCTGAGGCTAGAGGATCCCTTTAGGCCATGAGTCCAAGACTACAGTAAGATATGATCTTACCACTCCAGCTTGAATGACAGAGGGAAACCTTGTCTCAAAAAAAAAAAAAAAAACCTGCCGGGCTCAGTGGCTCAGCCTGTAATCCCAAGCCTTTGGGAGGCTGAGGTGAGTGGATTGCCTGAGCCCGCGGGTTCGAGACCCGCCTGGGCAGGCGAGACCTCATCTCTACAATAAATCAAAAAATCAGCCGGGCGTGGTAGCACATGCCTGTAACTCCGGCTACTTGGAAGGCTGAGGCGGAAGGATCGCCGGAGCCCAGCAGCAGGTCGAGGCTGCGGCGGCCAGGAGCGGCCACTGCACTCCACCAGGAGCGGCCACTGCACTCCAGTCTGGGCGACAGAGTGAGACTCCAACTCAAAAAAAAAAAAAAAAAAGTTCAGAGCAGTGGTTGCCTTGAGACAGATGGGAAGATGTTGAAAGGAAAGTAACATAAGAAAACTTTCTGAGACAGGCTCGGTGGCTCAGCCTGTAATTCCATGCCTTTGGGAGGCTAAGGTGAGTGGATTGCCTGAGCCCGCGGGTTCGAGACCTGCCTGGGCAGCGAGTCCTCATCTCTACAATAAATCAAAAAATCAGCTGGGTGTGGTAGCGCATGTCTGTAATTCCGGCTACTTGGAAGGCTGAGGCGGAAGGATCGCCGGAGCCCAGCAGGTCGACGCTGCAGTGGCCGGGAGCGGCCACTGCACTCCAGTCTGGGTGACAGAGTGAGACTCCAACTCAAAAAAAAAAAAAAGAAAACTTTCTGAGGTCCTAGAAATGCTCTATGTTTTGAGAGGCATAGTGGCTTCAATGACGCATAAACTTTTCAAACTTCATTGAACTAATGAAAAAAAGCTGTGCATTTTTATATAATTATACTTCAATTAAAGAGTATTTTTAACTGGGTGCAGTGGCTCATGCCTGTAATCCCAGCACTTTGGGAGGCAGAGGCGAGAGGCTTACCTAGACTCAGGGGTTCGAGACCAGCCTGAGCAACATGGCAAGACCTCGTTTCCACAATAAATAAGTAAAAAAAATCAGCCTGGCATGGTGGCAAAATGCCTGTGGTTCCAGCTACTTGGAAGGCTGAAGAGGAAGGATCACCTGAACCCAGCAGGTCGAGGCTGCGGTGGCCGTGAGCATTTTCTTTTTTTAGTTTGTATGTATACATGTCTTGGTTTTTATTTATTTGTTTATTTATTTATTTATTTGAGTTGGAGTCTCAAAGTTGCACTCCCAGACTGGAGTGCAGTGGCTGCTCCCGGCCACCGCAGCCTTGACCTGCTGGACTTCGGCGATCCTTCCGCCTCAGCCTTCCAAGTAGCTGGAACTTCAGCGTCTTGGTTTTTATATGATTTGATTTTTAAAATTCGGTGCTGACCAGGCTCAGTGGCTCAGCCTGGAATCCCAGCACTTTGAAAGGCCAAGGCGAGTGGATTGCCTGAGCCCATGGGTTCGAGACCAGCCCGGGCAACACGGCGAGATCTCCTCTCTACAACAAAAAATCAAACAATAAACTGGGCATGGTAGAGCGCACCTGTAGTTGCGGCTACTTGGAAAGTTGAGGTGTAAGGATCGCTGGAGCCCAGCAAGTCGATGCTGGGGTGGCTGTGAGTGTGCCATGCACTCCAGCCTGGGCTACGGAGTGACTTGAACTCAGAAAAAAAATGCATATTGAATTTTGTCAAATGCTTTTTTTATATCTGTGGAGATGATCACATATTTATGAATTTCCTGATATTAAGCCACTTTGCATTCTTGAAATATACCTCATTTGATCACAATGTTTCTTTTATTTATTTTTATTTTTTTATTTTTTTGAGTTGGAGTCTCACTCTGTCGCCCAGACTGGAGTGCAGTGGACGCTCCTGGGCACCGCAGACTCGACCTACTGGACTCCGGCGATCCTTCCGCCTCAGCCTTCCGAGTAGCTGAAACTACAGGCGCGCACAACCACGCCCGGCTAATTTTTTATTTATTGTAGAGATGAGGTCTCGCCAGGTTGCCCAGGCGGGTCTCAAACCTGCGGGCTCAGGCAATCCACTCACCTCAGCCTCCCAAAGTCGCAGGATTATAGGCTGAGCCACTGAGCCCGGCTCAATGCTTCTTTTAAATCTGCTATTAGGTTCTAGCTAATAGTTTTTCATTGAAATTTTTAAGTGAACATCGTCTGTGGTTCCCTTTCACTGGAATAAATTTGAAATTTATTTCAAATAAATTTGGAATTTATTAGAATAAAAACCATACGACCTTCGTCAGGTTAAGGAATTAGTATTATAGGTGCTTCCTAAAAATGAAATGCTCTGAAATAGTTTAACTAACAAGGAAATTATGTTATCTTTAAAGATTATGCAGAATTCCTTTGTGATACCTTTTGGATTAGTGTTTCTTTGTTTTTGTGAAAACACGATTTCATTTTAAAATTTATTCCCAGGTCTGGCGCAGTGGCTCACACCTGTAGTCCCAGCACTTTGGAAGGCCGAGGTGAGAGAATTGCCTGAGCCCATGGATTCGAGACCAGCCTGGGCAACTTGGCAAGACCTCATCTCTACAATAAAACAAAAAATTAGCCAGACGTGGTGGTGCTTGCCTGTAGTTCCAGCAACTTGAAAGGCTGAGGAGGAAAAATCAACTAACACCCGAGTCCAGCAGGTAGAGGCTATGGTGGCTGTGAGCATGCCACTGCCCTCCAGCCTGAGTGACAAATCGAGACTCCAACTAAAAAAAATTAATAATAAATAAATAAATAAATAAATTTATTCTACGGTAGTATGTTTGAACTTTTTGTCTATACTGAGGTCAATGTCAGTAAGTTGTATTTGCCTGACAAAGACCCATTTCTTCTAAATTTTCTCATTTATTTGTGTAAAATTATACAGAGTATTTTCTTCTTAAATTTTTTTCTTTTTTTATGCTATCATTTCTATTTTTGTGTATTTGGGCTGTCTTTTAAAGGTTAAATTAGCTAATAACTTGTGTATTTTGCTATGTTTTTCAAATATCCAGCTTTGGAATTTATTATTTCTACTCTTTTCTATTTTCTTTTTTTTTTTTTTTTTTTTTGAGTTGGAGTCTCACTCTGTCGTCCAGACTGGAGTGCAGTGGCCGCTCCTGGCCCCCGCAGCCTCGACCTGCTGGGCTCCAGCGATCCTTCCGCCTCAGCCTTCCAAGTAGCTGGAATTGCAGGCATGCGCTACCACGCCCGGCTGACTTTGTACCAGATATTTAAAGCTATAAATGTTTCTGTGATAACTGCTGTTTAAGAAAAATTCTTGGCCAGGCTCAGTGACTCAGCCTGTAATCCCGTCACTTTGGGAGGCTGAGGTGAGAGGATTGCCTGAGCCCAGAGTTTCGAGAGACCAGCCTGGACAACTTGGTGAGACCTCGTCTCTACAATAAATAAAAAATTAGCCGGGCATAGTAGTGCGCATCTGTATTTTCGGCTACTTGGGGGGTTGAGGCGGAAGGATCCCCAGAATCCAGCAGGTCGACACTGGGGTGGCCGTGAGTGTGCCACTGCACTCCAGCCTGGGTGACGGAGTGAGATGCCAACTCAAAAAAAAAAAAGAAAAAAAAAATTCTCAAACTGTGTTTTTCCTCTGCTCTCACACCACAACAATCAACACAGAAGACTTCTGTGACCAAATTTGTGGTAGTTTTCCCCCACCAGCAAGCAGGGAACACCAACTGTGTATCCTCCTATTCAGTTCTGACACTGTCTATCTGGAGGTAGAGTCAGAATCCATCAGTTGAGGGCTCAGAGGCAGCCCCTCTCCCCCAAACCCCCACCACCTTCAGACACCAGTAGCAAGTGTCAGGTTTTGGAACTTTTTTTTTTCTTTCTGTTTTTCTTTTTTGAGTCAGAGTCTCACTCTATCACCCAGGCTGGAGTGTAGAGGCATGCTACCGGCCACAACAACCTCGACCTGCTGGGCTCAGGTGATTCTTCCACCTCAGCCTTTCAAGTAGCTGGATCTAGGCACACACTACCATGCCCAGCTAATTTCTTTCTTTTTTTTTTTTGAGTTGGAGTCTCACTCTGTCGCCCAGACTGGAGTGCAGTGGCACGCTCCCAGCCACCGCAGCCTTGATCTGCTGGGCTCCAGCGATCCTTCCGCCTCAGTCTTCCAAGTAGCTGGAACTACAGGCGCGCGCTACCACGCCTGGCTTTTTTTTTTTTTTTT
>NW_007253358.1:338741-339182 GCF_000164805.1 Carlito syrichta | reverse complement strand
TACCCAGGCGGGTCTTGAACCCGCGGGCTCAGGCAATCCACTCACCTCAGCTTCCCAAAGTGCTGGGATTACAGGCTGAGCCACCGAGCCCAGTACATCTTGTTTTCAAGAAAGTCTACAATTTTATTTTTATTTTGTCTTTATTCCAAAGAATTGTTTAACACAGTATTTATAATTACTAGGAAAAAGAAATTTTTAGATTAAAAACAATGCTGTCATTAATTTCTAGTTTTGCTGCATTATGATAGGGAATGTTGTTTGTACATTTTCATTCTTTAGAGTTTTTTGTTTTTTGTTTTTTTTTGAGTTGGAGTCTCACTCTGTCGCCCAGACTGGAGCGCAGTGTCCACTCCTGGCCACCGCAGCCTTGACCTGCTGGGCTCCGGCGATCCTTCCGCCTCAGCCTTCTGAGTAGCTGGAACTACAGGTGCGTGCTACCAC
>NW_007253358.1:336279-338721 GCF_000164805.1 Carlito syrichta | reverse complement strand
ACTTCAGAGGACACAGATGAAAAGATGCTTAGGGTGAGGCAGTGGGGAAAGGAGCACAGCCTTCAAGGAGCCTACCTACAAGTGTTCAGCCATCTGGAAGCCCTTTGAAGCCAGTCCTTGGTTTTTATAGAAGCATCATGTCTGCATTCCTTCTCCCAGGGTATAAAGTGGGACTCTCTCTGGAATGAAGGACCTATAACCCACACTCAGAAATGGGGGAAAGATTAGAGTCCTACCTTGGGGCAAGTGGAAGGAAGGCAACAGAAAATCAGAGAGATTCTGCCTTGTGAGGCCTGCTTTTGAGACCTGACATACCCAATATTCTAACAAAATACTGTAACAAAGACTATGGAATTTATAAGCCTGAAACCATGTATACTTGAGTAACTTTTTCTTTTTTTTTTTTTGAGTTGGAGTCTCACTCTGTCGCCCAGACTGGAGTGCAGTGGCCGTGCCCGGCCACTTCAGCCTCGGCCTGCTGGGCTCCGGCGATCCTTCCGCCTCAGCCTTCCGAGTAGCCGGAATTACAGGCATGCGCCACCACACCCGGTTGATTTTTTGATTTATTGTAGAGATGAGGTCTCGCTGCCCAAGCGGGTCTCAAACCCACAGACTCAGGCAATTCACTCACCTCAGCCTCCCAAAGGCGCGGGATTACAGGCTGAGCCACCGAGCCCGGCTTTTTTTTTTTTTTTTTTAGTAGGAGTCTCACTTTGTTGCCCAGGCTGGAGCAAAGTGGCATGCTTATGGGCCACAGCAACCTTGACCTGCTGGGCTCAGGTGATCCTTCCACCTCAGCCTTCCGAGTAGCTGGAACTACAGGTGCGTGCTACCACGCCTGGCTAATTTTTTTATTTATTGTAGAGATGAGGTCTACCAAGTTGCCCAGGCGTGGCTCGAACCCGTGGGCTCAAGCAATTTACTCACCTTGGCCTCCCAAAGTGCGGGATTACAGGCTGAGCCACCGAGCCTGGCCTCTTTAGAGTTTTTTGAGATTTTCTTGGTGGCCTAATATTTGGTCAATTTTCATGAATGTTCCACATTCACTAGAAAATAAAGTAACTTTTCTTTTATATAAAAATGGAACTCAATATTGTTTTATAGGATCTATTAGTTTGTCCTCTCCCTCTGGCAACAAATAGAAGACAAAAACTGTAAGACATTAGAGGACAACCTCTAACATGCAAGATAGAGACCCAAACAACTGACCTGAAAGGAACCAAAAATTCTGCAGGAAGAAAAATATCAACATTTATACTTCCTTCCCAAAAAACTACAAATAATATGCCCAGAGAAATAAGTAAAATATTGCACCCATGAAACAAGGATAGATGTCATTTAAAAAAAAACAAAAAACCACAAAAGAGCCTTGGAAATGAAAAAGATATCACAGCAGTGAAAACTTAATAGAAGGTATAGAAAACAGTTGTAGAAATCTGCAAATTGGAGCAAACAGGAAAAAAGATTGAGAACAGGAGAAAAAAATAATTTAATTAGGTCTCTTGAAAGCTTGCCAGATTTCTGCAGTACTAAGCAGAAGTCCCTCACTGGCAGATGAACTACTAGGAGGATTCGTGGGACAAAGGTTTAAGGGGCTCCCTCACCAGGCTGGGTGGGTAGGCGTCGTGCCCACTGCAGGAGTCTCCTTTCCCTGTTGCTGGGCCAGCCTTGGTGAGTTGCCTCACGGTGCAGGACAACCCTTAGTTGGTCTGATATCCCTCCCAAGAACTCCAGCAGAACCTCCTTCAGTCCATTTCCCCATTTAGACCTATTCTAGGCTACACATCACAAACAGGACCACTCAAGGATAGTCAGGCTCCAGGCCCTGGGTCCCAGAACTCTCCATCTTGTCCCCTACCCCACACCATTTCTTAGAGTGCCAGCTCCAAATCTGTCTAGTACGACTCCTACAAAGATTCATTTTGGGCTGGGCTCGGTGGCTCAGCCTGTAATCCCGCGCCTTGGGAGGCCGAGGTGAGTGGATTGCCTGAGCCCGCGAGTTCGAGATCCGCCTGGGCAACTTGGCGAGACCTCATCTCTACAATAAATCAAAAAATTAGCGGGGCGTGGTAGTGCGCGCCTGTAGTTTCAGCTACTCGGAAGGCTGAGACAGAAGGAACGCCGGAAGCCCAGCAGGTCGAGGCTGCAGTGGCCGCTCCCGGCAACTGCACTCCAGTCTGGGCGACAGAGGGAGACTCCAACTCAAAAAAGAAAAGAAAAGGAAAAAAAAAAAAAACTCAGCGGGGCTCGGTGACTCAGCCTGTAATCCTGCGCCCTTGGGAGGCTGAGATGAGTGGATTGCCTGAGCCCGCGGGTTCGAGACCCGCCTGGGCAGCGAGGCCTCATCTCTACAATAAATCAAAAAATCAGCCGGGCGTGGTAGCGCACGCCTGTAATTCCCGGCTACTCGGAAGGCTGAGGCGGAAGGATCGCCAGAGCCTG
>NW_007253358.1:328591-335832 GCF_000164805.1 Carlito syrichta | reverse complement strand
TTTTTTTTTTTTTTTTTTTGAGTCACAATCTCACTCTGTCATCCAGGCTAGAGTGCAGTGGTGGCATGCTCACAGCCACCACAGCCTCAACCTGCTGGGCTCAGGTGATCCTTCCGCCTCAGCTTTCCAAGTAGCTGGAATCACAGGCCACGACTGGCTAAGTTTTTTTTTTACTGTAGAGATGAGATCTCATCATGTTGCTCAGGGTGGTCTCCAACTCCTGAGCTCGGACAATCCTCTCGCCTCCACCTCCCAAAGTATTGGGATTACAGTCATGAGCCACTGCACCCAGACTAAAGCTTCTTTAAAAAAGCTCTAAACCCGGCTGGGTGGCTCAGCCTGTAATCCCGCGCTTTGGGAGGCCGAGGTGAGTGGATTGCCTGAGCCCGACGGTTCGAGACCCGCCTGGGCAAATTGGCGAGAACTCATCTCTATAATAAATCAAAAAATTAGCCTGGCGTGGTAGTTCCAGCTACTTGGAAGGCTAAGGCGAAAGGATCGCCGGAGCCCAGCAGGTCGAAGCTGCTGTGGCCGGGAGCATGCCACTGCTCTCCAGTCTGGGTGACAGAGTGAGACTCCAACTCAAAAAAAAAAAAGGAGCTCTAATTGTTAGCCAAGATAAAATATCTTCTCTGTAACTTAAGGAAGGACCACTTGTTCTTAGATACATAGTGATCAGTTTCTATTTCTGCTGGGAAGAGAGGAAAATGCCTTCAGTTTTTTTTCTTCTTCTCTTTTTTTTTCTTTAATTTATTTATTGTCAAGATGAGGTCTCACCAAGTTGTCCAGGCTGGTCTCGAACCCCTGAGCTCAAGTATTCTTCCTACCTGGGCCTCCCAAAGTGCTGGGATTACAGATGAGTCACTATTCCTGAAGATGGACTGAAGGCTACTTGCTAAAGCAGCAAGACATAAATGTAAGTTTAATTTTTGCATCACAGAATAAAACATGAAATTCCACATGACTCTTAGATACAGTGGGCATGTGTGTATTGACATGAAAAACCACCAGGGAAATATCTTTAAGTGAACAATCAAGTTTTGCTGTACTGGGGAAGAGTATGGCCTGGCCTCCAGGCTCTAAATCAAGGCTCTGCCACTTGCCACTTAACGCTTTGTGAGGCTTTGGGTAAATTACTTTATTTCTGTGTTCCCAGTTTTCATATCTGTAAATGGGGGTTAAATGAGGTTGTTAGCTGGGTTCGGTGGCTCAGTCTGTAATCCCGTGCTTTGGGAGGCTGAGGTGAATGGATTGCCTGAGCCCGTGGGTTCGAGACCCGCCTGGGCAACTTGGCGAGACCTCATCTCCACAATAAATAAAAAAATTAGCCGGGCGTGGTAGCGCGCGCCTGTAGTTCCAGTTACTTGGAAGGCTGAGGCGGAAGGATCGCTGGAGCCCAGCAGGTCGAGGCTGCGGTGGTTGGGAGCAGCCACTGCACTCCAGCCTGGGTGACAAAGTGAGACTCCCACTCAAAAAATAAAAAATAAAATAAATAAATAAATAAATAATAAATGAGGTTGTAATGATAATTAAATCAGTTAATATACAAAGGAGGGCCCCCTCCAAAAAACAATTATTTTTTGGAGGACAGGCTCCTCATAGTAGGTTTTCCCTGCTGGGTAAGTGTTCTAAGAATCCATTGGCATCAATGTACCAGCTAGTGTTGCTGTAAGATGCTGCATTTGACTTCAGTGAAATTTTCTTGGAGATTCTTTCAACATATTTGCCCATTTCATTATAGATAATTTATAAACTCACCTGCCCACAGTGCGCTGAGTGTTCAGACTTTTTGACCAAAATGGCATGACCCCCATACCCTACTCTCCCTATTCATCTGATCATGCCCTGAGTCACTTTTTTTTGTTTCCCCAGATGAAAAAAATTCCTCAAAGGGAAATGTTTTTTACCAATGTGGAAGAAGTCAAACAAAAAACTAAAAGGCATTCAAATTGATGAATCCAAAAATTGTTTTGAGCAGTGGAAAAAGCATCTTGAAAGGTATATTAAGTTAAACGGAGAGTACTTTGAAGGTAACTAAAGTCTAAACATGTAAGAATAAATACACAATTTTTTATAAATAAATTGTTTTTTGGGGGGAGGTCCTCCCTCTTATATAAAACCTTAGAACAGTGCCTGGCACATAGAAATTGCTAAGTAACTAGATTTAATTTAATTTAATTTATTTATTTACTTTTGAGTCAGAATCTCACTCTGTTACCCAGGCTGGAGTGCAGTAGCATGCTCATGGCCATCACAGCCTCAACCTGCTGGGCTCAGGTAATCCTTCCTCCTCAGTCTTCCAAGTAGCTGGAGCTACAGGTGCATGCCAGCATGCCAAGCTAATTTTTTTTTGTGTGTTGGAGTCTCACTCCATCATCCAGGCTGGAATGCAGTGGCACGCTGCTCATGGCCACCCCAGCGTCAACCTGCTGGGCTCTAGCGATCCTTCCACCTCAGCCTTCCAAGTAGCCAGAACTACAGGCATGTACTACCACACCCAACTAATTTTTTATTTACTGTAGAGACGAGGTCTCACCCAGTTTCCCAGGCTGGTCTCAAACCCGCAGACTCAGGCAATCCACTCGCCTCGGCCTCTCAAAGTGCTGGGATTACAGGCTGAGCCACCGAGTCTGGCCTAATTTTTTGATTTATTGTACAGATGAAGTCTCGCCATGTTGCCTAGCCTGGTCTTGAATCCACGGACTCTGGCAATCCTCTCACCTCGGCCTCCCAAAGTGCTGGGATTATAGGCGTGAGCCACCGTGAGGATATTATTTTAATATGCTACCATGTATGTGAAAAATTTAAGTGAAATTCACTCACACTATTATTTGGACATACAAATCTATCTATGTAAAACTTAAATATAGGTGATCTTTTATATATATACATATATGATTTTTTTTGAGCTGGAGTCTCACTTTGTTGCCCAGGCTGAAATGCAGTGGCACACTCATGGCTACTGCAGCCTTGGCCCACTGGGCTCAGGCAATCCTTCCATCTCAGCCTTCCGAGTAACTGGAACTACAGGCATGTACCACCACCACTGGCTAATTAAAAAAATTTAAAAATTATTGTAGAGCTAAAGTCTCACCAAGTTACCCAGGCAACTTGAAAAGATCTCATCTATACAATAAATCAAAAAATTTGCGGGATGTGGTGGCGCATACCTGTAGTTCCAGCTATTTGGAAGGCTGAGGTGGAAGGATCACTTGAGCCCAGCGGGTCAAGACTGCGGTGGCCATAAGTGTGCCACTGCACTCCAGCCTGGACAACAAGTTACTGGACTACAGGCGTGCATCACCATGCCTGGCTTTTGGTTTTTTTAAAATTTATTGTAGAGAGGAGTTCTCACCAAGTTGCCCATGATGGTCTCGAACCTGTGGGCTCAGGCAATCCTCTCACCTTGGCCTCCCAAAGTGCTGGGATTACAGGCATGAGCCACCCCGCCTGGCCATCTGATTTGTTTTTTAAGTGGCTCTGACTTTTGGACTTTTGTGTTTGTCTCTGCACTGCACAGTGGGGAAGAAGGCTAACTTTTTGAGAAGTGATGAATTAGTAACCTGCTAAGAGGTCCCATGCTTGGGACTCATATACGTGATGCAAGGGTAAGGAAATTGAGATATCTTGCTGCCCTGGGCCTTTGCATTCCTTGTGCAAAGTGACCTCTTGTTTATCTTAAAGGAGAAACACATATTAAGCAGGAAGGATTGCTGATTTGATATTGCTGAGCCGTGCCCTAATGGTATGAATGCCATTTGTCTGATATGGCTGGGAAGGTTTTGTGAATCTGGGCTCCTTGCCAGGTGTGTCAGCCTGTCATTGTTGAAGGTCCACAGACTCCCTTCCAGAAAGAGCCATTTCCTTTTTCAGTGCAATTGTTTTGTGGGAGAAATAAATGTCCTGTGGCTAGAATAGCTTCATTCCTCTCCACTACTGGCAGGAAGACTAGGGAGAGGGTGGGGATGGTGCAAGTTCCTAAGTGTGGGGTGGAGGGCAGAGGTACCTCTTACTGGAAGCTGCAGTACAGGGAGGACAAGGCAGGTAAAGCGTAGCTCCTACAATGGCCCAAAACAATTTTCCAAGAGTCAAATCCAAGAAAAGTAATAGCAACAAGAATGAGCAGTTCTCTGTGCACTGAAATGAAACTCTCTCCAAGTCATAATGTCAAGGGGAAAAAGCCAGGTACAGAGCAATCTCTATCGTATGCTACAATTTGTACAGAAGAAAAGAAATATGTGTATATCCATAAATATTTATAAATTCAGATGCCATCTCTGGGAGATACTCAAGAAACTGGTGACAGTAGTTGCTTTCACAGAGGGAGATTCCAATACTACGAGATGTGGAATGAAAGGAGACTTATTTTCCACTGTAGCTTGTGTAGCTTTCCACCCTTGTGTAGCTTTTTGATGCTGTATCATGTGCATAAAATACCTATTCATAATAAGAAATCAATAAAAAATAGAAAATAATAGCAAACAAATGCAACTAAAAAGGAAATTAACAGAATTAGTTATTAAAGCAAGCAGGCTTGAGCGAGGAAATAGCAGACAAAGTTGAGCAACCAGAACATGAGATGCAGAAAAGCCTGGAGCCAGGAGAGCAGGTGAGTGAGCGAGTGTCAGAGACAGGACTGAACAATCTTTGGGACTGGAAGATCATGGGGGTACTGGGGTAGGAGCAGACTCAAGTGCAATTCATCCCACAGACAGTAAAACCATGCCCTAACTTATTCAAAAAGGTCCCCAAAAATTCAGTCTTGTAAACTTTATAGGGCCATGCTATTGGGAAGCTAATAAGATAAAAAGATGCAGGACAAATCTTTATAACTGGGTGTTTCTGAAATCCATTCAAGTTCTGGCTACATTTGGTGGTACCTGAAACAAAGACTATTCTATTCTTTTTTTTTTTTGAGTTGGAGTCTCACTCTGTCACCCAGACTGGAGTGCAGTGGCCACTCCCGGCCACCGCAGCCTCGACCTGCTGGGCTCTAGCAATCCTTCCGCCTCAACCTTCCAAGTAGCTGGAACTACAGGCGCGCGCTACCACACCCAGTTAATTTTTGATTTATTGTAGAGATGAGGGCTCACCAAGTTGCCCAGGCAGGTCTCGAGCCCGTGGTCTCAGGCAATCCACTCACCTCAGCCTCCCAAGGTGTGGGATTACAGGCTGAGCCACCAAGCCCGGCTACAAAGACTACTCTTGACCAAACCTGAGGCAGAGTCCTCTCAGCCCTTTTCTTGACTGGGTCCTCATCTTGGGCTCTATCCTTGGATGGCTTATCCCAGCAAGAATTCGGCTGCATCAGTTTAGTGGAAATGCCCCACTCACGGTATCTAGTCATTCTCAATATCTGATCAAATTCCTCACTTCTCATCCTCAGAATCTTTTTGTTGTTGTTTGTTTGTTTGTTTGTTTGTTTGTTTGAAACAGGGTCTCACTCTTTTGCCCAGGCTAGAGTGCAGTGACTATCATAGCTCACTATAGCCTTGAACTCCTGGGTTCAAGTGATCCTCTTGCTTCAGCCTCCTGAGTAGTTGGGACTCCAGGCATATATCCCATGCTTGGCTTATTATTTTATTTAGTGTAGAGACAAGGTCTGGCTTTGCCTAGGCTGGTCTTGAATTTTTTTTTTTTTTTTGAGTCGGAGTCTCACTCTGTCGCCCAGACTGGAGTGCAGTGGCCACTCCTGGCCACCGCAGCCTTGACCTGCTGGGCTCCGGCAATCCCTCTGCCTCAGCCTTCCGAGTAGCCAGAGTTACAGGCGTGCGCTACCACACCCGGCTAATTTTTTGATTTTATTGTAGAGATGAGGTCTCGCTTGCCCAGGCGGGTCTCAAACCCGTGGGCTCGGCAATCCATTCACCTCAGCCTCCCAAAGGCGCACGATTACAGGTTGAGCCACTGAGCCCGGCTTGGTCTTGAATTTTTAAGCTCAAGCACTTCTCCTGACTCGGCCTCCCACATTGCTGGAATTGCAGCTAAGAGCCACTGTACCTGGTCCCACTTTTAATATCTTACCATGCTGACTGGCCTTCAGCAAGCAAGGCCCCTATTGATTCAAAAACAAAGTGCTGGTAGCCACCTGTAATCCCAGCACTTTGGGAAGCTGAGGCAGGAGGACTGCTTAAGCCCACAAGTTTGAGACCAGCCTAGGCGATATAGTAAAACCTTGTGTCTACAAAATAAAAATAAAAAAAAATTAGCCAGGAGTGTGGTGTGCTCCTGTAGTCCCAGCTACTTAAGAGGCTTAAGTGGAAGGATCACTTGAGCCCAGAAGGTCAAGGCTGTGGTATGCCATGATTGTGCCACTGCACTCAAGCCTAGGTGACAGAGTGAGACCCTGAATCTCCCCTGCCAAAAAAGAAAAAGAGTTGGCAAGGGTATAAATAAAAGAGTACTCTTGTGCACTGTTGATAGGAATGTAAATTGGTAAATCCATTATGAAAAATAGTATGAAGTTTCCTCAGACAATTGAAAACATAACTACCATAAGATTCAGCAATCCTACTTCTGGGCATTTATCCAAAATAATTGAAATCAGGATTTCAAAGAAATACCTGCACTCCCATCCATGTTCATTGTAGCATTCGGCACAATAGCCAAGAAATAGAAACAATCTAAGTGTCTTTCAATAGATGAATGGATTAAAAAATGTGCTATAACAAAATTATAGACCTCGTAGCAACTTGGGTGGATTTGGAGTTTATCATACTCAGTAGTCTATCACAGAAACAAAGAACTGAGTACCACATGTTCTCACTCAGAAGTGGACCCTAGCTGGGTATAATGGCTCACGTCTGTAATCTCAGCACTTTGGGAGGCTGAGGTGAGAGGATTGTCTGAGCCCACGGGTTCAAGACCAACCTGGGTAACATGGTGAGACCTCATCTCTACAATAAATCAAAAAATTAGTTGCTCATGGCAGCACACACCTATGATTCCAGCTACTTGGAAGACTGAGGCAGAAGGATCACCTCAGGTTGAGGCGGTGGTGGCCATGAGTGTGCCACTGCACTCCAGCCTAAGTGACAGAGTGAGACCCCAACTCAAAACAAAAAAAGAAGTTAACCCTGAAAACCTATCATAATACATAATACTACAAAAGAGGGCACTGCCAGGGAAGGAGAGGCACATATCACATCAATAAGGGTACTTGATTTTTTTTTTTTTTTTGAGTTGGAGCCTCACTCTGTCACCCAGACTGGAGTGCAATGGCCGCTCCCTGCCACTGCAAG
>NW_007253358.1:324642-328435 GCF_000164805.1 Carlito syrichta | reverse complement strand
GTAGAGATGAAGTCTCGCCAAGTTGCCCAGGTGGGTCTCGAACCCGTCGGCTCAGGCAATTCGCTCACCTCAGCCTCCCAAAGGCGTGGGATTACAGCCTGAGCCACCGAGCCCGGCGGGTACCTGATTTTTAATCCAGATGAAGTGATATCCAATGGGAGTCCCAAACCTTCACCTGTACCTAAACCACTTATGTACGCAATTCTGACTTATACCTCACAAGATTAAAATAAAAATAAAATAAAATTTAATAGAAAAAAGATGTTGTGCAAATGAAAAGTGGAATATTATTCAGCCTTAAAAAAAGAAAGAAATCCGCCGGGCTTGGTGGCTCAGCCTGTAATCCTGCGCTTTGGGAGGCCGAGGTGAGTGGATTGCCTGAACCTGTGAGTTCAAGACCCGCCTGGGCAACTTGGTGAGACCTCATCTCTACAATAACTCAAAAAATTAGCCGGGCGTGGTAGCACGCACCTGTAGTTCCAGCCACTTGGAAGGCTGAGGCGGAAGGATCGCCGGAGCCCAGCAGGTCGAGGCTGCGGTGGCCGGGAGCGGCCACTGCACTCCAGTTGGGCGACAGAATGAGACTCCAACTCAAAAAAAAAAAAAAGAAGAAAGAAAGAAATCCTTTCATTTGAGACAATATGGATGAACCTGGAGGATATTATGCTAAGTAAAATAAGTCAGACACAGAAAGATGCTACATGATCTCACTTATGTGAGACACGTAGTATCAAATAATCCTACTCATAAAAACAGAGAATAGAATGATGATTACCAAGAGCTGGAGGAAGGGAGAGATGGGATTGTGATGGTCAAAGGGTACTAAGTTTCAATTAAACAAAAGTTCTGGAGATCTACTATAGAGCAGATGCCTATAAAAACAATACTGTACTGTATACTAAACATTTTGTAATGGTAGCTCTTAAATTAAATTTCTTACCACACACACAAAAAATAATAATAAACGGGGCAGGAGGAAACTTTGGGAGGTGATGGATATGTTTATGGCCTTGGTGGTGGTGATAGTTTTATGGATGTAGAGATGAGGTCTCGCCAAGTTGCCCAGGCGGGTCTCGAACCCACGGGCTCAGGCAATCCACTCACATCAGCATCCCAAAGGTGCGGGATTACAGGCTGAGCCACCGAGCCCGGCTAATAAAGTAGTTTTTAAAAAAGGAGTTCTGTTGAGTTGATCTAGCAAGAATCTCTCTAGCCTTGATGTTTTCCCCTTATGAATTTTCCATCCACCGACTTCTACCCTGCTCATTGACTATATATCCCCACTTATCTGTGTTGTTTTTAGAGTGGAGTTCAATTTTCTCTCCTGCTGTAAAATCTCCATTGCAGTAGCTCCTCTTAAATAAAGCCTTCTTTAACAAATGTCATGAAAAATTTTTTTAACACCTTTTAGTTGATGACTGCCTCAACTTAAATATGGGGACAATTCTGTGTTCTGTGACTGATTCAGACTTCCAGGACTAGAGCAATAATCTCATGAATTGAAGTTCCTAACGTTAACTGAAAAGACCAAACACTATAAAGTATTTAAAGAGGTTTATTCTTTTTTTTTTTTTTTGAGTTAGAATCTCACTCTGTCACCCAGGTTGGAGTGCAGTAGCATATTCATGGCTGCCACAGCCTCGACCTGCTGTGCTCAGGCGATCCTTCTGCCTCAGCCTTCCAAGTAGCTGGAACTACAGTCGTGTGCCATCATGCCCAGCTCATTTTTTAAAAAAAATTATTGTAGAGATAAGGTCTCGCCAAGTTGCCCAGGCTGGTCTTGAACCCATGGGCTCAGGCAATCCTCTCACCTCAGCCTCCCAAAGTGCTGGGATTATAGGCATGAGCCACCACGCCCAGCCTAAAGTGGTTTATTTTGAGCCAAATATGAGTAACCAAGACCTGAGTCACAGTCCCAAGAAGTCCTGAGAGCAGGTGCCCAAGATGATTGGGTTGCTGCTTGGTTTTATACATTTTATGGAGACAGAAGTTACAGACACAAACATAAATCAATACATGTGAGGTTTATATTGGTTGGGCCCTGAAAGACAGAACATCTAATCTCAAAGCAGTTGGGAGTGGTGTGAAACTTTCAGGTCATAGATGAATTCAAAGATTTTCTGATTGACAGTTGGTAGAAAGAGTTTGACTGTCTAAAGAATTTGAAACCAATAAAAGAAATAATTGAGTTGAGATGGGGGACTTGGAAGCCAAGGTTCTTGTTATGTAGATGAAGCCTCTAAGCAGCAGACTTTGGAGAGAATAGGTGGTAAATGTCTTAAATGGTGTTAGATTCTTCCTAGGAAAGGAGATTTTCTACATATGCATCTTTCTCTAAAAGATGGCTTTGCAGGATCATTTCAAAATATTTCACAAGGCCGGCTCGGTGGCTCAGCCTGTAATCCCAGCACTTTGGCAGGCCAAGGCGAGTGGATTCCCTGAGCCTGTGGGTTCGAGACCAGCCCGGGCAACTTGGTGAGACCTCATCTCTACCAAAAAAATGGCCGGACATAGTGCACGCCTGTAGTTCCAGCTACTTGAAAGGCTGAGACAGAAGGATTGCTGGAGCCCAGCAGGTCAACGCTGGGGTGGCCATGAGTGTGCATGCCACTGCACTCCAGCCTGGGTGAAGGAGTGAGACTCCAGCTCAAAAAAAAGAAAAAATTCCACAAATATATATTTTGGGGTCAAATATTTTTCTTTCCTTTAGGGTCTACTTTAGGATCACATGATGCTATAATAGAGTCAGGTTGGAATTTGCTGTCTTATTGCCACAGAATCTGTTTAGTCAGTCTTACGATCTATATTTTACTGTTAATACTAGTCAGTTGTGCCTAAAACTCCACAAGGGAGCTGATGTGCTGAGGTGTGTCCGGCTTCTTTTTCCATCAGAATCTGGAATTTGGTTTTTCGGGTTTCCCTTGGCCCAGAGGGTGTCTGTTCAGCCAGTCAGGGGTTTAGAATTTTTGGTTTACACTGAGATTATTTGGGTGGTTGGAATCCAACTGACCTGGGAAGAATGGGTTAAAAGAAACCTGGGAAGTTGGAGGTTATGTTCTCTTCATTTCATTGCCCAATCTCACCTCAACACCTTCCCTCCCCTGAGGAGAATTAGAAATGTAGCTTTCTCCACTTGAAAAGAAAGAAAAAACCGAGAAGAGGGGAAGTAGTGGCCGAAAGTTCAATCTGAGAGATCACCAAGAGCCAATTCCGATGAACGTTCAAGAGGGTCTTTATTTACAAGCTCGAGCCTGGACCTCTGTCGACAACCGACACAGCGGGGTACATTCAGAGGCCCTGCTTTCCTTAAGCAGATGCCTTTTATGCTTTTATACAAAGGGAGGAGGAGTTTGGGGGGCTTTCCAGTTTTGTTACCATTTAATTGGGTAGTTCCTCTGGTGGTCAGCTTAATCGTGGAGGATTGGCTAGCCTGACTCGGGCTGACCTTGGTCAGCTAGAGAAGTTGCAGAGACATCTGGAAACTTAGGTGATTACCCCCTGGCACCTGATTGGTTGCTGCTAAGGGGAAAGTGAGATAAGGGAAGAATAACTGGAGCTTTGCAGTTTTTCCCATAACTGGAATTTTAAACAGTTACAGGTTATGTTTTAAGACAGAAAGCTGAAAACTAAAAATGGCTGTGCTATTGTCCACAAGCCGATTACATAACCTAAGTCTATGGTATACTTTATTACTGTCCTCTCAGTCCCACGTGTGTACAATACTTTTATGTGAGTGTCAATTATATATATATATATATATATATATATATATATATATTTTTTTTTTTTTTTT
>NW_007253358.1:312878-324622 GCF_000164805.1 Carlito syrichta | reverse complement strand
GAGTTGGAGTCTCACTCTTTAGCCCAGACTGGAGTGCAGTGGTCGCTCCTGGCCACTGCAGCCTCGACCTGCTGGGCTCTGGCGATCCTTCCACCTCAGCCTTCCAAGTAGCTGGAACTACAGGCGTGAGCTACCACACCCGGCTAATTTTTGATTTATTGTAGAGATGAGGTCTCGCTAAGTTGCCCAGGTGGTTTTCAAACCCGCGGACTCAGGCAATCCACTCACCTCGTGAAAGCAAATGAGATCTTCCATTCAAGATGTTAGCAAAAAAATAAATAAATAAATAAAACAAGAAAAAAATCTAAAAATGAAGAACATAACTGTAGGAGACCAGAATATGCTACTCTAAAATATGACTGAAGGAAATCAGAATATACCAACCCAAATATGCTTTTTTGGCATAAGGATTATTTTGAGAAATAGCAACCACAGAGAAGCTCTGAAATGAAGTATAAGTTACCCTTTGGTAAGGGAAATTTACATTTATAAAGAAAATCTCCATTTGTAAAGGCTTCCTCCTTCCTGCACCAGGAAGGGAAGGATACTTTTTTTTTTTTTTTGAGTAGGATTCTCACTCTGCCACCCAGGCTGGAGAGCAGTGGCATACTCCCGGCCACCGCAGTCTCGACTTGGGCTCAGATGATCCTTCTGGGTCTGCCTTCCAAGTAGCTGCCACTACAGGAGCACACCATCACGCCTGGCTAATTTTTTGATTTATTGTAGAGACGAGGTCTTGCCAAGTTGTCCAGGCTGGTCTTGAACTCGTGGGCTCAGGCAATCAAGAATCATTCAAAATCACAAGACCCTCTTTTTTTTTTTTCTGCAGCAGAAGCGAAACTTTAATGATGGTCTTGCAAGATCAGGTGTCTGGTGGGCAGGCAACAAGACCCTCTTATCCATGGAGAAAGGCCTGACTTAAATCAGCATAACCGCACTTTTTCTGGACACCTTCCCATAGTTTGCCTCCCTCATACCTCCTTCCTTTGTTTCAGGTGAAAGCTACCCCTTCTGAGTTACTCACCCTTGAATTTCTCTCTCTTTTTTTTTTTTTTTTTGAGTTGGAGTCTCACTCTGTAACCCAGACTGGAGTGCAGTGGCCGCTCCCGCAGCCTCGACCTGCTGGGCTCTGGCGATCCTTCCGCCTCAGCCTTCCAAGTAGCCGGAATTACAGGCATGCGCTACCACGCCCGGCTGATTTTTTGATTTAGAGATGAGGTCTCGCTGCCCAGGCGGATCTCGAACCCGTGGGCTCAGGCAATCCACTCACCTCAGCATCCCAAAGATGTGGGAGCCACCGAGCCCAACTCACGTGAAAATTATTAAAAAAAAAAAGTGTCTTTAAATTTAAAATGTAAAGGTCTTATAACATTGCCCAAACCGGTCTCTAACTCTCGACCTCAAGCAATCCTACCACCTTGGGTTCCCAAAGTGCTGGGATTAAAGGCATAAGTCACCACACTTGGCTTTAGAAAAAAATTTTTTTTTTTTTTTGAATTGGAGTCTCACTCTGTCGCCCATACTGGATGGAGTGCAGGGGCACACTCCCGGCCACCGCAGCCTCAACCTGCTGGGCTCCGGCGATCCGCCTAAGCCTTCCAAGTAGCCAGAACTACAGGCGCGTGCTACCACGCCCCCCTAATTTTTGATTTATTGTAGAGATGAGGTCTCTCCAAGTTGCTGGGGTGGGTCTTGAACCCGCTGGCTCAGGCAATTCACTAGCCTCGGTCTCCCAAAGTGCAGGGATTACAGGCTGAGCCACCGAGCATGGTCAGAGATAGTTGAACTTTTTTTGTTTGTTTTTGAGTTGGAGTCTCACTCTGTTGCCCAAACTGGAGCGCAGTGGCCGCTCCCGGCCACCGCAGCCTCAGCCTGCTGGGCTCCGGCCATCCTTCCGCTCAGCCTTCCAAGAAGCTGGAACTACAGGCGCGCGCTACCACGCCCGGCTAATGTTTTGATTTATTGTAGAGATGAGGTCTCACCAAGTTGCCCAGACAGGTCTCGAACTTGTGGGCTCAGGCAGTCCACTCACCTCAGCCTCCCAAAGGTGCGGGATAACAGGCTGAGCCACTGAGCCCGGCTGATAGTTAAACTTTTAAATAGCAGCTCTGCTTTTCTCATTACCACACACAGTAGAGACTATCTTATGATCATTACAGAGAGATTTAAAAGCTATTCTGTTTTGGACCTAAGTGAACTGTGCCCACTTTTTTACCTCAGTCAGCACACACATAAAATTTAAAATAATAAAACACTGTTTGTAATTGACAATGGGAACTAACAAAGAATGATACAAACATGAAAAGAAAAAGTAGGCAATCACTAAAAATTATTGTTGATTTTGTTTTTCCTGACAAGTATTCATGACTTTTTTTTTTTTTTTTTTTTTGAGTCGGAGTCTCACTCTCGTTCATGCTATGCTAGAGTGCAGTAGCATGCTCACAGTCACTGCAGCCTCACCCTGCTGGGCTCAGGTGATCGTTCCACCTCAGCCTTCCAAGTAGCTAGAACTACAGTCACGCGCTACCCCGCCTGGTTAATTTTTTGATTTATTGTAGAGATGTGGTCTCGCCAAGTTGCCCATGCTGTTCTCAAATTCGTGGGTTTAGGCAACCCTCTCACCTTCACCTCCCAAAGTGCTGGAATTATAGGCGTGAGCCACCGCACCTGGCCTATGAGTTATTCTTAACTGGTAAAAACAAAACTATAAAACAGTATCACAAAACTCATTTTGTAAAGAGTTACATGTGATGTCTGTATACAATATACAAATACATTGTGTGTATATATGTGTGTACATACAAATATATTTGAAATATATATATTCAAATATATTTGAAATATATTTGAAATATATACACCAAGCCGGGCTCGGTGGCTCAGACTGTAATCCCACGCCTTTGGGAGGCCGAGGTGAGTGGATTGCCTGAGCCCGCGGGTTCGAGACCCGCCTGGGCAACTTGGTGAGACCTCCTCTCTACAATAAATCAAAAAATTAGCCGGGTGTGGTAACGCGTGCCTGTAGTTCCTGCTACTTGAAAGGCTGAGGCGGAAGGATCGCTGGAACCCAGCAGGTCGAGGCTGCGGTGGCCGGGAGTGGCCACTGCACTCCAGTCTGGGCAATAGAATGAGACTCCAACTCAAAAAAAAAAAAAAAAAAAAAAAAAAAAAAAAATATATATATATATATACACACCAAATATATTGTGGTTATTTTTTGGGGGGGAGTGCTATTCCCAGTAACTTTTGTTTTCTTTTTTTGCTCATATGCATTATCTATTTTTACTTTAATGAATATGATGTGTTTGATTAAGTTTCACAAAAATATTGTACAAGGAAAATATACTCTATGTTTAAAATGAGGATGGCGGCTGGGCATAGTGGCTCATGCCTATAATCCCAGCACTTTGGGAGGCCAAGGTGAGAGGATTGCCTGAGCCCATGGGTTCAAGAGCAGCCCGGGCAACTTGGTGAGATCTCATCTCTAAAATAAATTTAAAAAAATTATCTGGGTGTGGTGGCACATGCCTGTAGTTACAGCTATTTGGAAGGCTGAGGTGGAAGGATCACCTGAGCCCAAGCAGGTCAAGACTGCGGTGGCCATAAGTGTGTCACTGCCCTCCTGCCTGGGCGACAGAGACTCCAACTCAAAAAATAAAAAATGCCAATAAGATAATATTAAGTGAAAAAAGCCATATATACAGAGCAGTGTGGAATATGAGATCCTACCTCGCCTTCCCCAGTAATGACCAGTTTCTTGTCACTTATGGAGGTGGAGAAAAGGTTCCAACCTATGGCTCAGGAGGGGCCCTCTCAGGGAGTTCTCAGCATCAGGAGCTCTTCTCTGGCTGGTTTAATAGGTGCGTAATGGGGATGACTGGTTACTGCCAGGTCACCTGGGTCCTGGCTGCTGCTCTTTCCCCAAGGCAGCACAGAGTAGGGTAGTGCAGGACCCCCTTCTCTTGCACACCCCCTGCAATCCCCAGGATACCTATTCCCTACAGCAGCCAGGTGGGAAGGCAGAAGGCACATTTTCATTTTGCATCTGGCTGGGGCAGTTTTTCTTCAAAGATTTAAAAAATTTTAGTAAAGGTTATACACAAACAGGGCTAAGCATACTAAGAGGATACACAATGATGGTGATAAAGCAATATCTTATGCCATTTCTGACCACACCCTATTTCTCCCCAAGCCACCACTTATAATCGTAGGTTATTAAATTTAGACTTTGTGTCTTCACCTCTTGTAGATCATGACTTAGCTCTCTTACATCACTCTCCTCTTTCTTCATTCTCCTATTATAGCTCCATTACTATTTTTGTATAAATCAATAAACAGAGGCTACTTTATTGTGTTTACATCGACAATGTTCTTTGTAGAGCTAGGGAGTATGTTTTGACCACATTTTCCTTCTTGTATAACGTTGTGTCTTTCCTAGAGTCTTAACATTTTTTTCTTCCATTAAACAATAACCATTAAAAACGAGGTCTCTGTGGTATCAGGTATAGCGTTATTCACTTTTTTCCCAGGAGACAATGCCTCCTTTCAGTGGCATCTGTCTGCTTAACTTCTTGTTTTTTTGTTTTTGAGTTGGAGTCTCACTCTGTCACCCAGACTGGAGTGCAGTGGCCGTCCCCGCCACTGCAGCCTCAACCTGCTGGGCTCCAGCGATCCTTCTGCCTCAGCCTTCCAAGTAGCTGGAACTACAGGTGCGCGCTACCACACCCGGCTAATAATTTTTGATTTATTGTAGAGATGAGGTCTCACCAAGTTGCCCAGGCGGGTCTTGAACCCGCGGGCTCAGGCAATCCACTCACCTCAGCCTCCCAAAGGCACGGGATTACTGGCTGAGCCACCGAGGCCGGCTGATGTTTCTTTAAACTTCCACTCACCTTTGGGGCAACAGAGACCCCCATCTGAGAAACAGGATGTTCTGTCCTACTCCTATTCCTTTAATCTGGCTCCAGTGCCTCTCCCCAAGTCTGAGTCTCACATCCCAAGCAGCCCCCTGAAGCTTCAGCAGGAAGTGGGGAAGCCCCCAATGACGAAGTCCCCTGTGACATCCAGGCCAAAAGGGGCTTTGGCACTCAGACACCAGTAGTCCAGGTGGACGCTATCATTGGATCAGCTTTTCTTGGCAACATACCCGCCAGTGTAAGCCTCGGGTTTTTCTGCTTCCTTAAATTATGCACCTATTAAACCAAGCATCAACACCCTAAGGACAAACACTGATACTAATTATCAGGGACTGTACCTAAACCCACAATGAGGAAGGAGCCCTTTCCTTAACAGCCTCATAATTAGTACTGCACCTCCCTTTTCCCTGGGAGTCAGTATGCTGCATTGTTATGCTGTGTCCGTGTCCTGTTTGGCTGATTTCCTGCCTCTCCTTGGGGCCAGCCTGAAAAATAAAGGAGCCACATTATGCTCAAGAGGAGGCTTCCTTGGATACCCTGAGAGGGGCTGTGAATTGACCCTTTTGAACAGACCTTCACTTCATTTTCAGCCAAGAGCCGTTTTTTCTCAGGAGTTCTTCTGAAAGAAAGGGAGATAATAGCCGAGGATGTGTGGTGTGTTTCCAATTTCATATACATTGGGTGGAGGGAAAGGCTGACAGGAAATATACCACTATGATAGCAGTTGTTATCTCTGGGTATGGATGTAGAAGGGTTCGTTTTTCTTTTTTATACTTTTCTGCTTTATCCTATTTTTTGGAAACTATATCTATCATGAGATGCCATTTAACAAATGTTTAAACACATTTAAAAATATATATCTATGACACAGCAGGGGTAAGAAAGACCATCTTGAGTTTGAACTGGAATCAGCCCTATGTGGACACATCTGATTGCTGGTGTGATGGGAGCAGAGGTCTCCTTTGTAAGGGTGGAGACTCCAGCAGAGACTGCATAGTCACAGTGTATCCTCAGCGCCTACAGCAGTAGGCACTCAAAATGTTTTTAAAATACACTAGTGAATGAATGAGAAAGAAGGAATTCTTTCTGAGCCGATCAGGAACTTGATCTCAAGGGAGGAGGCCAGACCAGGCGTCTCTTAGCCCAGCCTTTAATGTTCTGGGAGAACAGGATGTTGTAAGTAAAAACGGAAAGAGCTGTCACTCTAACAACAAACAATCTTGCTTTAGAACCACACCAAGAAAATGCATCAGAGACGGTGGGGAAAGTATAGTCGCTGCCCCTACTTTGTAGACCACCCACAGTCTTGGGCAAAAGGGGTTTGTCTGTGAAACAGAAGCAAAGCCCATCCCAATGTCCCAAAGGAGTTGAGGTAATTAGTGAAGCAGCAGCAGCAGCCAGCAGTTTAGACTGGGTTTTGAGCATGCTGGAGGCAGCTCCATTTTCACCACATGGGCTGCTGTTATTAAAATGCTTTAGAGCACAGAACACTCTCTTAAAATATCCTGTTTGGGGGGAGGATGATGGCAGTTTTTAATCTGTATTTTTCCCCACTTTGTGAAGCCTTAAGGTCATTTTTGAGAACCAGGAGACAGAAGTACAGTGAGAAGTGGGACTTTCTACTTTAGTCATTTTTGAGTGTTAGATTTGTGGCCTAATACTTCCTTGTTCTTATATCCAAATTAACATTGCAACGCTGTTATTGATGTTCATAGTTTTTTGACAAACTCTAGCTTCCCTGTGACTGACACCATACTTTCTGGTTCAGGTGGTTATTTTTTTTTTCTTTTTCAGGTGGCTATTTTTTTCTCCTCTCTTTTGCGATGCACCTTTGTGAAATGCCCCGAATCATCATTACTCAGCAGTCAGAACTGAGACAGGCAGATGTTCCCAGTTCAGTGGGTCTCTGGATATCACTTATCCACTTGGAGTACAGGCAAAAGTATTTTCTACCTCATTTTTATCTCTAGAGGTGTGTGTGTGTGTGTGTGTGTGTGTGTGTGTGTGTGTGTGTGTGTCCTCTGAATTGTTTTCTCTAATAATGGGATCAGGTGGGGAGGACTAGTGAGCACTCCTCAGAAGTAAAAGTGGACTAAACATGTCCAACGGGGCTTTCACATACTCTCTTCAGGCCCTGTGATTGCTAATTTTGTGTGTCAACTTGACTAGGCTATGATGGCCAGATGTTTGATTAAACACTAGATGCAGTTAGGAAGGCATTTTGCAGATGTGATTAACATTTACAATTGGTGGAGTTTAAGTAAAGCAGATTGCCCTCCAATGATGTGAGTAGACTTCATCCAATCAGTTGAAGGCCTTGAGAGCAAAAACAGGTTTCCTGGAGAAGGCATTCTACTTCAAGACTGTAACATTGAAATCCATCTAGATTTCCAGTCTGCTGGTCTACTCTGCAGACTTTGGACTCAAGACGGGAACTGCAACTCATCTGAATTTCTAACTTGTGGCCTGCCCTATGGACTTACCAGCTTCCACAACTGCATGAGTCAATTCCTTAAGGAATAAATCTTTCTTTTTTTCATGAACCCATACTGACATTGACAAAGACTCTATTCATGACCAAACTCTGAGCCCACTTCTTGATTAGGCCTCATCCTTGGCCTACTGAGCCCAGTTTTAGCAAAGAATTTGGCTGAGCCAGTTTATTGAGAATCCCCTCACCTCTGATATCTAATCAAATTCCTCTATTCCACCCCAAGTTCTTAATAATTTTTTAGCCTCTCCCTCACCAGGCCCACTGGCTATAAATTCCCACTGTTCCTGTTTGTACATGGAATTGAGTTCAATCTCTCTCCCTTTTTTTTGAGTTGGAGTCTCACTCTGTAGCCCAGACTGGAGTGCAGAGACCGCTCCCGGCCACCGCAGCCTCGACCTGCTGGGCTCCGGCAATCCTTCCGCCTCAGCCTTCCAAGCAGCTGGAACTACAGGCACGTGCTACCATGCCCAGCTGATTTTTGATTTATTGTAGAGATGAGGTCTCACCAAGTTGCCCAGGGGTCTCGAACCCGCGGGCTCAGGCAATCCACTCACCTCAGCTTCCCAAAGCACGGGATTACAGTCTGAGCCATCGAGTCCAGCAATAACTTATCTTTACAGACTCCAAGTCTAAGGTCAGTAACCATAAGGACTTTATAATATTCCAGAGTCAAACTCAATTTCTCATGTGGCTGCTATTTCCTGTGTTCCTACAGCAATCTCAAATACTGAAATTAAGAATAGCACATAGGCCTGCCTGGGATAGAGCAAGCAGGGGGAGGGGAGAGACTTGGGGGTATAGAATGGAGGGTGGCGGCTCTAATGGATGGGAAAGCTTCTGGATCCCTGTGGTCTGAGTGGGAAAACCAAAGAACTGGCAGACATCTGGAGTGAGGTAGGATATAGCAGCTGACGAGCAGCACAGTTTTATAACAAGCTTCTTTTGTGTATAGGCTGTCCTTAGCAAGTTTATCTGCAAGGTCCACAGGGACCTCAGTAATATCAAATTGTAAAGTAGATTGGGAAGTAGATTAGATCATCACAGGACTGGAGGACCTCTCTAAGAAGCATCTGGTGCTCCACAGGGGTGTGACAAGTGCTCATCTGGGTGAGGGAATCACAGTGACAACTGAAACATTAAGCAGATTGTGCCGTCATTTTCCTGACAGCACACTCACAAAAGACTGAGCACAGTTGTCATTTTAGAGCACCAGAGCAGCTTCCCTCCAAGCCCTGGGCTAGAGGCCACAAGATCCAGGTGGGGATTCAGCCCCAGCCAAGTGTCCAGTAGAGAAAACTAGTTGGAAATCAGGTCAGATGGGAAGGGACATCAGGACAGAGAAGGGTAGGCCAGGGACTAGGTGGGGACCCAAAAGAGGCTTGACTGTGGCACAGCTTGTGGATTGAGGCCATGATGTCCTTCTGTCCTGGAATAGTTGCTATAGATGCCTCATGTCCTCCTGTTAGGAATAGTTCAGAACATGGGTGGGGCTACTTCTGCAGAGGACTGTCATGGCTAATCCAACAGGGAAGGCCTGGGGCAGAGAGGCCAAGTTCATCCTGTCATTCCAACTCCAGGGAATATGGAGATGCACTAGGGAGTGTCTCCCTTTTATTGTTGAAAATTTGCACCTTTTCCTTTACTGACCTGCATCACTGCACAGTAAGGATAATGAAAATAATAATAATATTAAAACCAGCTAAAGTTTATTTGTTTATTTATTTTTGAATTGGAGTCTCACTCTGTTGCCCAGACTGGAGTGCAGTGGCCGCTCCCGGCTACCACAGCCTCGACCTGCTGGGCTCCGGCGATCCTTCCGCCTCAGCCTTCTAAGTAGCTGACACTACAGATGCGCGCTACTACACCCGGCTAGTTTTTTAATTTATTTTAGAGATGAGGTCTCACCAAGTTGCCCAGGCGGGTCTCAAACCCGCGGGCTCAGGCAATCCACTCACCTCAGCCTCCCAAGGCATGGGATTACAGGCTGAGCCACCGAGCCCGGCTGCTAAAGTTTATTGAATGCTTTCCTTTGGCAAGTATATGACATCAATCCTATAATCCTCATGTTAAATATAGGAGTTAAGCAAGTGCCTCCAAATTACACAGCTTGTGGAAATTTAATGTGAATGCAGACAATCTGAGTTGACAGTTAGCCACCATGCTATTATCTTAGCATAAAAGTTCATTCCAAAATATGGTTATTGCTGGCCTGACCACATCTCAGGCATGGCCTCAAGATGACCTCCTGGTCATGATGCAGGAGGCCCATTCTGTTTGTTGGCAACACAAACACTCACCAGGGAATCTCTAGGTTGCTATCAAGCTTTGGCATTTTTTGGCATAGTCACCACTTCAGGACATTGCCAGCCTAGTCCTCAACTTCTGGGACAGTCTCATTTTCTCCTGCAGAATAAAAATGTAACTACTTGTAGTTTCTTTCTATCAGCAAGAGGATCTTCTTTGAAGGGTAAAGAGGGGAGACATGGAAGCATCAGTATCACCTCAATTCAAGAAGAGCACCTACAATTATAAATTATAAAAATGTGTTACCTACTCCAGATGCTCTTTAGTTCTTAGGTTGAAGGTCCACAGTGTTGTTGACTTTTTGGAAATAGCAGCATCTGAGGTGTGAGGAGCTAGAATTAGATTTTTTTCCCATTGCTGATTAGTTGGATAACCTTCAGTGAGTTACTTAAATAATTCTCTATGCCTCAGGTTTTTGATCAGTGGAGAAAATGCTGCATTTGACTGTAAGGACTGAATGAAATAATGTTTATAAAGCATCAATAAACACCCAGTGATGAACATAGCATGTAAGTTCTGACAATGTCCATTCTTTTCTTCCTCATTGTTATAAAGGCATATGGGTGTAAAGGCAACTCACTTCAGGCTAGAAAGCCTTGGCTAATTTTCATTTTGTTTTAAGATATTTCTTGTTCCTACAGATCTCCTGCTCAAATAGGCAGTGTTTTCTGTGGTCCCTGGGAGGAAGTTGAGTCTATATGCTGCTAGTGAACAGAAACAAGATGTCTTTAAAGGAGACCACTGGGATGGTTCAGCACCGAGGACTAGGATAGCACCTGCTCCCTGGATTCTCTTATTCCAATTCTGGGGCACAGTTTCTGGCCATGGTGCTGAAGGACTCTTTTCTGGATTCTCTGACTGTTCTCCCTTCTCTCCGCTTCCCTCATGGTCTTGTGGGCGCCACAGCTCTTTACTGGAGTCATTTGTCCAACTGAGAAAGATGCTGAATCAATTTGGGAATCTGGAGACAAGCCAGTTCCAACAATTTCTGACTCACCATTCATCCTAATGACCAGAAATGTAATAAGAATAACAATGCTGATAACTAGCATTTATTGAACTTCTACTACTTTACCTGCATTATTAAATTAAGTAATGATATCTTATAAGCAACTCTGACCTGACATATAGTAAGTACTCAATAACTGTTGCTTTTGCTATTGTAATTTTCATTTAATCCTCTCAAAACTCTGATGGCAGATACCATTATCCTGATTTTACAGATGAAGAATCCAACTTATTGTCAGTAAGTAGTACCTATTGAGGTCACTTAGACAGAAAATAGTAGAAGCAAAATTAGACTCCAGATCTTTTGGATAGGTCTAAAGTTATCATCAAAACTTTATACTTCTTCTTAAGATGCTTCTAATCACAGGGACAAAGTTCAGCATATTACTTTTTTTTTGAGTTGGGGTCACTCTGGCACCCAGGCTAGAGCGCAGTGGCATGATAATAGTTCACCATAGCCTTGACCTCCTGGGCTCAGGTGATCCTTCCGTCTCAGCTTCCTGAATAGCTAGAACTACAGGTACAATCCACCATGCCTGGTTAGTATTTTTAAATATTTTGTGGAGATGAAGTCTTGCTAGGCTGGCCTTAAACTTCTGGGCTAAGCAATTCTCCCATTGCAGCCTACTGGAGTTCTGGGATTACAGGCATGGGCCACCATACTTGGCTGGCATGACTACTTGACACAAGGTATTTCATTTGCACTCAATCCAGTAGTACATGGGGGCTGGCTTATATGAGCTTGCAAGAGTCAATTGTGTGCATCTCTTCCCAGCTCCATGTTCAGTAACACCACACTGATAGCATGAGATCAGCCATGGGGGAAATATTTGTACTAGGTAGACACTACAAATCAGGGCTTTCTGAATTTTCTACAGATATGGCTTGCCAGTACCCCACTGGGCCAAATTATTAAAATAAAACATAGGCAATGTTAAGGAATATCATTTATATCTGAATTTTAGCCTCTGGTATGCCTCTCTCTCTCTCTCTCTCTCTCTCTCTCTCTCCCTCTCTCTCCT
>NW_007253358.1:309585-312858 GCF_000164805.1 Carlito syrichta | reverse complement strand
ACTCTGTCGCCCAGACTGGAGTGCAGTGGCCGCTCCCGGCCACCACAACCTCGACTTGCTGGGCTCCGGCGATCCTTCTGCCTCAGCCTTCCAAATAGCCGAAATTACAGGCATGTGCTGCCACGCCCAGCTGATTTTTTGATTTATTGTAGAGATGAAGTCTCGCTGCCCAGGCGGGTCTCGAACCCGCGGGCTCAGGCAATCTACTCACCTCAGCCTCCCAAAGGCGCGGGATTACAGGCTGAGCCACTGAGCCCAGCATCCTTCCTTTCTTTTGAGTTGGAGCCTCACTCTGTTGCCCAGGATGGAGTGCAATGGCATGATCATGGCTTGCTGTAGCCTCGACCTCCTGGGCTCAGTTAATCCTTCCACCTTAGCCTCCTGAGTAGTTGGGACTACAGGCATGTGCCACTATGCCCAGCTAATTTTTTGATTTTTTGTAGAGACGAGGTCTCACCATGTTTCCTAGGTTGGTCTCAAATTCTTGGGCTCAGGCAATCCTCTCACCTTGGCCTCCAAAAGTGGTGAGATTATAGATGTGAACCACCATGTCCAGCCTAGTCTGTAGTTTTCTGACTGCCTATGTACCATGAGGATATGAGAATTAACATGATTATTCTATTAGTTATCCATTGCTGTAACAAATTACCCTGGCATTTAGTAGCTTAAAAAAACAATAAGCCGGGCTTGGTGGCTCAGCCTATAATCCCGCGCCTTTGGGAGGCTGAGGTGAGTGGATTGCCTGAGTCTGCGGGTTCGAGACCTGCCTGGGCAACTTGGCGAGAACTCATCTCTACAATAAATAAAAAATTAGCTGGGCGTGGTAGTGTAGTTCCAGTTACTTGGAAGGCTGAGGGGGAAGGATCGCTGGAGCCCAGCAGGTCGAGGCTGCGGTGGCCGGGAGCAGCCACTGCACTCCAGTCTGGATGACAGAGTGAGATTCCAACTCAAAACAAACAAATAAACAACAAAAAAAACCAATAAATATATGTATTATCCCTCATAGTTTCTTTGGCCAAGAGTTTGGGAGAGACTTAACTGGGTGGTTTTGGCTTGGAGCCTCCTATGAAATGGCAGGCAAGATGCTAGCTGGGCCTCCAATCATCTGAGCAAAGTTGTCTTACTCATATTGTCAGCAAATTCATGCTGGCTGTTGTCAGGAGACCTCAGGTCCTGATGACATGGATTTTACCACAGAGCCACTTGAATGTTTTCAGGACACGGCAGTGGGTTTCCTCCAGGGTGAGTAATCCAAGAGAACAAAGTAAATAAAAACTACAGGCCGGGCACAGTGGCTCATGCCTATAATCTCAGCCCTTTGGAGGTCGAGGTGAGAGGATTGCCTGAGGCCATGGATTCGAGACCAGCCTGAACAACCTGGTGAGACTCATATCTACAATAAATCAAAAAATTAGCTGGGCACCATGGCACATGCCTGTGATTCCAGCTACTTGGGACGCTGAAGTGGAAGTATCACCTAAGCCCAGCAGGTTGAGGCTATGGTGGCCGTGAGCGTGCCAATGAACTCCAGTCTGAATGACAGAGTGGGACTTCGACTCAAAAACAAACAAACAAACAAACAAACAAACAAAACTGCAATGTCTTTTATGACCTAGTATTGAAAGTCAAATGTTACTATTTCCACAATATCCTGTTGGTCACACATCAGCCCTATTCCATGTAGAAGATCACGGAAGAGACCTTGAAGGTTGGTTACCACAATTATACAGAATAATTGTAATTCTTCATATTTCGGTGCTGATAGCAAATCATATTCTCTTAAATCCTATGGTCACCTGCCTGATATCTGTAGCAAATAATTTTTTCTAAACAATAAAGAAGGATGACTATTGGGTAGACAAACAAATGATAGTGTCTGACCCAACATTTTACACTCCCCAGACAAGGAACTATTCTTGTGCTCACCATACAATTAGCCTCTGCATGTTTTCTTCCAGCTTATTAACCAGAATAAATTGCTCTTGTGTCTTTTATGCCTGGTTTGCACAAGCCATCTTTGTCTCTCTCTGATTGAATAAACAGCCTTTTCATGGGATGGGGCTGGAACCAAGAATTGATCTCTAGGCAGTGAATAAGGGGAGAAAATGAGGCTGATATGAAAAATAGAGTTAGTTTCTTTGACTCTGAAACAAGGGTAGATAACGCCTCTATTGCATTTGGCCTGATCACAGGTGCATAATTCTGAAGCTGCTACTTGCTGGGTTAATGTCTGGGTTGAAGGAGAATGTTGTGTGACTGCTCCCAAGGCAATTGTCTTTGGAAGTATTTGGAACATTTTCAGAGTAGCATACAATGAAGGAAAGAGGGGAGAAAGCAGTTTTTTTTTTTTTTTTTTTAGTTGGAGTCTCATTCCGTCTCCCAGGCTAACATGCAGTGGCATACTCACGGCCACCCCAGTGTCGACCTGCTGGGCTCCGGCAATCCTTTCACCTCATCCTTCCAAGTAGCTGGAACTATAGGTGTGCACTACCACATTGGCTAATTTTTTTTTTTTTGAGTTGGAGTCTCACTCTGTTACCCAGACTGGAGTGCAGTGGCACGCTCCTGGCCACCGCAGCCTCGACCTGCTGGGCTCCAGCGATACTTCCGCCTCAGCCTTCCAAGTAGATGGAACTACAGGCATGCGCTACCACACCCAGCTACTTTTTTTGATTTATTGTAGAGATGAGGTCTCGCCAAGTTGCCCAGGCGGGTCTCGAACCTATGGGCTCAGGCAATCCACTCACCTCAGCCTCCCAAAGGTGCAGGATTACAGGCTGAGGCTCTGAGCCCGGGCTTTCTTTTTATTTTTTTGAGTAGGAGTCTCACTCTGCTGCCCAGGCTGAAGCGTGGTGGTGTGCCCACAGCCACCACAACCTGAACCTGCTGGGCTCAGGTTATCTTTCCTCTTCGGCCTTCTAAATAGCTTTAACTACAGGCATGTGCGACCATGCCCAGCTAGTTTATTTACTTATTTATTGTAGAGATGAGGTCTTGCCAAATTGCCTAGGTTGGTGTCAAACCCCTGGGTTCAGGCAGTTCTCTCACCTCCGCCTCCCAAAGTGCTGGGATTACAGGTATAAAGTCACTGCTCCTGTCTCAGTTAAGACATTAAAAAAAAGTTTTCTTTTTTTACCTAGAGGTACACACCACTATGCCTGGCTAATTTTTTGATTTTTTTTTTTGGTAGAAACAAGGTCTCAGCCGGGTTCGGTGGTTCGGCCTGTAATCCCACGCCTTTGGGAGGCTGAGGTGAGTGGATTGCCTGAGCCC
>NW_007253358.1:295228-309436 GCF_000164805.1 Carlito syrichta | reverse complement strand
CAACTCAAAAAAAAAAAAAAAAGAAACAAGGTCTCACTGTGTTGCCCAGGCTGGTCTCGAACTCCTGGACTCAAGTAATCCTTTGGTCTTGACCTCCCAAACTGTTGGGGTTACAGATATCAGCCACTGTGCCAGCACAGTTGAACCATTTGTGATGGGATCACTACTAGATAGGCAGATTAAAGAGCTACTTAAGCAGTGGTATCTGAACTTCAGCAAGTCACACAATGACAGATGTGAAGGATGAAGGCTAAATGGCAATATTGTAGAGAGTCACAATTGGTTGTCTTTAAAGGGTCTCAAATGATAATTTCCCATCCAAGAACTAACCAGACCTGACCCTACTTCCGAGATCAGACCAGTCGGGTGACAATCTCCATTGACCTGATCCCTTTTGTCCTCCCAGAAGCTGCTAAATATATTCTTGTCAAAATTCCCACCTGTAACAGTCAAGGTTTTTCTTTCTTTTTCTTTTTGTTTTTTTTGAGTTGGAGTCTCACTCAGTTGCCCAGACTGGAGTGCAGTGGCCGCTCCCGGCCACCACAGCCTCGACCTGCTGGGCTCCAGCGATCCTTCCGCCTCAGCCTTCCAAGTAGATGGAACTACAGGCACGTGCCACCATGCCCGGCTACTTTTTTTTGATTTATTGTAGAGACGAGATCTCGCCAAGTTGCCCAGGTGGGTCTCGAACCCACGCGCTCTGGCAATTCACTCACCTCGGCCTCCCAAAGCGTGGGATTACAGGCTGAGCCACTGAGCCCGGCCTTTCTTTTGGTTTTGACTTCTAATTTAATGGCTGTGCAGGTGGGACGACAGCCCAGTGGAGACAGAACCCCAGCGTGGATCACAGCCACACCACCTTCCTCCCGTACAGGAGCCACTAACAGTCAAGGTTTAATTAGGGAAACCGACCACTAAGATTCTATATATAGTAGTGACTTATTAGTTGAATTTTTTTTTTTTTTTGAGTTGGAGTCTCACTCTGTCGCCCAGACTGGAGTGCAGTGGCCGCTCCTGGCCACCACAGCCTCACCTGCTGGGCGCTGGTGATCCTTCCGCCTCAGCCTTCCAAGTAGCCAGAACTACAGGCACGTGCTACCGTGCTCAGATAATTTTTGATTTATTGTAGTGATGAGGTCTTGCCAAGTTGCCCAGGCGGGTCTCGAACCCGCGGGCTCAGACAATCCACTCACCTCAGCCTCCCAAAAGCGCGGGAGTACAGGCTGAGCCACCGAGCCCGGCTATTAGTTGAATTTTAACTTATGCCAGGTGGTGTGGTATTTAACCAACTGAGAAGCTAGTTAAGTAGTCTCTATAAGGCTGTCATCTTCATGTCTGATGCTGAAGCATGAAGTTCTCAGGACAGGTTGGGAAGAGAAGGTAAGGGAAGGAGAGGGAAGGAAAAAGGAGGGGGGGAGGGAGCAGGAGGAGGGGAGGGGAAGGCAAGGGAGGCAAAGGGAAGATGAATGTAAAGTGGTAGAGAACAAGGACAAGTTGGAGCCTACAATCATGAGTTGGAACAGCACACAAAAGGACTGGAATACATGTTATTATTGCACTACCTCTGATTTTGAATATATGGTGTCTTGTGAAAAAAAACAACTGGTGCCCTTTTTCATGGAGCCAACTACATACGTTGTCCATGAGTAGGAAAAGTTGAAGCAGCATTCAGGGAAGGATGGAGCAGCTACAGGCCTGGCTGGTGTCCCATCCCAACAAGGTGACCCAGTAGACCTTTCAAAATGTCAGGAAAATATGACTCCAAATGCCGGTGAATTATCTTTTGTGACCAAGCCTAAACAGAAATGAACAGGGAAGGGATTCCGGGAAATGGGCTTCTGCCTATCCAAGTTGACATGTTTTCTTTTTCTTTCTTTTTTTTTTTTTTTGAGTTGAAGTCTCACTCTGTTACCCAGACTGGAGTGCAGTGACCACTCCCGGCCACCGCAGCCTTGACCTGCTGGGCTCTGGCGATCCTTCCGCCTCAACCTTCCAAGTAGCTGGAACTACAGGCGCGCACTACCACGCCCGGCTCATTTTTTGATTTATTGTAGAGATGAGGTCTCCCCAAGTTTCCCAGGTGGGTCTCGAACCCGTGGGCTCAGGCAATCCACTCACCTCAGCGTCCCAAATGTGTGGGATTACAGGCTGAGCCACTGAGCCCGGCTCCAAGTTGACATGTTATCAAAGCTGCCATGCCACTTCACAGACTAACACGTTAGTTTCCTGGTACATAGTCCTGCTCTTCTCCCTATCAGCTGTCCATGCATCTCATGACTCTGGCATCCAATATGTGGGACTCTTGTTTCCTTGACTCCTTTTCTTTTCTTTTTAAAAAAATTTTATTTTAAAGATGTGGGGTAAAATTCAGGGTCAGGTATACAAATGTTCATTATGCAGGTACCCTTGTGACCTTCTTATTTTCAGTAACTTGTCCACGCTACCCCATCCATGATTCCCACAGTCATCCTTGATCTTTTCTCTCCTCTAAGCTGGTCCATCTTCATAGTCTGATTAAAATACCCTTCTCTCTGGCTTTTCCTCTCCTTCCAGCTTGCATTCTCACATATTCCGCTATGTTCTTTGACTTTATTAGGATTTCTAGTCTGTTGGTTCTTCTGCTTTTATCCAAAACATCATTCTGTTTTTCTTCATCTTTTGTAGATGCTCCTTATTTCTTTAAGCCATCACCTTAATGACCCTAAGTCTCTTATCTTTCTGTATTTTTCTTGTGGTCATCAACAAAACCTCAACTCTGGCTGAACTCAAATAGCCTGTTCTCAGACCTTACCTGAGCAGCCAAGAGCTGCTAGAGAAACTTGAGCAATGGGATTAAGTCACTGACTGTAGTAGTAGTCAAATGGGTCTTCACTAGTCCCCAAACTCTTCCTACTACATTCTCTAGTCAATGTATATTTATGAAGCAAAATCTATAATTTTTATCAATTTGTAGAAATAAAGTTATAGATTCATATGCAGTTGTAAGAAATAATACAGAGACCTTTTGTACACTTTGCATAGTTTTCTCCAATGGTAATATTTTAGAGAATTATAATATAATATCACAAGGATATTGACATTGATGTAATTCCTCAATCTTATTCAGATTTCAATTTTACTTATCTTCTTTTGTGTTTGTGTGTTAAATACTATAGAATTTATTACCCGTGTAGGTTCACGTAGTCTCCATCATAGTCAAGGTACTAAACAGTTTCAACAACACAAGGATCCCTCGCGTTGCCATTTTATAATCACAGCCAACTTCCTCCCTCCCCTGGCTCCAGAAAATCCTTAATTTGTCTTCTGTTTCTAAAAGTTTGTCATTTTAAAGTGTTATATAAAGGAATCAATCAGCATGTAATCTTTTGTGACAGGATTTTTTTCAGTTAGCATAATTCTCTGGAGACTCATCCTGGTTGTTGTGTATATCAATAGTGTACTCTTTTTGATTACTGAATAATATTCTATGTATGTATATTTCACAGTTTGTTTACTCATTCACCCTTTATTTATTTATTTTTTTGAGTTGGAGTCTCACTCCGCAGCCCAGATTGTGCAGTGGCACGCTCCCGGTCACCGCAGCCTCAACCTGCTGGGCTCCAGCGATCCTTCTACCTCAGCCTTCCGAGTAGCCAGAACTATAGGCACGTGCTACCACGCCCGGCTAATGTTTGATTTATTGTAGAGATGAGGTCTCGCCAAGTTGCCTAGGCAGGTCTTGAACCCGCGGGCTCAGGCAATCCATTCACCTCGGCCTCTCAAAGTGCTGGGATTACAGGCTGAACCACCGAGCCTGGCCGCATTCACACTTTAAAGGATAGCTATGTTTGATTTTAGTGTGGGGCTACTCCAAAAAAAATTATCATCGTGTGTGTATAGTTTTTTTTGTGTGAACAGAAGTCTTCATTTCTCTGGAATAAATGCTCAATTACTGGGCGATATGGCAGCTGCATGTTTCTTTTACGTTCCCATCAGTCATGTATCAGTGATGAAGTTTCTCCAGCATTTAATGTTGTCTCTGTTTTTTTTAAATTTTAGTTGTTTTGATAGCTGTGTGAAGCTTTCACATTGTGATTTTAGAATGTTGTTTCATTTTTTGTAGATCTGGGGTCTCACTATGTTGCCCAGGCTGTTCTTGAACTCCTGGCATCAAGTGATCCTTCACTTTGGACTCCCAAAGCACTGGGGTTACAGGCAAGAGCCACCATGTCCTAGCCTTGTGGTTTTAATTTGCCTTTTTTTTTTTTTTTTGAGTTGTAGTCTCACTTCATCGCCCAGACTGGAGTGCAGCGGCCGCTCTCGGCCACCGCAGCCTCGAACTGCTGAGCTCCAGCAATCTTTCCGCCTCAGCCTTCTGAGTAGCTGGAATTACAGGTGCGCACTACCACGTCTGGCTGATTTTTAATTTCTTGTAGAGATGAGGTCTCGCCAAATTGTCCAGGCAGGTCTCGAACACGTGGGCTCAGGCAATCCACTCACCTCAGCCTCCCAAAGGCGCGGGATTACAGGCTGAGCCACTGAGCCCGGCTTAAACATCTTTTCTTCTTCCTCTTTTTTTTGAGACAGTATTTCACTCTTTCACCCAGGCTGCAGTGCGGTGGTACAATCATGATTCATGAGTCTCGAACTCAAGCAATTCTCCTGCCTCAGTCTCCCCAGTAGCTGGGCCTTCAGGCACACACCACCATGCTTGGCTAATTTTTCTTTTTCTTTTTTTGGTAGAGACAGGGTCTTGCTTTGTTGCCCAGGTAGTCTCGAACTCCTGGCCTCAAGCAATCCTCCCATCTGGGCCTCCCAAAGTGCTGTGATTAGAGGCATGAGCCACCATGGTTGGCCAAGGTTGAACATCTTTTCATATACTTATTTGCCACTTGTATATTCTCTTCAGTACAATGTCTCTTCATATAATTGTCCATTTTAGCTGCATTTTTTAAAACTGTTGAGTTGTGAGGCTCTTTGTGTATTCTAGATACCAGTACATCATCATATATGTAGTTTGCAAACATTTTCTCCCATTCGGGAACCTGCCTTTTCATTTTTGTAATAGTCTTTTGAAGAACAAAAGTTTTTAATTTGAGGAAGAGCAATCTATCAGATTTTCTTTGCATGAATCATTCTTTTGGAATCAAGTCCAAGAACACTCTGCCTGGCCCTATAACCAGTAAATTTTCTCCTAGGGGAAAGAGGGATGGGGAGGGGGGAAAATAAATAAATAAATTTTCTCCTAAGTTTTTTTCTAAAAGATTTTTACATTAATTTTACATTTTATACTTATATCCATGATATATTTAAAGTTAATTTTGTATAAGGTCTAAGACTTAGGTCAAAGTTTATTTTTCTTTGTTTGTTTATTTTTTACCTATGGACGTCCAATCACACCATTTGTTGGAAAGATTATCTTTCTTCCATTGAATGGTTTCTGTATCTTTGTCAAAAATCAGTTGGGCTTTTTGGTATGGGCTGATTTATGTGTTCTCTGTGCAATTCCATTGATCTGTGTGACTTTCCTTCTGTCAATACTACATAGTCTCGATTATTGTCTGTAAGTCTTACCATTTGGTAGACAGATTCCTTCTACATTTTTTCCAAAAATTTTAAAAGTATTTGAGCTCCTTTGCCTTTCTGTATAAATTTAAGAATAATCTATATGTAAAATTTTTGTTCTAGGATTTTAAGTGATTGCATTGTACCTGTATATTAATTTGGGGAAAATTGATATCTTTACTGTGTTGGGTATTCCAATTCATGAACACAATGGATCTTTCTGCTTACTGAGATCTTTTTAATTTCTTTCATCAGCATTGCATAGTTTTCAGCATATAACTCTTGTATGTGTTATTTTAGTTTTGCATCTAAGTATTTTTTTTTGAGCAGTTGTAAATGGTATTATATTTTCAAGTTTCCACATCTTAGATGCTTGCATATAGAAAATTTGCTTTTTGTATGTTTATACTGTATCCTGTATTGATGGTAAGTCAGTTTTAAGAGTTTGTTTGTAGACTCCTTGAGATTTTTTGTTTTTAATTTTTTAGAGATGAGGTCTTGCTATGCTGCCCAGGATGGGTTTAAACTCCTGGTCTCAAGTAATTCTCCCACTTCAGCCTCCCAAGTAATAGAGATTACAGGTGTGAACCATTATGCTGGGCTCTTTGAAATTTTCTTTGTAGACAATCATATCATCTGCAAATAGAGGCAGTTTGATTTTCTTCTTTCCAATCTGCTTGCATTTTATTTCCTCTTTTTGCCTTTTTTTTTTTTTTTTTTTGAGTTGGATTCTCACTCTTGTTGCCCAGACTGGAGTGCAGTGGCCACTCCCGGCCACCGCAACCTCGACCTGCTGGGCTCGAGCGATCCTTCTGCTTCAACCCTCCAAGTAGCTGGAACTACAGGCGCATGCTACCACGCCAGGGTAATTTTTTGATTTATTGTAGAGATGAGGTCTCATCACGTTGCCCAGGAGGGTCTCGAACCCGCGGGCTCAGGCAATCCACTCACCTCAGCCTCCCAAGGTGCGGGATTACAGGCTGAGCCACCGAGCCCGGCATCTTTTTGCCTTAATTGCACTGGCTAAACCTTCTAGGACTATGTTGAATAAGACTAGTTAGAACAGGCATTCTGCTCCTGATCTCAGAAGAAAAGCATTCAGCTTTTGACAATTAAATATGATGTTAGTCATAAGTTTTTGCTTTTTTGAGTCAAGGTCTCACTCTGTCACCCAGGCTGGAGTGCAGTGGCTTGATCACAGCTCACTGCAGCCTCGACCTCCTGAGCTCAGGCAATCCTTCCATCTCAGCCTCCCAATTAACTGGTGTGCACCACCATGTTTAAAAAAAATTTGTAGGACAGAATCTTGATATGTTGCCCAGGCTGGTTTCGAACTTCTGGGCCCAAGCATTCTTCCTGCCTTGGCCTCCCAAATTGCTGGGATTGCAGGCATGAGTCAACACACCTGGCCTGTTTTTGTTTTTGAGTCTGGATCTTGCTCTGTTACCCAAGCTGAAGAGTAGTGGTGTGATCAAGTTCACTGTAGTCTTGACTTTCTAGGCTTAGGTGATCTTCCTGCCTCAGCCTCCTGAGTGGCTGGGTTTACAGGCATACACCATCATCATGCCCGGCTAATTAAAAAAAAAAGCTGGGCTCGGTAGCTCAGCCTATAATCCCAGTGCTTTGGGAGGCCGAGGTGAGTGAATTGCCTAAGCCACTGGTTCGAGACCTGCCTGGGCAACTTGGCAAGCCCTCATCTCTACAATAAATCAAAAATTAGCCGGGCATGATAGCGTGTGCCTGTAGTTCCAGCTACTTGGAGGGCTGAGGTGGAAGGATTGCCGGAGCCTAGCAGGTTGAGGCTGTGGTGGCTAGGAGCGTGCCACTGCCCTCCAGCCTGGGTGACAAAGTGAGACTCCAACTCAAAAAAAAAAATTGCTGTAGTCATGGAATCTCCCTATGTTGCCCAGGCTGGTCTTGAACTTTAAGGCTCAAGCAATTCTCATGCCTCAGCCTCCTAAAGTGCTAGGATTACAGGCATGAGCCAGTTATTTATTTATTTATTTTTTGAGTTGAAGTCTCACTCCATCGCCCAGACTGGAGTGCAGTGGCCGCTCCCGGTCACCGCAGCCTCGCCCTGCTGGGCTCTGGTGATCCTTCTGCCTCAGCCTTCCGATTAGGCGGAATTACAGGCATGCGCTACCACGCCCGGCTGATTTTTTGATTTATTGTAGAGATGAGATCTCGCTGCCCAGGCGGGTCTCGAACCTGTGGGCTCAGGCAATCCACTCACCTCAGCCTTCCAAAGGTGTGGGATTACAGGCTGAGCCACCAAGCCCGGCTCTCAGTTATGTTTTTGTAGATGCTTTATCAAGGTAAGGAAGTACCCCTCTATTCCTATATTTCTGAGAGGTTTTTTTTTTTTTCTTCTTTTTTTTTGAGTTGGAGACTCACTCTGTCGCCCAGGCTGGAGTGCAATGGCACGCTCATGGCCACCACTTCCTCGACCTACTGGGCTCAGGTGATCCTTCCATCTCAAGCCTTCCAAGTAGCTGGAGCCGCAGGTGTGTGCCACCATGCCCAGCTAATTTTTTTTTTTTTTTTTACTGTAGAGACGAGGTTTTGCCGTGTTACCTAGGGTGGTTTTGAACCTGTGGGCTCAGGCAATCCTCTCGCTGCTACCTCCCAAATTGCTGGTATTACAGGCATGTGACCCTGCACCTGACCTTCTGAGAATTTTTATTATAAATGAGTGTTGCATTTTTTCAAATACTTTTAAAAATATCTATTAATATCTCATGTGATTTTTTTTGAATCGGAATCTAACTCTGTCGCCCAGGCTGTTGTGCAGCGGCATGCTCATGGCCACCGCAGAATCAACCTGCTGGGCTCAGGTGATGCTTCTGCCTCAGCCTTCCAAGTAAGCTGGAACCACAGGGGTGTGTCTCCATGCCTGGCTAATTTTTTGATTTATTGTAGAGATAAGGTCTTACCAAGTTGCCCTGGCTGGTCTCAAACTCCTGGACTTGTCTCTCCCTCCCAAAGTGCTGGCATTACAGGCAGGAACCACCTAACCTGTCCTTCTGAGAGTTATTATAAATGGGTGTTAAATTTTGTCAAATATTTTTTCTATATTTATTAATATGCTCATGTGATTTTTAATCTTTTATATGTTAATATGGTGGGTTACATTGATTTTCTCATACTGAATTCCTAGGAATAAACTCTGCCTAATAATGGTATAGAATTCTTTATATATATTATTAATTTTTATTTGATAATATTCTATTAAGGGTTTTTGCATCTATATTGATGAGAGATATTGGTCTATAGTTTTATTTTCTTGTCATGTCTGGTTTTGGTCTCAGGGTAATATGTAATACTAACTTCACAAACTATATTGAAAAATGTTTCCTCCTCTTCTATTTTCTAGAAAAGATTACATAGAATGGGTGCTAAATCTTCTTTAAGTATTTGATAGAATTCTCTAGTGAAACCATCAGGGTCTGGAGATTTATTTATTTATTTATTTATTTATTTAGAGTTGGAGTCTCACTCTGTCGCCCAGACTGTGCTGCAGTGGCCGCTCCCGGCCACTGCAGCCTCGACCTGCTGGGCTCCGGCGATCCTTCCGCCTCAGCCTTCCAAGTAACTGGAATTACAGGCTCGCGCTACCACACCCAGCTGATTTTTGATTTATTGTAGAGATGAGGTCTTGCCAAGTTGCCCAGGCAGGTCTCGAACCCGTGGGCTCAGGCAATCCACTCACCTCAGCCTCCCAAAGGCGTGAGATTACAGGCTGAGCCACCGAGCCCGGCTGAGATTTATTTTTTTAGGAGCTTTACAATTACACATTCAATCTACTTTATAATTATAGGACTATTTAAATTATCTATTTTATATTAGGTGAGTAGTGGTAGTTTATGCATTTTGAGGACCTGATCTGTTTCATGTAAGCTGTGAAATTTATGTGTATAGAGTTGTTAGTAGTATTTCCATATTATTCTTGTGCTGTATGTAGGATTTGTAGAGATGTCCCAGTTTTATTCCGGATATTGGTAATTTGTGTCTTTTTTCTTTTATTCTTTGGTATTCTTACACAAGTTTTGCTGATTTTATTTGCTTTTTCAAAAACAAAGTTTTGTTTTGTTAGTTTCTTGTATTTTTTGTTTTCAATTTCATTGATTTTTGCTGTTATCTTTATTATTTTCTTTCTTTTGCTTCCTTTGAGTTTATTTTGCTCTTCTTTTTGTAGATTCTTGAGGTGGGTGCTTAGACAATCAAGCTGAGATCGTTCCTCTTTTCTAATGAATGCATTTAATGATATTAATTTCCCTCTCAGTACTACTTTAGTTGTGTCTCGTAAATTTTCATGTGTTATATTTTCATTTTTCATTTAGTTAAATTTTTTTTTTTTCACTTGGAGTTTCACTCCTTTGCCCAGGCTGGAGTACAGTGGCATGCACACTCACGGCACCCCCAGCGTCGACCTTCTGGGCTCCAGCGATCCTTCCACCTCAGTCTTCCAAGTAGCTGGAACTACAGGTGTGTGCTAACATGCATGGCTACTTTTTTATTTATCATAGAGATGAGGTCTTGCCAAGTTGGCCAGGCTGGTCTCGAACTTGCAGGCTCAGGCAATCCACTCGCCTCAGCCTTCCAAAGTGCTGGGATTATAGGCTGAGCCACCAAGACGGCCTGAAATTTTCAATTATAGTTGTCTAGTTGTATAGTTCTCCTTTCAGTTCTATCAGGTTTTCTACACATAATTTATAGCTCTGGTATTTGGTGCATACACATTTAGAATTATTATGTCTTCCCGGAGTACTTACATGTGTATTAAAATATAAGATTATTCTCTGTTTCTGGCAATTTTCTTTGCTCTGAAGTCTATCTTATCTGACATTAATATAGCTTTCCTTTGATGTTTTCTCTGTCCCTTCATCCTGCTGTTGAGCCCATCCACTGAGATTTTTATTTTGGTTCTTGTATTGTATTTTTTTTTTTTTTTGAGTTGGAGTCTCACTCTGTTGCGCAGTGGCTGCTCCCAGCCACCGGCAGCCTTGCCCTGCTGGGCTCCAGTGATCCTTCTGCCTCAGCCTTCCGAGTAGCTGGAACTACAGGCGTGTGCTACCACGCCCAGCTAATTTTTTGATTTTCAAGCAGCCATGATAAAAATATTCGAACAATACCAGGCTCGGTGGCTCAGACTGTAATCCCAGCACTTTGGGAGGCTGACGTGAGTGGGTTGCCTGAGCCTGCGGGTTCGAGACCCACCTGGGCAACTTGGTGAGACCTCATCTCTACAATAAAATCAAAAATTAAAAATCTTTGTCAGATAACCCTAATCTCTTTTTCATTTTGGGGTTGGCACCAAATCATTGTCTTTTTAAATTCAGTTTGAGATCTTCCTGGTTCTTTGTATGACAAGTGATGTTCAACTGAAACCTGGACATTTTCATATAAAATGAGTATGGATCTTATTTAAATCTTCTGTTTTTAGCCTGGCTCAGTGGTTTAGCCTGTAATCTCGCACTTTGAGAGGCTGAGATGAGATGAGTGGATTGCCTGAGCCCGCGGGTTCAAGACCTGCCTGGGCAACTTGGTGAGCCCTCATCTCTACAATAAATCAAAAATTAGCCAGGCATGGTAGCGTGCGCCTGCAGTTCCAGCTACTGGAAGACTGAGGCGGAAGGATCTCCAGAGCCCAGCAGGGTGAGGTGGCGGAGGCCGGAAGCGGCCACTGCACTCCAGTGTGGGCGACAGAGTGAGACTCCAACTCAAAAAAAAAACCAAAAAACGTCTGTTTTTGCTGGCATTCCCTGGCACGGCAAGGGAAGGGGAGTCATTTCTTTGTTACTTCCAAGTGGAGGCAGAAGTCCGGATTCTCCACCTGGCCTGTTGACATCTGAAGTTGAGGCTGAGCTCCTCATAACTGTTGGGTATAGATGAAGACCAGGCTGCCCATGTGGCCTCCCCTGACAATGTGGGATGGTTTTTTTTTTGTTTTTTTTTTTTGTTTTTTTTTTTTGAGTTGGAGTCTCACTCTGTCGCCCAGACTGGAGTGCAGTGACCACTCCCAGCCACCGCAGCCTCGACCTACCGGGCTCCGGCGATCCTTCCACCTCAGTCTTCCAAGTAGCTGGAATTACAGGCATGTGCTACCACACCCAGCTGATTTTTTGATTTATTGTAGAGATGAGGTCTTGCTGCCCAGGCGGGTCTCGAACCCGCGGGCTCAGGCAATCCACTCACCTCAGCCTCCCAAAGGCGCGGGATTACAGGCTGAGCCACCGAGCCCGGCGGGATGGTTTTTTTTACTGGTTGTTGAGGATGAAAGTCTCAGTTTTCTGCTTGAACTTACCTGATACCATCTCAGCAGGGATCTTGGGATGCCTTGTTACAGCACTGAAAGAGTGTAAAGCTGGGCTCCCCATTCCATTTTTGCTGGGTGTGTGGTTCTGGAGGCCACAGTCTTTTCCATGGTATTTGGCTGAAATAGGACAATTATTACCTAAAAGTTTGCTTTTCTATGCTGCCCCCTTCTGTTTACCTGGTTAAAGACATCAGGGTTTCTGGCTTCATTTTTTTTTCTGTTTGCACCAATTGTCTTGACTGAGCCACTGGTTTCTTTAGTTTCAAATCTGGGATATATGAACCTAAAAGAAAACCCAGGGAATGCACCACTGTATCATTCCTTAATCTTGAGGTCTCTAGGCAGTTTTCTTTCTCTTCACCTTTCAGTTTCCTATGTTTGTTTAATACATAAAATGTCCAGGGTTTTTAACTGTATTTAGCAGCGAAGAATAGGAGAAAAACTTATCATATTTTCCTTGAAGCAGTTCTCTTGTCATGGTTTAAATGGTCAATGATGTTGAACATCTCTTTATGTGCTTAGTGCCATCTGTAATCCTCTTCAGTGAAATTCAACTATTTTTTTTTTTTGAGTTGGAGTCTCACTCTGTCGCCCAGACTGGAATGTAGTGGCCGCTCCCGGCCACCACAGCTTGACCTGCTGGACTCCGGCGATTCTTCCGCCTCAGCCTTCCAAGTAGCTGTAACTACAGGCGCATGCTACCACGCCCGGCTGATGTTTTGATTTATTGTAGAGATGAGGTCTCGCTGCCCAGGCGGGTCTCGAACCCGCGGGCTCAGGCAATCCACTCACCTCAGCCTCCCAAAGCGTGGGATTACAGGCTGAGCCAACAAGCCCAGCTTCAACTATTTTTTTAAACTTCCATTCTTCTCAACCTTCTGACCATCTTGCTTCTTTGTCAACAGTAGATTTTCTTCTTCTTAAATAAAAGTGAAGTTATCAAATGAGAATGTTCTCAAATTTCTACCATTAATCCTACAATTCAAACCTGCTCCCCTTCTTTCCTCCTCGCATGGGGTCTTACACCCTTCCTCTTCTTAGAGCCTTATACCATTAATTATTGCTCATCTTTCCCTGTATATTCAATTACTCCTTCTCTCTTTTTTTTTTTTTTTGAGTTGGAGTCTCACTCTGTCACCCAGGCTAGAGTGCAGGGGCCGCTCCCGGACACCACAGCCTCAACCTGCTGGGCTCCGGCGATCCTTCCGCCTCAGCCTTCCAAGTAGCTGGGACTACAGGCGTGCACTATCATGCCCGGCTAGTTTTTGATTTATTGTAGAGACAGGTCTCGCTAAATTGCCTGGGAGGGTCTCGAACCCGCGGGCTCAGGCACTCCACTCGCCTCGGCCTCCCAAAGTGCTGGGATTACAGGCTGAGCCACCGAGCCCGGCCCAATTACTCCTTCTCAATTGACATTTCCCATGAACATTTAAACTTGTTCAAGTTTCACTTTGTTAAACAAAAGCACACAGAACTCCCCCTCTCCCTCATGTTAACTTTTTTCTCTCTTTCATCTCACAGTTAAAATTCTTCAACACAATCAACTTTATTTCCAACCTGGCTTCTATTCTCTCTCTCTCTCTCTCTCTCTCTCTCTCTCTCTTTGAATCGGAGTCTCACTCTGTTGCCCAGGCTAGAGTGCAGTGGTACGCTCAGGGCCACCGCAGCCTTCACCTGCTGGGTTCAGGTGATCCTTCCACCTCAGCCTTCCAAGTAGCTGGAACCACAGGTGTGGGCCACCATGCCCGGCTAATTTTTTTGGTTTATTGTAGAGACGAGGTCTTACTATGTGGCCCAGGCTTGTCTTGAACCTGTGGGCTCAGGCTATCAATTCGTCTCCATCTCCCAAAGTGCTGGGCTGGGATTACAGGTATGAGCCATCACGCCTGGCTGCCTTCTATTCTCTTTCCTTCCCTGAAACAACTCTTGTTCAGGTCAACAATGGCCACTGAGTCACCAAATCCAGTGGGCGTTTTTCTTTGTTTGTTTGTTTGTTTTTGAATTGGAGTCTCACTCTTTGTTGCCCAGGCTGGAGTGCAGTGGTGCACTCACGGTCACCGCAGCCTTGACCTTCTGTCTCAGTCTTTCTAGTAGCTGGAACTACAGACACATGCCGCCACACCCAGCTAGTTCTTTGTGATTTATTGTAGAGACGAGGTCTCACCAAGTTGCCCAGGCTGGTCTTGAACTCCTGGGCTCAGGCAATCCTCTCACCTCAGGCTCATAAAGTACTGGGATTACAGGTTGAGCCACCGAGCCCGGCTTGGATACTCATTCTTTTTCGAGTTGTAGTCTCACTCTGTCGCCCAGACTGGAGTGCAGTGACCGCTCCCGGCCACTGCAGCCTC
>NW_007253358.1:292399-295149 GCF_000164805.1 Carlito syrichta | reverse complement strand
GCCAGGCTGATTTTTTGATTTATTGTAGAGATGAGGTCTCGCTGCCCAGGCGGGTCTCGAACCCGCGGGCTCCGGCAATCCACTCACCTCAGCCTCCCAAAGGTACGGGATTACAGGCTGAGCCACTGAGCCCAGCTGGATACTCATTCTTATCTTTCCTGCCCATCAGACCATTGAGTTTATTGGATTCCTCAAGCCTCAATCCAGGCTCTTTTCTCTCCTTCATCTATAATCTCTCCTTGGGAAAACTCATCCAGTACCAAAGCTTGAGTTAGCAACTGTATAGCAAAGACTTGCACATTCATATCCCCATCCAGACTTCTCTGAGTTTCAAACACTATATTCAATCACCTTCTCTATATCTCCACTTAGTCGTCACAAAGACACCTCAACCACCACAAACCCAGATGGAACACAGGATCTTCGCCCATAAACCCAGCCACTACTCTTTCCTCCCTTTCCACTGTAACTACTACAGTTCAAACTGCCATCAACTTTTACCTGGATGTCCATAAATAGTCTTTTTTTTTGAGTTGGAGTCTCACTCTGTCACCCAGACTGGAATGCAGTGGCTGCTCCCGACCACAACAGCCTCGACCTGCTGGACTCTGGCGATCCTTCCGCCTCAGCCTTCCAATAGCTGGAACTACAGGCATGTGCTACCACGCCTAGCTAATGTTTTATTTATTTATTTATTGTAGAGATGAGGTCTCGCCAAGTTGCCCAGGCGGGTCTTGAATCCGTGGGCTCAGGCAATCCACTCACCTCGGCCTCCCAAAGCACGGGATTACAGGCTGAGCCATCGAGTCCAGCCATAAAAAGTCTTTAACTGGTCTCTCTGCATCCACTTTGCCTACCAAAGACTTTTCTTTGTGCCAGAATGCCTGATTGTATCAGTCTCTGATTAAACTCCTTCAATACACTGCAACTGCACTTAGCATCAAGTTCCAATTCCTTAACCTGACCCATCAGGACTTATATGGCCTGGCTCCCACCTTCTTTATAGTCTCAGGTCGTACTACTCCCTCCTTTTTATTCTTACTTACATCCTACTGTCCTTTTTTTCTTTTTTTCTTTTTTGAGTTGGAGTCTCTACCACCCAGGCTGGAGGGCAGTGGCATGTTACCGGCCACTGCAGCCTCGACCTGCTGGGCTTAGGCAATCCTTCCACCTCAGCCTTCCAAGTAGCTGGAACTTCAGGCACCCACCACCATGTCTGGCTAATTTTTTGATTTATTGTAGAGATGAGGTCTTGCCAAGTTGCCCAGACTGGTCTTGAACCCATGGGCTCAGGCAATCCTCTTACCTTGACCTCCCAAAGTGCTGGGATTATAGACGTGAGCCACCATGCCTGGCCCTGATGTCCTTTCTTTCTTTCTTTTTTTTTAAATTGAGTTGGAGTCTCACTCTGTCGCCTAAACTGGAGTGCAGTGGCACACTCTGGTCACCACAGCCCAACCCTGCTGGGCTCTGGTGATCCTTCCGCTTCAGCCTTCCAAGTAGCCAGAACTACAGACATGTGCTACCACACCCAGCTAATTAAAAAAAAAAAAATTTATTGTAGAGACGAGGTCTCACCATGTTGTCCAGGCTGGTCTCAAACCTGCAGGCTCAGACAATTCTCTTGCCATGACTTCCCAAAGTGCTGGGATTATAGGCTTAAGTCAACATTCCTGGCCTCTGATGTCCTTTCAATCAGTGCCCTCACCTTTATGCCCCCAAAAAAACCCAACTAAAAAATGTGAATTTCTCAAACCTCAGCAATACTAAGGTCCAGAGAGCCAGAGGTGAGGCCACTTCATGTTCTAGAGATGAATACTCCCTGCTCCAAGATCACGAGTTAGGACTCTGCTCCTCCCAGCACCACCCATTTCCAAATCTGTCCTTCACCCATGGTGACCTTTGTTGTTTCTGTCCTCTGTCCCCTACTTATATCAATACACAACCTAGTGGGTCCTGGCATTGGACCATGGCTTCCTTATCAGCATTGCTTTATGGTGTGATCATGCTGAAGCATAGTGCTTGATAAAGCCATGCTCCTAGTTTCAGAAGAGAGTGCCCCTTATACCTGACATTCAGCCCCTAGCACCCCTTTTCTCTTACGTCTCCATGGGCAGCCTCTCTCCCACCCAGATCCAACCGTGAAGATGGGGAAGATATGAGAATTTTCATGCAAGATGTCTACTTGACAGGCTCGGTGGCACAGCCTGTAATCCAGTGCCTTTGGGAGGCTGAGGTGAGTGGATTGCCTGAGCCCGCGGGTTCGAGACCTGCCTGGGCAGCGAGACCTCATCTCTACAATAAATAAAAAAATCAGCCGGGTGTGGGAGCGCATGCCTGTAATTCTGGCTACTTGGAAGGCTGAGGCGGAAGGATCGCCGGAGCCCAGCAGGTGAGGCTGCGGTGGCCGGGAGCGGCCACTGCAATCCAGTCTGGGCGACAGGGTGAGACTCCAACTCAAAAAAACAAACAAACAAAAAAAAAGAAAAATTACTATGAACAAATATTAAATACATTTTGGTGTAGAAGAAGTATTTAATTGAATACCAAATGGTATAGAAGAAGCTGCTGGCTGAGGTGAGTGGATTGCCTGAGCCCGCAGTTCGAGACCCGCCTGGGCAACTTGGTGAGACCTCATCTCTACAATAAATCAAAAAATTAGCCGGGCGTGGTAGCGCGCGCATGTAGTTCGGCTACTTGGAAGGCTGAGGTGGAAGGATCGCCAGAGCCCAGCAGGTCGAGGTTGCGGT
>NW_007253358.1:287999-292316 GCF_000164805.1 Carlito syrichta | reverse complement strand
TGCTGGGCTCTGGCAATCCTTCTGCCTCAGCCTTCCAAGTAGCCGGAACTACAGGCGTGCTCTACTACACCAAGTTGCCTGGGCGGGTCTCCAATCCATGGGCTCAGGCAATCCACTCACCTCAGCCTCCCAAAGCGCTGGGATTACAGCCTGAGTCATCGAACCTGGCGATTTTGTGAATATTATGTAATGCATATAAAGAGGAGAGGAAGGCAGGAGGAAGAAGTATCAGAGTGCGAGGTGAGACCTCTCTGCTCTGCTGAGGCATGGCTTTGGAAAACAACTGTGAATCCACTACATTTCAGAACCTTGAGTGCTAGAAAAAAAATTGTCACTTCCTCTGGGAAGCTTTTCTGGATTCCCCCTGATACTTTAAAATTTTTCATTCTGAGTTCCCATTGCACTTATTTAATAAATTAATTCTTATTAAGATATAATTCATACACCATAGAATTCACTCTTTTAAGATGTACAGTTCAGACCAGACATGGTGGCTTATGTTTATAATCCCAACACATCAGAAGGCTAAGATAGGAGGATCACTTGAACCCAGGAGTTTGAGACCAGTCTGGGCAATATAGCGAGACGCCCATCTCTACAAAAATAGAAATAAAAATAAATTAGCCATGTGTGGTGGCATGCACCTATAGTTATAACTACTCAGGAGGCTGAGGTGGGAGGATTACTTGAACCCAGGAATTTGAGGTTACAGTGAACTATGATAACCCACTGTACTCCAGCAGCTTGGGTGACTATTAAAGAAAGAAAAGTACAATTCAGTGGTTTTTTATTATATTCACAAAGTTGTACAATCATTATCATTATCTAATTCCAGAACATTTTCAATATTCCCAAAAGAAGTCTGTAACAGCCAACTCCCATTTCTCTCTTCCTCCAGTCCCTGGAAACACTAACCTACTTTCTGTCTCCATGAATCTTTCTATTCTGAACACCTCATAGAAATGAAATTATACAATGTGTGATTTTTTGGGGGGGAGTCTGTATTCTTTGATTAGCACAACGTTTCAAGATTCATCCATAGAGCAGCATATAGCAGCACTTCATTCTTTCTTATGGCTGAATAATACTTTGTTGTATGAATAAGCTACATTTTATTTATGCATTCATCAGTGGATTAGCATCTGGGTTGTTTCCACATTTGGTCTTTTAAAAATAATGTTGCTATAAACATGAGAATATAGGATTTTGTGTAGAGATATGTTTTCTTTTCTTTTTTTTTTTGAGTTGGAGACTCACTCTGTCACCCAAACTGGAGTGCAGTGGCCGCTCCCGGCCACTGCAGCCTCGACCTGCTGGGATCAGGTGATACTTCCATCTCGGCCTTCCAAGTAGCTGGAACTATAGGCATGCGCCACCACACCTGGCTAAAATTTTGATTTATTGTAAAGATGAGGTCTCACCAAGTTGCCCAGACTGGTCTCAAACCCATGGGCCAGGCAATCCTCTCACCTCAGTCTCCCAAAGTGCTGGGATTATAGGCATGAGCCACTGTGCCCCGCCTATAGTAAGTTTTAATATTGGGAAGTGTGAGTTATTCAACTTTGTTCTTTTTAAAGATTATTTTGGTTGTTCTGTATCCTTTATATTTCCATATGAATTATAGAATCAACTTGTCAATTTCTGCAAAAAATTCAGCCAAGATTTTGATAGGAAAAGTTGTGTAATTTTCTGTCACTATAGTTGGCCCTCCACAACCGCGGGTTCCACATTTGTAGATTTAGCCAACTGCAGGTCAAAAATATTTAGGAAAAAAATTTAATCTAGATCAATTTGGGTAGAATTGCCTGTTTAACAATATTATGTTTTCCAATGAACAACCATAGAATGTCTTTCCATTTACTTAGGTCTTTAATTTCTTTCAACAATGTTTTATAGTTTTCGATGTGCAACTCTTGCACCTCTCTTAATAAATTTATTTCTAGTTTAAATTTTTTTTGACCGGGCACGGTGGCTAATGCCTAAATTTCAGCATGTTGGATGACTGAGGACAGTGGAATATTTGAACCTATGAGTTTGAAACCAGCTTGGGCAACATAGTGAGACCTTGTCTCTACAAAAAAAACCACACACACACAAAAATTAGCCAGGTGTAGTCATGGTGTATGCCTGTAGTTCCAGGTACTTGGGAGGCTGAGATGGAAGGATTGCCTGAGTCCAGGAGGTCAAGGCTGTGGTGAGCCATCCCGGTGCCACTGCACTCCAGCCTGGGTGACAGAGTAAGACTCTGACTCAAAAAATAAACAAATAAATATTTGCATATAACTTATGCACATTTTCCCATATACTTTAAGTCATTTCTAGGTTACTTATAATACCTAATACAATGTAAGTGCTGTGTAAATATTTGTTATACTGTATTGTTTAGGAAATAGTGACAAAGGGGAAAAAGTATGTACATATTCAGTACAAACACTTTTTTTCCTAAAATTTTTTACCTGCAGTTGGCTAAATCTACAGATGTGGAACCCACAGTTGTGCAGGGCCGACTAGAGTGACAGAAAATCATACAACTTTTCTTAAAAACATTAATCTGCAAATCCAAAAACCTCAATTAAATCCAAGTAGGAAAAACTGAAAAAGTTCCACATCTAGACTTAAGCTGTCAAAAAAAAAAAAAAAAAATATATATATATATATTAAAAGAGGCAGCCGAGTATGGTGGCCCATGCCTGTAACCCTAGCACTTTGGGAGGCGGAGGCAAGAGGATTGCCTGAGCCCAGGAGTTCAATATCAGCTCAGGCAACTTGGCAATAACTCATCTCTACAATAAATCAAAAAATTAGTGGGTGTGGTGGTGCACACCTGTGGTTCCAGATATTTGGAAGGCTGAGGCGGAAGGACCACCTGTGCCCAGCAGGTTGAGTTTGTGGTGGCCGTGAGTGTGCCACTGCATTCCAGCCTGGGTGACAGACTGAGACTCCAATTCAAAAAAAAAAGCAAAAACTGGATGCAGTGGTTCACACCTATAGTCCCAGTACTTTGGGAGGTGGAGGCAAGAGGATTGTCTGGGCCCATGGGTTCAAGACCAACCTGGGCAATGTGGCAAGACCTTGTCTCTACAATAAATAAAATAAAATAAAATAAAATAAATAAATAAATAAATAAACTGGGCCTGGTGGCACACTCCTGTAGTTCCAGATACTTGGAAGTTTGAAGCGGAAGGATTGCCTGAGCCCAGTGGATTGAGACTGCAGTGGCTGTGAGCATGCCACTGAGCTCCAACCCGGGCAACAGAGGGAGACTCTGACTCAAAAACGAAAACAAAACAAAACAAAAAGCAACTCTCCACATAAAAAATATCCTCAATTAGAGTAAGAGCTGATTTCTCAGCAAAAACCATGGGGGCCAGAAGACAGTAAAATGACATGTTTATTCAGATGAAAAAAAAAAGACTGTCAGCCAAGATATCTATATCTAGCAAAATTATCTCTCAAAAATTTCGAGGGAAAAATTAAGACATTCCAGAATTAGAAAAAACGAAATTCATTTTCAGCAGACCTTCACTACAAAAAATATTAAAGAAGTTCTTTAGGCAGAAATGAAAGGACAGCACAGAGTAACTAAAATCCATAGGAACAAATAAAGAATATAGGTTTCTTACTTGACTCAGGTCATTAGATCAACAAAACACCATAGGCGAAAACTTTCTCAAACTGATAAAGGATATCTATAGGAAGCCCACAGCTAACATCATACTTAGTGGTGAAAGGCTCAAAACTTTCTATCTAAGATCAGAAACAAGACAAGGGTGTCCATTCTTACCACTTCTCTTGAACGTTGTACAGGAGATAAATTAGACATGCAAGCAAATAAAAAATGCATCCAGATTAGAAAGGGAAAATTAAAACTATCTCTATTTGCAGATGACATAATCTTTTTTTTTAATTTTAAAGATGTGGGGTACAATTCAGGGTCAGGCATACAAATGTTCACTATGCAGGTACCCTTGTTGATGAGGTGTGCCCCTCCCTCCCTTGGCAGTTTCCTTCAACTGCCAATCCTACCCCCCCTTCCCCTGGCACTTTCCCACTACTGCCAATCATTTTCTTATAGTATTATGATAATTGTCCACTTATGAGTGAGAACACATGGTACTCTGTTCTTTGTTTCTGTGATAGATCACTGAGTATAATAGACTCTAAATTCATCCAAGTTGCTGCAAAGTCCATATAGATGACATAATCTTATACATTAAAAATTCAATCCCGCGCTTTGGGAGGCCGAGGTGAGTGGATTGCCTGAACCTGCGGGTTCGAGACCCGCCTGGGCAACTTGGCGAGACCTCATCTCTACAA
>NW_007253358.1:281576-287809 GCF_000164805.1 Carlito syrichta | reverse complement strand
AAAAAAAAAAAAAAAAAAAAACCCAGCCAGTCACAATGGCTAATTCCTGACAATCCTTCTACATCAGCCTCCCAAGTAGCTGGAACCATGCCTGGCTAATTTTTTTGATTGATTGTAGAGAGGAGGTCTCGACAAGTTGCCCAGGCTGTATACTTTTTTGTTTAAAATGAGATTCAGCGCTGGGCGCAGTGGGTCATGCCTATAATCCCAGCACTTTGGGAGACCAAGGTGAGAGGACTGCCTGAGTCCGTGGGTTCAAGACCAGCCTGGGCAACTTGGTGAGACATCATCTCTATAATAAATAAAAAACTAGCCAGGCGTGGTGGTGCATGTCTGTAGTTCCAGCTACTTGGAAGGCTGAGGCAAAAGGATAGTTTGAGTGCAGCAGGTCGAGGCTGTGGTGGCTGCGTGCATGCCACTGCACTCCAGCCTGGGTGACAGAGTGAGACTCCAACTCAAAAAACAACAAACAAACAAAACCGAGATTCAGGAATTTTCTTGATAAACACTCTCAGATTGCTGCAAGTTTTGAGTCAATTTCCAGGGTTATAAGAACACTGATTTTGAATTTTTTTTGGCCAATATTCTCATAGATTTTATGGAGAAGATTTCCAGAGGTCTTTACTTCATCGTATCTGCTGACACTCCATAATAGTTTGAACTAACCTCTATTACTGCACTTGTAACAAATGTCAATGCATGACTTACCTTACTTCCCTGCTAGGATGTGTGCTCCTATAGGGATGGAACTGTGTTGCATCTACCTCCTTATCCTCCCCTTTTAGAACAAAGTCATGTGTTTGGTAAATAGCAGGCTGTTGTTGAAAGAGTGACTGAACCTCCAAAGAAGGTAACCATTGAAGAAAAAGTTTGTGTATTGTCTTGGGATGTTATGTTTTTTCTTCTTAATCCTAGAGAATTTTGGAAAAACTATTCTTGCATTTGTACGTAGTTAGTTCTGGGGGAGTTCTCTCCTAACTATGTCACTTATTAATAGGGTATCCTAAGGCAGTTTTCATAATCATTCAGAGCCTCATATATGCAATTTCTCAAATATGTAATGTGGGTAATAAAACTTAAGATCATAATACTAGCCGGGCTCGGTGGCTCAGCCTGTAATACCGTGCCTTTGGGAGGCTGAAGTGAGTGGATTGACTGAGGCCGCGGGTTCGAGACCTGCCTGGGCAACTTGGCGAGACCTCATCTCTACAATAAATCAAAATGAGCCGGGCGAGGTAATGCACACCTGTAGTTCCAGCTACTTGGAAGGCTGAGGCTGAAGGATCGCCGGAGCCCAGCAGGTCGAGGCTGCGGTGGCCAGGAGAATGCCACTCCACTCCAGCCTGAGCAACAGAGTGAGACTCAAACTCAAAAAAAAAAAAAAAAAAGATCATAATACTGTAATAGTAGTGTTGTTCCGAGGCTTACATGTGTTGACATATATAAAGCCCGTAACAAAGTGTTAGGCACTGCTGCTTCACAGTTATGAGTGTTTGTTCCTCTTGTTTTTCCTAACTTCAGGGAGTCCCTTAATCACTTTCTGTTTAGTTTGAGCAAGGGTTTGGCAAATACACCTGCCAACGACAACTGATAAACAATGGTGTCTGCAGCTTTCTAATGCCTGAGTTTCTGCAAAGGTGTCTTTAAAACCCTGGCAAGTTGAGTGACAAGGTTCTCTATCGACAGGGCTCATGCACAAACAGAGCTAAGGAACAGGGCATGGCATTGACCAGGGTTGAAGAGAGGGACTGAGGTAGCTTTTCTGGTGATGTAGGGCATTGGGACTGGGGGGAGGTAAGCAATCTCATGACATACCCAGAATGGGGAGCAACCTACAAACTCCTAGAAAGCAAAGTAGCAGGGTTCTCAGATTTCCCAGGATGGTGGTCCTGGGGGAGGAGACTTAGCTCTACTTCCCATCTTAAGCATTTGATTGGAGAAGTTATGCTGGGTCTTTTGTAATTTATTTATACTTCTTGGTATGATTTTTCTCCAAGAAAATACTTCAGTTTTTTTTCAAGTTTGAAAACAACTCATTTAATTCAACTTATTATTTGATATATTAAAATGCAGTACAGAAAACAATTCCGTGACTCCCCCAAGGTTATACAGGAAGAGAACAGCCCAGCTGGAACTCCAAGGCAGGTGTCTGTTCAGACTGGGAGTCCAAGGTTCTTTCCACCTCACCTGCTGCCTCCCTGTTAAGTCACCTTCCACAGCACCTGAAAAACATGTTAGCACGTGCTGACTTGAGTCACAGGGTATCTTTGGCTGTAGATGACTTGTTTGCAAGAGTAGATTTATCTGTAGATGCTTGGATCTGCAGGGCTTGGGGACTAGATTTAGGATCAAGAAGATAGGTGTCAAACTCAGGCTCTGGTGTGATCTGGGATACCTTGTAATCTGTTCATATTTCAGCTTTCCCTCTGAAAAATAGGGTTCCCAATCCCCTTTTGGCTTCTGCCATTTCATTGTTCTGGGTGTCACTGAAATAAAACACATGAAAAAGACAGTCTTCCAAGTAGCTGGAAGAGTTGTTACTGAAATAAAAGACATGCAATTTTTAAAATTTCACATTTATTAGGATCCTCACTTATTCCTTTAGTGGCAGAATATTGATGTCCATGGCTTTATGTGGCTTAAAGAATCACTAGCTCCAACCCTCTCATCAGAGGGTTATTCTCCTTCTGATTTCTGAGCTGCTAAGCAGAGACTGAGCCAGTGGCTGGAAGCTTGTCACTCTGTCCCTCACCTAGAGGATGCCACGTGATGTGGATGGCTCCATCCAGGACTACCCTCTTCAGCTCCTGTTCATATTTCCAAGTGCTTACTGCACTCAATTCCTGAGTATCTAAGGGGCATCTATATTTACTCTTCTCCAAGCCTGGTTTGTCTTCCTTGTCTTGGCATATGGTACCTCCAAAAAACCTAGGTGCCATCCCTGTTGGCATGTCCTTAAACCTTGCCATGTCCTTAAACTTCACTTAGGTTACATGTGAAGATTGAAATGTTCTCCTCAACAGCCAATCTGCCCTCCCTCACCACATAGTGCCTATGCCATCTGGGTATGACTGATCACATTCCTACCTCCATAGGTCCAAGAAAATTAAGATAATCTTATCCCCTGAGTCATCATGATTATTTCCAGTAACTCCCATATAAGCTAACCAGTTCACTGGCAACTGGAGATTAGTGGGGTTATTAAGTAAATTACAATATCAATTTTCCTGGCAACAAGGATTTGTTCAGAGATGGTTCAATCAGGCCCAAGTTCAAGATTTTTGTTTTATAGTTGGAATTATGCTTGCTTCTGCTACATGTGAATGGAGCCAACCTCAGTTATGTGTGAATATTGTTCTTGAGGCCATCTTAAGGTCATTAATAAAGTTGGCATAAGGATAAATGGACACATAAGGGTTGAGAGAGAGAAGGGACAGGCCTGAGAATAACAAAACAAAACAAAAGGCTAGAAAACCTTTCCGGGAGCCTACTGTCCACCACGCTTTTCATTTGTGTGGGTCTGTAAATTGCCCTTATTTTTAAAAGATGGTTAATATTGGGTTATCTGTTACCTGAAATTAAAAGCAATAAACTTATTTAAACCACTAACAAGTCATGTAATATGTTTCCAAAACCATATGCCAAATCTGTTCTCATCTCACCATTACCATTGCCACCACCTAGTTCAAGGCAGCGGCATCTTTGGCCTGGACTATTGTAATAGCCCCTATTTCACTTTTTTTGAGTTGGAGTCTCACTCTGTCACCCAGGCTGGAGTGCAGTGGCATGCTCACAGCCACCGCAGCTCGACCTGCTGGACTCAGATGAACCTTCCACCTCAGCCTTCCAAGTAGCTGGAACTACAGGCATGTACCACTGCCTGGCTAATTTTTTTGACTTATTGTAGAGATGAGATTTCGCCAAGTTGCCCAGGCTGGTCTCGAACCCGTGGACTCAGACAGTCCTCTCTCCTTGGCCTCCCAAAGTGCTGAGATTATAGGTATGAGCCACCAGGCCTGGCCTTTTTTTTTTTAAGTTGTAGTCTTACTGTGTCATCCAGGCTGGAGTACAGTGGCATGCTCACAGCCACTGCAGCCTTGACCTGCTGGGCTTAGGTGATCCTTCTGCATCAGCCTTCCAAGTAGTTGAAATTACAGGCATGAGCCACTGCGCCTGGCTAATTTTTTTTTTTATTTATTTATTGTAGAGATGAGGTCTTGCCAAGTTGCTCAGGCTTGTCTTGAACCCATGGGCTCAGGCAGTCCTCTCACCTGGTCTCCCAGTGTGCTGGAATTGTAGGCATGAGCCACCACGCCCGGTCCCCTATTTCACTTTCCTATGTTCACTTTTGGGGCCCTCCAATGTAGCCTTCATATAGCAGCCAGAGAGATCAGTTAAAAATGGAAACCAGATCTGATTACTTTCCTGGATAAAACCTTTCAAAGGCTTTCATTTTCTCTTAAAATAAAACCCAACTGCTGTTATAGGCTGAAAAGAGGTCATTTTTGTTATATTAGAACAGTCATTTAGAAAACTCTTAAAAATCTGTATTCTTTTGTAGCTGAGTTGAGCTAAATGTAAAAGTCACTTGGATTCAAAAGTGTACATTTTCTCTATTTGTCTTCCCACCCCTTCTTCTCTCCCAGCATGGCCTTGCCTGACTGGCCAGTCTTATCTAGTAAGCCATTGCTAGTGCTGAAGAAGAAACAGCCAGGCAAGCCAACCACCTAATTGTTAGGAGAGTGGTCCAAGGCCAATAGGAGTGTGTCTGAATGCCTGGTGTGTGCATTGCCCACCTCTCCTGCATCTGTGAATACAAGGACATCAGACTGTCATAGGCCAGGGCTCTAGGAATAAAAGATTGTTACAATTATGTTTTCCCTTCTCTCCAGATATAGCAATTGTTTGCTCCTTCCTCTAAAAACTATAAAATAATATATTGTAAATTCCAAATGTTAACTAAAATGTCAGCATGACCAGCAGACTTTATGTCACATCAATGGTCACATACCAAAAATTGTTAATATAATTTATGAGTCATGCTTAAACTGCATGTAGGCTTCAAACTTGGGGTGGGTAAAGGGCTATGAATTTGGAGTATAACTATTAGAATAAATTTGCGTTTCTTTGAGCCAGTTTTTTTGGCAATGATGCCAACCTGTCTCCCTATAACCTTGTTATAGAAATTAAACATTCCCTTTTCTCCCAGTCTCAGCCGCTTGTCTTTTATTTTTTTAAAATTTTAAAATTTTTTGAGTTGGAGTCTCACTTTGTCGCCCAGATTGGAGTGCAGTGGCCGCTCCTGGCCACCGCAGCCTGGACCTGCTGGGCTCCGGTGATCCTTCTGCCTCAGCCTTCCAAGTAGCTGAAACTACAGGTGCGCGCTACCACGCCCGGCTAATTTTTGATTTATTGTAGAGATGAGGTCTCGGCTACCCAGGCGGGTCTCGAACCCATGGGCTCAGGCAGTCCACTCACCTCAGCCTCCCAAAGGTGCAGCCTCTTGTCTTTTAATTGGCCACAAGGGATAGCAGCTGATTTATTGGATTTGGCTGAAACACTGCCCTTCTCCATTCCCCTCCTCCTCCACCACAGCCCTGCTGGACAAACGTGGCTCCTGCACCCCTATTGCTCCTCTTTGACACTCTGCCCCAGCCTCATGCCCCTTTGTGTTCCTTAAACAGTCGTGCTCTTTTCCCACTTGCTGTTCCCTCTGCCTGAAACATTTTCCCCTTGCCCTTCGCCCGACTGCCTTATTCTCTCCTTTAAGTCACAGCTCAGATATCAGTTATTCAAAGAGTTCTTTCCTGACCACCTCTCCCAGTTACTCCCTATATTATCCCTTGTTTATGTCCCCCAGAGCGTGAATCACAATTTGTAATCATCTTTTAAATACATTTACTTGTTTACTGTCACTAAAATGTAAGTCCATCATGAGGGACCTTACCTGTCTTGTTTAAACTGTGTTGCTGACTTACAGTTAGGCTCAATAAACATTTGTTGCATTGTTGTTGAGGGGCTCTGCAACAGGAAATTCCATTCTGAGGTGTCTCCAGAGCGCCCCCAAGTGACCGGATGAGGTCTAGCAGGGAGGTCTTCAGATCGACGGAGTCCACAGATTGAAACACTGGTCTGTTAGTGACCCGCCTGGGCAACTTGGCGAGACCTCATCTCTACAATAAATCAAAAATTAGCCGGGCGTGGTAGCACGCGCCTGTAGTTCCAGCTACTTG
>NW_007253358.1:206775-281556 GCF_000164805.1 Carlito syrichta | reverse complement strand
AGCGGCCACTCCACTATAGTCTGGGCGACAGAGTGAGTCTCCAAAAAAAAAAAAAAAAAAAAAGAAACACTGATCTGAATCATCATCTGGCAGGTGATGTTGAACACCTAATCAGCTGCTGGGAAGTGAAGGAGAGGCAACTACAGTGATCATCGTTGGTTGCTTTGGCCAAACACACCACGACTTCAGCAACATCAATTTTGTCTGGGAGCTTGTTAGATATGCAGACTCTAGGCCCTCACCCCAGACTACGGAATCAGAGCCTGCATTTAACAAGATCCCAGGAAATTTGTGTGCAGCTCACGGTTTGAGAAGCGTGGCTCTGTACCACTCTGGACATGCAACTGCCTGTGCTGATATTCCAAAATCCCTGGGCCAGGAGTCAGAAACCAAGTTTTTCATTTACTTTACAACCATAGCAGTTTTAAAGAATTTCTTTAGACTTTAGTGTCTCCCTTACAAGAACTGGCCCTACTGTCGTGTAGGTGATATCATGGTGATAAAATGAAAAGCCGAGGGCTGAGGCCCTCCTACTGGTTTTTGGAATTTGGGGAACTAGTATGAGAAAGATGAGAGCAAGCCATAGGACAGGATGGGGATGAGCAAATAAGAATGAACGTCTTTTTTTTTTTTTTGAGTTGGAGTCTCACTCTGTCACCCAGACTGGAGTGCAGTGGCTGCTCCCGGCCACTGCAGCCTTGACCTGCTGGCCTTGACCTGCTGGGTTCCAGTGATCCTTCTGCCTCAGCCTTCCAAGTAGCTGGAACTACAGGTGTGCGCTACCATGCCCGGCTGATTTTTTTTTGATTTATTGTAGAGATGAGGTCTCACCAAGTTGCCCAGGTGGGTCTCGAACCCGCTGGCTCAGGCAATCCACTCACCTCAGCCTCCCAAAGGCGCGGGATTACAGGCTGAGCCACCGAGCCCGGCAAGAATGAACTTCTATCAAAACAAACAAACAAACAAAAAACAGCAAAGAATGGCCTCGTAGATAACTCAGTGCTAATCTCAGCTAAATCACTTATCACTTTTCATGAAGTGGAAGTGTTCATAACATCCCCCCAAAGCAGTTGTTCCCAGTCACAGCTGTATTTTAGAATCACCTGGGAACTTTGAAACATCCCAAGACACCCCTTCAAACTTATTATTCCAGAATCTCTGTGGGAGGAACCCGGACACCCGTGAAGTGCTGTGGTGCTTCTCTTGTAAGGTACACACAAACCACCTGGTGGGTTTGTTCAGATACAGGTTGGATTCTGGGGTGTGGCTTGAGAGCCTGCATTTCTAACAAGCTCCTAGGCAAGTGCAGGGACAACACATTGAGTCGCTGGACCCCAGGTGATTCAAATGTGCAGATAAGGTTGAGGACGATGCGTTTGAGGCTGGTATGAGGATGAAATGAGGTAGTAGAGAAGATACTTGTTGTATGTTATTGCCGCTCAATTATCATAATTCTTCTATACGCCCTTTTTTGGGTATGTATGTATGTATGTATTTATTTATTTACAGTTGGAGTCTCACTCTGTCGCCCAGACTGGAGTGCGGTGGCACGCTCCCGGCCACCGTAGCCTCGAACTGCTGGACTCCGGTGATCCTTCCGTCTCAGCCTTCCAAGTAGCTGGAACTACAGGCATACGCTACCACACTCAGTTAGGTTATTTCTTTTTTGAGTTGGGATTTCACTCTGTCACCCAGGCTGGAGTGCAGTGGCACTATCATGGGTCATTGCAGCCTCGACTTCTTGGGGTCAGGCAATACTTCTGCCTCAGTCTCCTGAGCAGCTGGAACTATAGGTATGTGCCACTACGACAAAGTCATTCTTTTAAAAAAAAAATTTATTGTAGAAATGAGGTCTTATCAAGTTACTCAGGCTGGTCTCGAACCCTGGAACTCAGGCAATTCTCTCATCTCAGGCTTCCAAAGTGTTGGGATTACAGGTTTGAACCACTGCCTCTAGTAGACCAGATCATTCTATACACCCTTTCCTTGAGTGACAAGTAAAAAATTCAGAAGATTGGTCAGATGTGGTGGTTTACCACCTGCAATTCCAGCACTTTGGGAGACTGAGGTTGGAGGATTGCTTGAGTCCAGGAGTTTGAGACCAGCCTAGGCAACATAGCGAGACCTCATCTTTACAAAAAATAAAAATAATTAGCTGGGCATAGTGGCACATGCCTGTAGTCCCAGTTACTTGGGAGGCTGAGGCGGAAGGATTGTCTGAACCCAGGAGGTTGAGGCTGTGGTGAACCGTGGTTGTGCCACTGCACTCCAGCCTGGGTGAGAGAGACTTCGACTGAAAAAAAAAAGAAAGAAAGAAAGAAAAAAAAAATCAAAGGACAGCAAGGAGTAGATGATAAAGTTCACTGGAGGGAATCTAATATTTATTGAGTACCCACCCTGCACACTGTGCTTTAAAATATGCCACCTCAGTGAATCCATATTGCGGTGTGGAACAAACTCAGAGATAGGAAATGTGCTCAGAATTGATTAGACATTTGTTAAAGGAAAAATTATTCAATGACCCTTGTTAAAGGAAAAATTATTCAATGACCCTTGTGACAGCATGATTTCAAAGACTTTATTCAGGACCATTGCTCTAGGTAGAAACCACTGCAATGGGATGTAGCACTGGGAGAGAGAGATCAGGCTCAACTTCAAATCCAGCAGAGGTAAGTGACAGCCAAGGAGCAGGGTAGGGGTTGGTGGCTGGAAAATTATTAAGAGGAAACATCAAGGGTAAGGGAGATTCTGGCTAAACCTATCTAACGGGATTCTTGCAGACGGCAGGCTAGGGTGATTAGACATGAGGGGGGGTGCTGGCTGAGGAACCTGCTCAGATATGGGGTGGGGGTGGGGGGGTGCAATTCTTTTTTATTTTTTTTGAGTTGGAGTCTCCCTCTGTCACCCAGGCTGGAGTGCAGTGGCCGCTCCCAGCCACCACAGCCTCGACCTGCTGGGCTCTGGCGATCCTTCCGCCTCAGCCTTCCCAGTAGCTGGAACTACAGGTGCATGCTACCACGCCTGGCTCATTTTGATTTATTGTAGATATGAGGTCTCGGCAAGTTGCCCAGGCGGGCCTCGAACCCGCGGACTTAGGCAATCCACTCACCTCAGCCTCCCAAAGGCGCGGGATTACAGGCTGAGCCACTGAGCCCGGCTTGCAATACTTACCGAACTGACTTAGCAGGGTTCTTTCCTAGAACTGGGTTTTACAAGGAAGTGCAAAGACGAGCCTCGAAGAGGATTCAAGAGCCCGACTCTTGAAGCAAGAATCTTTGTCACATTGAGTAAGTGGTAAATCCTGGATTCATGCCCAGGACTTTCCCACACCCAAACCTAAGCGCCTTCCAAGCTGCCACTCTGGTTCTCATCTAGAATGGTGAAGGCAGTGCGTGTGTTCGACAGCTGCAGAGGGCATGGCAGCTGAGCTGATGATGCTGAGGAGGGAGACAACGGAGGCTATTGTAAGAGCAGTTGGATGGACGGAGGAAGGAACAGGTGTGTGGCGTCTCAAGGGAGAAGAGAGGGAAGATTTAGCGATTGTATCTTTGGCCTTCACCCAGTGCTTGTCCAGCCCTTGTTACCTTAGAAACATTGCCCACCATGGCCAAATACCAATGACTGCGCATCTGCCTGAGGCCCAGGCTGCTCCTCTGGGTGCTGTACTTGAAATGCCCTTTTGTCCCGTACCCTTGAGTTTACAGTGTGCTCTCACCTGTGATCTCAGCAGAAGGGGTTATCATAGCATTGCCACATTTCAGATGAACAATCCAAGGTCAGAGAAATTCAGAGACTGCCCAGACTGTCTCACAGTCGAAGACAAAACCCAGACACAGTCCTCTTAGCCAAATCCTGTGGTGCGCGGTTTCCGTCTGGCTAGACATTCAATGGCTGCTTTATGGGCAGAGAAAAGGGAACTGCATTGGGGTCGCCAAGACCCCGCTGGCCAATGGGCATGCAATTCTATTTCTTCTAAGAAAGAGATGTGGAATTATATCATCATTTGAGATAGAAACGGCGAAGCATCAGACTTTCGTACCAAGAGCCGGCAAACGAAAGCCTGTCTGAGATCCTGCAGGGATCAATAGCCTCCCCAAGCGGCCTTGCCAGGGGACTCCTGTCTCTTCGGAAAGGCACTTCCAGGCTGGTGGCGCAGGATGAACTTATCGTTGGGAGGGCACTGCCACCTTGTGGTACCAGCTAAGCACTGCGCCATCCTCACCTGCCCAGAAAGTATTGATGCAGATCTGATCTCTGCTTTCCCCTCCTTTCTCTTCATTTACCTTATATGACAGGATAGAGAGTGATGACATTTATTAAGATGAGGAACACAAGTTGAGAGGCAGTTGTGGTGGAGAGGAGAGTGAGCTTGTATTTGAGAGAATTGAATAAAGAGTGTCTCTGACAGGAAAACAGCAGAAATCCTATACATTTCGTTCCAAGGAGAAAGATTAAATAGTCTCGACTAACTCCCTTACTGCTGAATTTATTTATCTATGTGTAAAGTTTTCAGAATCCCCTTTGCCTTTAAGGCCAAATATAGATACTGTATTGTTTAGGCGATATCTAACTGATATTTACTTTTTTGCTAATCAGTCAGGGGCACAGCTCCTTTCCTCTCCAAGAAAGTTGTCCCAGTTTAGGTCTTGGGAAGAAGGCAATCCTTTACCTTGCAGACAACTTACTAATTTATTGTAACATTAATTCAAGTCCATTTGACAATAGGCAGAGCCAACCTTCCCAGAAGAAGATGAGCTGAGATGGAAGATATTATTCTACTGTATGGATATTTCTTTGCTAAGAACTTAAATAAATTCTCGAATCAATGAATCTTGGAATGAGAAAAGGTCTTAGAAGACAATTTTTGTGCCTTTTAAGTTGGATTTCAGAACCCTGAGGTTCTGCACAAGTGGTACTTGGTGTTTCAGGGGTGGGTGGCTCCAGCTAGGCTCTCAGTCACTTCCAGTCATCTGATGAGCTTGGGTATAATATTGTATTTGTTTGTTAAAATGGCTATAACAAAATACCATAGACTGGGTGACTTAAACAATGGAAAAATTATTTTTTCACATTTCTGGAGGTCTAGACATCTGAGATCAAGGTGCTGGCAGTGTTGGTGTCTGGTAAGAACTCTTCCCTCAGGCTGGCCACCTTTTCACTGTGTGCTCACGTGGCCTTTCCTTAATGCATCTGTGGGGTAGGGAGAAAGAAACCTCGGGGTCTCTGGTGTCCCTTCTTAAAAGGACACTATCCCATGGGATCAGGACTCCACCTGTATGACTTCATTCAACTTTACTTCCCTCGAGATCCCATGTCCAAATACAGCCATACTGGGCGTTAGTGCTTCAACATATGATTTTTGGGTGACACAAACATTCAGTCCATAACAAACATTTGTTTAGAGAAGAGAATTTTGATAGTGTTTGAAAACTTCTGCCCTTGTCCGAGCCCACTGAGACTGAGAAAACAGAGAGGACCGGCCAGCGAAGGTTCTTGGCTACCAAGGCCACCCAGTGAAGGCATGGCAGGGCCGGGTCATGCCACAAGAGGGCACATATAGTGCCTTCCTTTTCTGTGGGTTACATATTAGGGAAAACTGTTCTTAGAAATAATGATGTGTTGGCGGGGCCCGGTGGCTCAGCCTGTAATCTCAGCACTTTGGGAGGCCGTGGCAAGTGGATTGCCTGACCCCGCGGGTTCGAGACCCACCTGGGCAACTTGGCGAGACCTTGTCTCTACAGTAAATAAAAAATTAGCTGGGCATGGTAGCACATGCCTGTAGTTCCGGCCACTTGGAAGGCTGAGGTGGCCGTGAGCGTGCCACTGCCCTCCAAATGGGTGACAGAGTGAGACTTCAACTCAAAAAAAAAAAAGGAAAAGAAATAATGATGTGGCCAGGCGCGCGATGGTTCATACCTGTAATTCCAGCACTTCAGGAGGTGGAGACAAGAGGATTGCCTGAGTTCAGGAGTTTGAGACCAGCCTGGGCAACATGGTGAGACCTTGTCTCTATAATAAATCAAATAATTAGCTGAGTGTAGTGGTGCATGCCTGTAGTTCCAGCTACTTGGAAGGCTGAAGTGGAAGAATCGGCTGAGCCCAGCCAGTCAAAGCTGTGGTGACTGTAAACATGCCACTGCACTCTAGCTTGGGTGACAGAATGAGACTCTGAGGAAAGAAAGGAAGGAAGGAAGAAAGAAAGGCAACCTCTTCGGGTCCCCTCCCATTGTGGGAGCCTTTCTGTCCTCTCAATAACTCCAGCTTTCTCACTTAAAAAAAAAAGAAAGAAAGCCGGGCTCGGTGGCTCAGCCTGTAATCCCGCGCCTTTGGGAGGCTGAGGTGAGTGGATTGCCTGAGCCCGTGGGTTCGAGACCCGCCTGGGCAGTGAGACCTCATCTCTACAATAAATCAAAAAATCAGCCGGGCGTGATAGCGCATGCCTGTAATTCCGGTTACTCGGAAGGCTGAGGCGGAAGGATTGCCAGAGCCCAGCAGGTCGAGGCTGTGGTGGCCGGGAGCGGCCATTGCACTCCAGTCTGGGTGATAGAGTGAGACTCCCACTCAAAAAAAAGAAAGAAAGAAAAAGAAAAAATTATGGTGGCAGTTAGGTTTCCAAGTCAACCACAGAATTTTTTAAAAAATCTAGAATGAGACTAAAATGAATAAGACTAAAATGAGCTAGGTGTTGAAAGTCAGTAGGGGACAGACATTCTGTTGAAACACAGTTAAACCAAATACACAACCATGTTCTGAGTGCATGCTTAATTTACTTGGAGTGAGGGAGAAATGTTTAGTTTTGATGTAAGGACTTGAGGAGTTTCTAAAGGAAACTTCTGGGCTATCCTGAAAACCTGATTATACCTGTTCCTACTTACTTGGACACGGCTGCACCACAATTTCTCCTTTTGATTTTCTAACCACTGTTCATACCTATATTTTACTCACAAATGCCACAAAAACATGAAGCAGTGATGGGCATTTTCCTGCAGTACCTGGAAAGGATCTTGGCACTGTCATCAAATCAAGCACCATGTCTGACACACGGCGTCTGTTCGTTAGATATATATTGAGTGAATAGACAAATATATCGGAGCTAAATGACCGAGACAGGAATTCAGGGGGTCATATGGATGCTGACTTACAAATGAGGAAATAGGCAGGGCTTGGTGGCTCATCCTGTAACCCCAGCACTTTGGGAGGCTGAGGCAAGTGGATCGCCCGAGCCCATGGATTCAAGACCAGCCTGGGCAACCTGGCGAGCCCTTGTTTCTACAATTAAAAAAAAAAATTAAGCCGGGTTCGGTGGCTCAGCCTGGATTCCCGCGCCTTTGGGAGGCTGAGGTGAGTGGATCGCCTGAGCCCGCAGGTTCGAGACCCGCCTGGGCAGCGAGACCTCATCTCTACAACAAATAAAAAAATCAGCCGGGTGTGGTAGCACATGCCTGTAATTCGGCCACTTGGAAGGCTGAGGCGGAAGGATCGCCGGAGCCCAGCAAGTCGAGGCTGTGGTGGCCGGGAGCAGCCACTGCACTCCAGTCTGGACGACAGAGTGAGACTCCAACTCAAAAAAAAAAAAAAAAAAAAATTAACTGGGCATGGTAGTGCACGCCTATAGTTCTGGCTACTTAGAAGGCTGAGGTGGAAGGATCACCGAAGCCCAGCAGGTTGACGCTGGGGTGGCCGTGAGCATGTCACTGCGCTCCAGCCTGGGTATCGGAGTGAGACTCCAACTCAACCCCCGTCAACCAAACATAAACAAATGAGGAAGTAATTGCTTGAGGTCTTTTCTGGCGCCTGGTCCTTGCCTGGGTTAGGATGTCCACCTGCCTCCTTGTGGCCCCTTTCAAATCTGTTCTGGAGGTCTGTGTATTGGCATGTTCTTTTGGTGTCGAGTGTTGGCCCACGTCAGTGGGCCTAGAATGTGGTGAGGCCTGCAGGGGAGGTTGGGCTGGTTCCCAGATCTCTGATGAAGATGCCCTGAACTCTCGGGCTCTGTGGATGAGGCTCTGATGTGGTCTCTGTTGCTTTCACCCTCTCCCTTGACTTCCTGGGGCTTTGGCTTCTTACTTTGCTCTTATTCCTCCTCCACAGTGTATCCTCAGTTTTTCTCAGGAGTTGGCTACTTGGAGAGAGCATAGTGGTGCCAGTGATGGACAGTGTGGGCAGGGGAACTTGTTGGTGTGGCCACTTGGTGAAAATCCACTGCATCTGTGTGTGTGTGTGTGGGGGGGGGTTGGCATTAAGGGAACATGGGAGTAAATGAAGGAAAGAGACCTAGGGGTGCCCAAGAAAAGGTGAGCAATTGCTCTGTAGGAGTCTAAGGGGGAGGCAGGAGAGTGAGGGAGGTGGGGAGGGATGTTCACCTAAATCAGACAGATGGGGCTCGTCTGTTCCTCCCCTCAGTTCCATGGGACAGGCTTTCTTCTGCTTGCCTCCGCAGTGCCTGGGCCAGCTCCTTCTTCATCCTCAGACTTTCTGTATGGCCCTGGATTGCCCTGCCCACCATCACCATTTCCCCCTAGGGTCACGAGTCCCACCTTGGACTATGCACCCATCTCACTCAGTCTCAAAGTGCTGACTCTTTAGGAGTTGCAGTTGTATATCCAGGGACGGGGACCCCTGCCTTAGTGCCACAAACCCAGAAGCCCACAGGATCCACAGGGAGCACATACACTCCAGCCAGAAAAAAAAAATACTACAAGGAGGTAGAAGTAACTCCTTTCTATATATGTTTATCTGCTTGTATAAGTCACACCTATTTATAGTAGAGAGTTCAAGGGCTGTGAATTCACCCTGGGGATGGGACAGAGCAAAGCGAGTCTGAGGAGGTTTTAGGTCTTTGGGGGCTGTTGTCTAACTTCTGTCAGGCCCTGGCTGACTGCCAGAGTTGGGCGGGTTTTGATTCCCATCCAAGCTCCGTGACGGTGCCAAGGGCCCCCAGACAGGACCCAGCCACCTCCTGTCCCTTTTCTCCCAGAGGCAGCTGAGTTGCTCCAAGGAAGGGCAGGATCAGGGGCCCTGTGGGGGGAGGGTGGGTGAGAAGTGGGCAGAAGAGAGGCCCTGCACACAGCATCTGTCCACAGGAGACGGAGATCCTGAACGTGCTTGGTGACATGGGCAGAAAAGTCCAAAGGGGATGAGGCTCCCGAAACTCATTCCACGAATGGGATGCAGAGGTGTAGGCAGACTTGGGGCTTCTGAAAGGAGCAGCTTCAGGTGGGGCTTCGGCCATTCCCCAGTGGGTGCTATTTCTGCCCCTCCCATCTCCTGACAACCAGGCCCGAGTGGAGAGGCCCGAGCCCACCCTCCTCTCCGGCGGGAAGCCTTGAGGATGCAGAGCTTCAGCTCAAGGCATCCCTGATCACAGTGACCAACCTGCCTTCCTCCCCGCCTCCCCTCTGCACAGGTGAGGACGCTGGTATGTTTGGCTCTCCCCTGGCCCTTAGGGAATCAAGAATGGCTCATAGAAAGTGCTGACAGCCTTTGGGACGCTGAGGTGAGTGGATTGCCTGAGCCTGCGGGTTCAAGACCTGCCCGGGCAACTTGGTGAGACCTCATCTCTACAAAAAAAAAAAAAAAAAAATCAGCCGGGCGTGGTAGCGCATGCCTGTAATTCGGGCTACTCGGAAGGCTGAGGTGGAGGGATCGCCGGAGCCCAGCAGGTTGAGGCTGCAGTGGCCGCTCCCGGCCTCTGCACTCCAGTCTGGGCGACAGAGTGAGACTCCAACTCAAAAAAAAAAAGAAAAAAGAAAGTACTGACAATAGCCACTCCTGCTGTGCGTCTTTCGGCTCCTCTTGTCTTCCACTCCTTCTCCCTTGGACTTGGAGGTCACTTCCTTTCTCTTCTCCTGTGTTCTCTCATCCCTCCTTGGGGGATTAGTGTTCCTAATGGTGGAGTGAAGGGTGAATCCCCAATAAAAGACATTTTAAGGATTGATGAACTATGGGGTGCAGGGTCAGCACCTCTGGGCCCAGACCTCATCACTTTCCTGGTAGCCCGCTCAGCCTGTGTGTGAGCCCAGCTTTGGCTCAGGCATTGGGATTTTCCTGCCCTTCCCCTGCCCAAGGGTCCTGGAGCACCCCATAACTATCTCCCTTTCTCTCTAGGGCCACAGGTCCCGCCCAGGACTGAGCTCCTGCCTCAGCTGGCTCCACTGTGCTGACTCTGTGGAAGCTGCAGATGTACATCCAAGGATGGGGACCCATGAATTAGTGTCACAAACCCAAGGCCCAAGGGAAACACAGGGAACACACGCACTGCAGCTGATGGAAAAGCATGTGTCCTGAGCAAAGGGCTGAGCCACTCTGAGCTTTGCAAACTGTCACCATGAAGGAAGGCAGCTGGTGGGGCCTTATCTTCTTAGATTTGGAGTTTTCAGTAAATTGTCCTGATTTTTAATTGTTGGTAACTAATCCCAAACATTTTAAAGCAATGAGCAGGCCAACTCCCACATAACCAGGGGCTGGCTCTGACTGGCAAGTGCTGGTGACCAACAGTGAGAACTTAACATGCCAGGAAACATCGTGGTCCTTTCTGAGCAGTCAAGTCCACCATTACTGTCATCTCATCTCATAAGTGGGGAAGTGGATGCACAAGCAGAGGAAGTGTCTGACACCAGATCAGGATTTAATAAGTGGTGTTTGAATGCTGGCAGCCTGGGTTGAAGCAAACCCCGGGGCTTTGATCACTATGGGAGGCTGAGTCCTTAGAAAGCAGGCTGAGGCTTACTTAACGGCTCTGTTTTAATGAGTATTTTCTATGTATTTGGTGAGTATATACTCTCTTGTTCAAGCATCACAGCAACCTTGCGAAGTCCATTTTAACATCTTTACATGAAGGGTTAGAACGTTTAGAAACCTTTTGAACATCCATTTCAAAAAAGGGCGCTGGAAAAATTGGACTGTCATATGCAGAAGAATGAAACTGGACTCCTATCTCTCCTATCTTTTACCATATACAAAAATCAATTCAAGATGAATTAACGTCCTAAATGTAAAATGATATTACAAAAATTCTAGGAAAAAACCTGAAGAAAACCTTTCTGGACATTGGTCTAGGCAAATAATTCATAACTAGACCTCAAAGTCACAAGCAAAAAAGCCAAAGATAGACAAATAGGACTTAATTAAGCTAAAAAGCTTCTGCGCAGCAAAAGAAAAATCAACAGAGTGAACAGACAACCTGTAGAATGGGAGAAAATATTTGCAAACAAAGCATCCAACAGGAAACTAATATCCAGAATTTGCAATGAACTCAGACAACTCAACAACAATAACAACAAATACTCATTGAAAAATGGGCAAGGAATGTGACTAGACATTTTTTGAAAGAAAACATACAAATGGCCAACAAGCATATGAAAAAATTCTCAACATCACTTATAAGAGAAATACAGATTAAAAACACAATGAGGTATTATCATATTCCAGTCAGAATGGCTATTACTAAAGAGTTCAAAACTAACAGATGATGATGAGGAGGTGGAGAAAAGGGAATGCTGGTGGGAATGTAAGCTAGAACAATCTCTATGAAAAACAATAAGGAGATTTCTTAAACAATTAAAAGTAGAACTATCATCATTTTATCCAGCAATTCCACTCTTGGGTATTACCCAAAGGAAAAGAAATCATTGTATTAAAAGGATGCCTGGACTCGTATGTTTATTGTAGCACTATTCACAATAGCAAAGATATGAAATCAACCCAAGTGTCCATCAATGGAAGAATGGATAAAGAAAATGTGGCGCGCGCGCGCGCACACACACACACACACACACACACACACACACACACACACACACACAATGGAATACTACTCAGTCACAAAAAAGAAGGAAATCATGTCTTTTGCAGCAATATGGATGGAACTGAAAGCCATTATCTTAAGTGAAACAACTCAAAATCAGAAAGTCAAATACCACATGTTCTCACTTAAAAGTGGGAGCTAAATATTGTGTATACCTGGACATAGAATGTGTAATGATAGACACTAGAGACTCAGAAGGGTAAGAGGGTAGGAGAGAGTGCAGGATGAGGAATTACTTAGTGGGTACTATGTACACGATTTGGGTGATGGTTACACTAAAAGCCCACACTTCATCACTACACAATATGTCCATGTAACAAAACTGCACTTGTACCTCATATGCATACAAGCAAAAAAGCTCTCTCAGTCTCTGTGTAGTAGGCTACGATCAACAGTCAGGTCCAGTTGGCACTGAAGTGCCAGCTCTTTTCACGCAGCCCAGTGTCTGAATTCTTGTGTCCAGCCAAGGACCAGGCTCAACAGGGCCATTTAGGAATGGTGGATGAGAGTCTGGGGCCTGACTTCTAGACCGTTGGGCAGGACTTCTGGCACATCCTCTTGACATGGGGCTCAGTCCAAGGTGGCTGAGTCACTTGGCTCGGTGCTGCTCGCTGCTCTGCGGTGAGAGGCATTGCCAGATTCCCCTGCACACCATCTCACTGCCCAGGGCGTAGTTGATGGCGTGATGGTGGGCACCGTTTTGGCAATGAGGGCGGGCACCTGTCGTGGCAGAAAAGTCAGAAAAGAAGCTTCAAAGCCTCTGCTTCTTCCCTTGCTCCCACCTGCTGATCCCAGTCCCCCTCCCCCTGCAGCTGCCAATCACTTGACTTGGCAGTCTCTGAGCCTTTCCTGACCAGTTGGGCAGAAGAGCCATGGCTCACAGAGCCCCGTGGAATTCCAGACCCACATGCTCCACACCAGGGCATCATCTCAGCCCCCGGACACAGAGTATGCATGTTCACCATCTGCCTGTCCGTCTCTGTCACCTCACATGAGGTTTGGGCAACGCTAAGCTGCCGCTTGGTATGACCTTAAATGGGGTGGGGGTGAGGGGCACAGACCAATTCTCTGTGCCTTATGAGTGTTCAGAAGAAGAAAAAAAGAGAAAATGCCACAGAGGACATACAGCCAAGAAGAGAGACACAAAGATCCAGGGGGTTCTAGCTTTGAGAACTGGAGGTGGGGGGAGAGAGGGAGATGGGATTAACGAGCAAATATCTGTCTGGGGATGGGGAAGCACCTCTAATCAATAGGGTGCCTGAATGAAACGTATTTGTATACCTAACCCTTAACTGTACCCCACAACATCATAATAAAGAAATATTGATTATTTAAAAAAAAAGAAGTATTACTACAAAATTTTAATGTATTCAGTAGAAAATGCTGCATTTCTAAGTAAAAAAATAAGAAGTTTCCAGGAAAAAAAAAAAAAGAGAGAGAACTGGAGGTGTCTGTACCATCTGTAGTTTGGGGGAGATGGAAGTCACGTCTGCGATGACCGCACAGAGATACAGGAGAGCATAGGGGCCCCAGCCAAGCATCAGCGTCCTGATGGGCAGAGTGGTGTTCACCTGAGGAGAAATTGTCACGGGGGTGTTAGCTCATGCCAGATGGCCTGCAGTCCCACATAGCTGGGGAGATCAGGTCAATGTTCAGCAGGGCTGGGCAGCATGGACGAGGCTTCAAGAAAGGGCTAAGCCTGCAGAGGAACTTGGGACCACATAAGTCTCTCTGCTGTTTAAGGCTGCGTGACCCTAAGTCTGTTATTTAAACTTATTGACCGCAGTTGCCTTGTCTGTAAAATAACCTGATAACATCTGACTTGCCTGGAGTCAGGGACTGGGGTGGATAAGTAACTTCCTTTTGGGTCTGTGCTGCCTAAGAGGAATCCTGGGCTGTGTGCGTGCACAAAGTTTCCCAGGTTGAGTTGCCCTCGGATCTCAGTCCCAGGACCAGCTCACCATCAGCAGCTGCAGCCACCTAGCAAGATGATCCTGTCCTAGGCTCACAGTATGAGATAGAACCCGGAAGCAGGGTTCGTCCGGGGAGCGGGTTATGCTGTGCCACTACCGCAGGCCACAAGGGGGCGCGAAACCGGCGCTCTAATTTCAGGATGGAGCTGCCAGGTTTAAGTTCACCACAGATAGTCGAATGTAAAAATTCTGACACTAAAAATTAGTGCTTATTTTCTCAATGACATGTCTGTCTTTAACAAAGAAGAACATTTAAATTGAAGGGACACATTTATTCAGCTGTGAATTTTTAAAATACTAGGGAGACTCCCATAAAGCCGGAATTATTTTTTTGCAGGGTTGGCCGCTTGTAGTACAGGTTTCCCCTGATAAGAAGCCATCAGCATCAGTGTACCAGCTAGCGTTGTTGTGAGAGGTTGTGTTTGGTTTCAGCAATTTTCTTTTGAAGATTCTTTCAACATGTTTGCCCATTTCGTGATGGGTGATTTATGAATGCACCTGCCCACACCGCGCTTTTTTAAAATCAAAAACTGCATGACCCTTGTGCCCCACACTCCCTATTCACCCGATCTCATCCTGAACAACTTTTTTCTTTGCTTGCTTTCACGATAAAAAAATGTCCTCAAAGGGAAATGTTTTGCTGATGTGGAAGCGATGAAACAAAAACCGGCAGAAACATTAAAAGGCATCCAAATTGATGAGTTCAAAAACTGTTTTGAGCAGTGGAAAAAGTGTCTTTATAGACGTATACATCAGATGGAGAGTACTTTGAAGGTGACTTAAGTTCAAACATGCAAGAATAGATATACAATTTTTTATTTTTTTTGAGTTGGAGTCTCACTCTTGTCTCCCAGACTGGAGTGCAGTGGCCTGTCCCGGTCGCTGCAGCCTCGACCTGCTGGGCTCCAGCGATCCTTCCGCCTCAGCCTTCCAAGAAGCCGGAATTACAGGCATGCACTACCACGCCCAGCTAATTTTTTGATTTATTGTAGAGATGAGGTCTTGCCAAGTTGTCCAGGCGGGTCTCGAACCCACGGCCTCAGGCAATCCACTCACCTCAGCCTCCCAAAGCGTGGGATTACAGGCTGAGCCACCGAACCCGGCTCCAATTTTTTTTTTTGAGTTGGAGTCTCTGTCGCCCAGGCTGGAGTGCAGTGGCATCCTCACAGCACTGTAGCCTCCATCTGCTGGGCTCAGGTGATCCTTCCACCTCAGCCTTCCAAGTGGCTGAAACTACAGACATGTGCCATCATGCCCAGCTAATTTTTTGATTTATTGTAGATGAGGTCTTGCCAAGTTGCCCAGGCTAGACTCGAACCCATGGGCTCAGGCAGTCCTCTCACCTTGGCCTCCCAAAGTGCTGGAATTATAGGTGTGAACCACCAGGCCCAGCAAATATGCAATTTTTAACAAATAAATTTGGGGTTTTTTGGGTCCTCCCTTGTATATTGACCGAGAGACTATTTTTTCTTTTGATTTGTCCCTCAATTTTTGGTGGGGGAAAAGGTGGTCAACACTGATGCAGGGCCTCTGGGTAGAGCTGAGGCTGTAGGAGAAATGAACTCCTAAGAGAAAGCCGTCATCACAGGAAACCCCTTAGCTTGTTGAGGTTCCTGGGCCCTTGCCTGGTAACCTTGGCTGATGCTATCAGAGTTACTGGTTTAAGGTCCACCCAGAAAAGCAAGAACACCATGGTGGTTGCCTTGTCTCCTGGTTGATTAAACCTTCAACCCAAGTGGTAACTGCGCATCCAGACAGGGCATGGAGCAACAGAGCAGAGGACAGCCCAGGAGGTAGGGCCTATGTCAGTAGTGAGCTGAGAGCCAGGGGACAAAATTCTGGTTCCAGTGCAGTCCTTGGCCTCCTTCTGTGACCTTAGGGGAGCTTGTGTCTCCAGCTAAAATAGATTTGTACAGTCCTTTTCCGATTAACAATAAAAAAATGAATAAAGTGGCAGATTAAGTTTCTCAACAAAGAGAGTGTTTCTTTTGTACACTGATTGACCTCATGGGTCATGGACCTAGATTTGATTCCAATTCTGCTATTATTACTAGATGTGTGGCTTTTGGTGAGTTACTTAGTTAATACGGACCCCATTCCACTGCTTCAGTTACCTAGTCTGTGATACAGGGGAAACCTCCCTTCTCAGAGAGAAGGATGAAATGACAATGCACATAAGGTAATATCATCTTGTTTTGTTCTAATCTTTGCTGTGTGTTATGGCCCCTTTGCTAGAGGTCATCAAGTAACAAAGTTAAAAGAAAATTGTGGCAAGGGAATATTAATGCAGAAATGGCCAGGAGGGATTATTTTGAAGTACCATTTTCTCTTGGACAAATGTGCTTGTAGGTGTGATTTTATCTTGTGGGCAACAGCCTGTGACTGTGATTAAATTAAACATCTCAACGCAATTTAAAAGTAGCATTTAAAGACCCTGTAATTTTGTGCCAAACCTCAAATCCTTGGGAGGAATTGCATGTTACAGTATGGATGGTGTCCAGCAGGGAGCCCTGGCTCTTGGGGTTACAAAGTCTGTGTACATCTGACCATTCCTGATCCTTGCTTCCTATGCCTCGGCGATCCAAGCAAAGGGAGGGTGGTTTCCAGCCCTAACATCCTATGCTGTATACAAGCTGGATTTTCTCCTGATCATTAGAAACACAGAAAACCCCTGGTTGCTGCCTGTCACAGTGTTCATGTTCCCTGGTGTCCCTGAGAGGGAATGAGACATTCCTGCTGCGCTAGGTGGTGGGTCCTTACCTGGAGATGGCCACTTTTCCTAAGCTTCTGCTCCATGAGCCGGTAGGATATGATTGTGATGAAGAGGGGCATGGCGAAGTTGAAGAAGGCCATGGTGAAGAGATAGCTGGTGAAGTTTCTATAGGCAGAGTAGGTAGAGGAGTGAAGTCAGTGCTCAGGCATGGCCAGCTGCCTTTACAGGCCCACCAGTCTCTGTTCTAGATGGCCAGTTGAAGGGAACCAACCCCATCAGACAAGCACATCAGAGTGTGCTCACTCCCAGGTCCCAGGTGAACTCCCTTTAGGAGCCAGGGAGCTGAGATGAGGAAGAGGACTCCTTCACAGGTTCAAGTGCTCAGCCCTGCTCTCCTGATTGTCCCCAAGCATGAAAAATGGGACACTTTAGTTTGGGAAATGTGTTCGCCCAGTGGAGGAGATGTCAATGGACCAAGAGGAGAAACATTCAAGGAGTGTTCTAGACACAGGGGTTTTAAAGGAGCCTATGGACAACAAGGAGACTGGATAGTGCCACCGAAGGACCTGCTGATGGGACCACAGATGAGCCTGGGGTCCCAGGGAGTGGACATGCAAGGGGGAAAGGGTGACCAGGAGCAGTGGGAGTCACAGGGAGATACATTCCCACTGTGTGAAGGGAAGCCCATGACACCTTGGACTGCCCACTAAGGAGCAGTGGGAAGGAGGGATGCCAGAAAAACTGGACCCAGGCTGGGGAGTGCCCTGGAGGGACACTTGGACCAGGACCAGGGATCTCCGGTAGCATCATCCAGGACAGATGCTTCATAGGTAAACATCATGGGTAAAGCAGACGAATGCAACATGGCTCTGGTGGAAGCAAGAGGAGTCTGGTATCCAGGTGACCACTCCTCAAGGCAGCCCCTAGAGGGTCTTGCTAAGTCCTTGTCTCCCAAGAGCCACCTGGATGGGGCAGTACTAGAACATGGGTCCCATGATGGTATGGTCTATAATGTATTCGGTCCTATCCAAAGATTGGTTCATAGCACATGATCGGGGAGTTCCTAGAATTGATTACCATGCCAGGGAGACCACTCTATTGCAAAGACCTTAATGTTCTTTGGATCTATGGTACCAGGGACATGGTCCCGCTAGATACTGATGAGGTCAGAGCCAGGACAACTGACTGTGCTAAAGATGGCAAAGCAGTGGTGGGACTCTGTGGCTGTTATAATAGACATAAGCCAATGGCTAACTGTATGACACCCCTTCTTGGGTTCAATTCTGGGTCCCAATTTGCATAACATTCCCATTCCTTGGCCAGTCTTCAAAATGGATTTCTCCCAGGCCCACTGTCAACCTGGAGGTAGGTATCATGAGTAAAGGGTTAAGATTGTCTGGCAAGTGTTGATATTTGGGATTTTCCACAGGGGCACCCTTTTCATAGGGACTCAAAGCTGCTCCTCCCACCTTACCTGTCCCCCTTGGAGTAGTCCAGGGTGCAGCATGTCCCCAGTGGTTCATAGTCATAGTGGCCCCAGCCCAGGAGAGGCAGGGCTGCCCAGAAGGCAGACGACAGCCACACAAAGAGCACCAAAGAGATGGCCGTGTTCCATGCCAGTTGGCTGCCTGCAAGGGACACAGGAGGAAGAGGAGGTTGTGAGAGGAGATGGCTTGGCAGAGTCAACTTTATGGTCACAAAAATTGTCTCTAAATCTCAGCTCTGATGCTGAATGGCTTTCCAAAGTATATTTACATATGCCTGGTGGTGAACAGGGTTCTAGATGGTCTCTGGGTGGACCTGTTTTTATTTTAATGTCATGGAGTAGGTGGAGTATTAAAAGAACATTAAACCTATGATTTCAGATATGGTTTAAAATGAAATTAAAGCAAGTGCTTAAAATTTTAAAAATGAATCACTTTTAAGAAAAAAATATCAAGTAAAAACAGAGCAGGTGGTACACTGACATGGCCAGTTATGGAGATGGAATTTGACAACGTGGCTTGTTAAGTCTAGAGTTGTACCTGTCTTCATAAAGATATGGTAGAGGCCTCATGAAGAAAGTGTGAGGTGCCAGAATGTGCGCTCGTGCGTATGCGTGTGTGTGCGCGCACACGGCCTCTCTGCCCACTAACAGTGCCTATCTGCAAAGTCATTTTTTGTATCCATGATCATATTTGATTTTCAAAATAAAACTGAGGTTTTTTTTTGAGTAGAGTCTCACTCTGTCATCCAGACTGGAGTGCAGTGGCCGCTCACGGCCACCGCAGCCTCGACCTACTGGGCTCCGGCGATCCTGCCTCCTCAGCCTTCCAAGTAGCTGGAACTACAGGCGTGCGCTACCACGCCCGGCTGATTTTTGATTTCTTGTAGAGATGAGGTCTCGCCAAGTTGCCCAGGCAGGTCTCGAACCCGCGGGCTCAGGCCATCCACTCACCTCAGCCTCCCAAAGGCGCGGGATTACAGGCTGAGCCACTGAGCCCGGCTGAACTGAGGTTGTTTATTAAAATTATCTCGTAGAGGGGGAGACTAAGGCTCAGAGAGGATCCCCGACTCGCCCGAGGGAATGGCAGGAGACAGCCTCCGCAGGCTCCTGCACACCCTCCTACCCCTCCGCCTTTCCTGAGACGAGTGCCCACACACGACAGGCATGAACGCGCACTCCACCCCCACTCCCCTATCCCGAGAAACACTGAGCAACCCTTAGGTCTGACCACCCCTCCCCACGCCGCCCGGGTGTCCCTCCACACGGGGAGTCCCGGACGTACGAGTGCAGTAGTGATGATAGCGCCCCCAGGCGATGGCTGCGCTGCCGCCGATGCTGGCCAAAGCTGTCACAAAGCCTTGGAAGCCGTGAGCCTGGCAGCCGTCCGAGCCGTAGGGCCAGCGCCTGTGGGAGACACCGGGTGCCAGTGACCCCTCTCTCTTTCCCTCCCTCTTGCCTCCCACCTGTCCAGCACAGCTTGGAGCCCGTGATCCTGCGTATGGGCCCCGCTCCTCCAGAGAAGGCCGTATTATCTGTTTTTCCTTTGGTGAAACCGAGGCCTTGCTGCTTCGGTCACCGGGCGGAAGGGGCGGAGCCCAATGCAAACGCTCCTGGCTCCGCGACTTTGCACCGCGGTTGGGCCAAGGGCTCTCTGAGTGATCAGATGCATCCGTTATAGCTCATGCCTTTATTCTACAGTGGAGAAACTGAGACTCAGAAAGGAAAAGGTACCGAAGCCAAGGTCACAAAGCAAAGCCGATGAAGGCAGACTCGGGGGACGGGAGGTGACCCCAGGCCTCCCAACTCCTAGCCTCATGGACCAAGCAAAGGTGGACGCTTCTTTTCATTGTGTGAGGAGGAATCCTCCCGCTTCAGACCCTCCAGGCTGGTCATCCCTGAGTATGGACATCCAAGTGGGCTCCAGCCTCCATTTTAGCGCACAAAACCCGAAAGAGAATGCTCAATCTGCTTAAGAAAACAGTCTTATACACACCTTCTGAAGCCTCCTTGGAAAACCCTGGTTTGCAGACAAGGATTAGACACTAATCAGAATCCTGTTTGCTTTTACAAACACTTATTTAGGGCTTCCTAGGTGCCAAGCATTCTAAGTTATTTACAAATAATAAAAGTTGATACTTCCAGCTGTCCATATGAGTTAGGTAATACTATCTAATTTACAAAAGAAGCCCAGAACTAAAAATGATACAGCCAGAACTCAAATGTAGGCCGCCTGGTTATAGGGCTAATGCTATTGATCCCTACGACCTGCTATCTCTTTGATCAGGTTTGAGCAACCCCTGCCTTGCAGAAATCGGCTGTAGTTCTTCAGGAATAATCTGAAATTCAGATTTACCCTAGTTCAGTCAGCCCACCCTCTGTCCTTGGTCAGTTTTCCATAGGTAGGAAGAATGTCTCTGGCCTGCCTGCCCAATGCTCAGAGGTCAGGGCCCCAGAGCCTGCGGTGGACTGGGGAGGGGTCTTGTACCGGAGGAGGCTGGATGTGGCTCCGATGAGGGCATTCAGGCTGATCCCACTGTCCGCAAGAGCCAAGCTCAGCACCAGCAGGTGGCAAGGAGTCCGCAGCTCCGGGGTCTTGCAGAAAGAGAAGATGGTCAGGCTATTGAGGCTGAGACCGGAGAGAGCTGAAAGGAAGGGTAGGGGCTGACATTGGGGCTGCTGAGGCCCACCTGGGGTCAGGACAGGGTCAATGGAGTGGATGGAGCTTCAGCAACCTCCCAGACAGACAAGGAAGACAATCAATATAGTGCAGTGGGGCTCATGCCGTGACAATAGTAATCACTGACACCCGCTGAGCACTAAGCACACGCCAGGCACCATGATAAACACCTTACATAGGTCGTCTCTTTCAGTCTCTACCTGGATATTCTCTTCCCCATTTATAGCTGAGAAACTGAGGATCAGAGATGCTATCTACCTTGCCCTAAGTACACAGCTACTCAGTGGTGGAGCTGGAACTTGAATTCGGATCTTTCAGATTCCAAAAGTGTCTTCTCCGAGAGCTGTGGAGCAAAGTCAGGGAGAGCTTCAGAGGAGAGGAGTTGACATTAGAGCTGGGGGTCTGCCCAGGATGCCAGCAATGAGGTGAACTCAAAGGGACTGTTCTCCATGGGGCAGAGAGACCCCAACTTGAATTTCGGCTTGGTTGCCTGCTTGCTGCCCCTTAACTCTCTGGACTTTAGCTTCTCCCATCTAATGTGAGGAATAGGAAAGAATGCTGCCTTCAAAACTGTAAGATTTACCTGGTGAACAGTGCATGGAAAAGCATTCCAGAAAAAGGGAATAACGTTCAAAGACATCAAGTGGTAAAAGTTTTACCGCATGTTTGAGGACCTGGAGGGTGCTAGCATGTAGAGTTCTTAGAAAAGGGAGACACAAGTTGAGGCCACTAGACAATTGTGTCTAGGGTCTTCAGGACCAGACTAAAGGCTATCACTCCCTCTCCACTGACAGTTCTCATTAGGTGAGAAAATGTGCTGATTATTTCTCTGGATCTGCTTTGAATAAGGGCTGTGCTCCCCATCAACCTAGCTTGGGCTGGCCTGGCTCCAGGATTGACACTGTCTCCAGCTCCAGCTTCAGTGAATATTTGAGGGATTCTGGGTTGAGGCAGGCACCTTGTGGGCCCAAAGAGCTCCTAGAGAGGAAATGGGAGAGACATGATAGAAGTAGTGGCAGGGCTGAAGAGGGTGGCAGTGGATGAACTTAAATGCCCCAGGTGTCTATTTAGGCTGTATACACCTTATCCCATCTAATCTTCACAACACCCATTTGAAATGTCAAGGCATTGAGGGCAGAGAGTTGAAAGAACTTGGTAGCAGACATGCAAGAGCAGGTGGCGGAGCTATCTGTCTTCAGACCCTTTCGAGGGCCTGATCTTATATGAGACTCTTAGCAGGATTTCCAGGGAGTGGATTAAATTTTTTCCAAGCTGGAGGGACATGAAAAGTCTTAAAGCCTGTTTCTTGGTCATTTCCTGAGCAGATGTCCCCCCTTCAAAGTCCTTCTGTCCCTGACCCTTGCCTGTCTTCTCTCTCTCTCTCTCTCTCTCTCTCTCTCTCTCTCTCCCCCCTCCAACCCCTGGGAGCAGACAGCCAAGAGGACATGACATCCAGCTGGGTTTGGGACTTCTCCTTGCCAGTTCCACAACGGTGGTTGGGTCTTCAGAATCCACTGGACCCCCCACTACACCCTAGGTCCTGCCTGGCTCACCTTCCACCAGTAGCACCATCCCCACAGCCAGCACCTCGAGCTCCCCGAAGCCAGCAGGCAGGGCGCCGGCCTCTGCCATCCTCGGTGCCAGCAGCCCAGCTGACTCTGGCTTTCCACAGGCAAGCCCCTCCCTTTTAAAGGGCCATGCCACGTGCGTGTGGACACATGCAGGTTATTATGCTAGACCTTGGGCTCCTTCTGGCTGCCTCCCCCCTCTAAATGGTCCTCTTGGCCCGAGCAGAAGGAACTCATTCACCAGTCGGACAATGCAGCCTTTGTGGGGCCAGAATGGGGGGCCCTGTCTCATTCATTTCAGCCCCACTGTGCAGGATTAAGGTCGGGGAATCCAAATGGTGTGTGGCTGAGAGCCTAATTGGAAAAGAGTTGCATAACCAAGGGAGGGGAGCAAAAGGAGGGATTTGAGTTACATCTGTTCCTGAGTACTGGAGAGGAGACAGACTCTTCCATGTTTGAGTACTGACAGGCCGAGTGACTGTGTGCATGTGTGTCCACAGGCTCACATGTGTGTGTTTGAAAAACTAGGCAAGAATGAAGTTTGGAAAGTCACCTGCTGTCAGAGGAAGAATCTCAACTGGCATTAGACCCTGGGCTTCTGGTTATAAATCTGCTATTAATTATGTGCCCTGGAATGGGACCATTGGGTTCATCTCAGTTTCCTTGTCCGAAATGTCAGTATCTTTTGTCTATGGCCTGTGTAAGTCCTGGTTAGAAAAATGCATTGTGAAGCCAGGCGCGGTGGCTCATGCTTATAATCTCTGAGCTTTGGGAGACCAAGGTGAGAGGATTGCCTGGGCCCATGGGTTCGAGACCAGCCTGGGCAACTTGGCGAGACCACATCTCTACAACAAATCAAAAAAATAGCCGGGCATGGTGGCATGCACCTGTAGTTCCAGGTACTTGGAAGACTGAGACTGAAGGATCACCTGAGCCCAGCAAGTAGAGGCTGTGGTGGTTGTGAGTGTGCCATTGCACTGCAGCCTGGGCTACAGAGTAAGATTCCAACTCAAAACAAAAAAAAGATGCATTGTGGATACAGGCCTCAGGGCTGAGTTTCCTTTCTCCCACAGAGCACTTGAGTCATGGAAACATAAAAAAAAAAAAATCACCCAGGACACTGGCTTGGAACATAGGTGCTGCTGTCTTTTGTAAGTAGCCCCCAGACCCATTAAGAGCTTTGACTTTTACAAATGACTTCTTGGTACACTGACTTCTTTTGCACTGTTATGCACTGGCTCAAGGTAAACTTTACATCAGGAAACACTGCTCTAGGGCAACTTACCTCATTTTCAGATAAAGAAATCTAGTCCTAGAGCACTATTAGCAACAGAGCTAATGTTTACTGAGGTCAGGCCCTCTGCTAAAGGATTTTCTGATGAGTCCTACAAAGAGCCCCATGAATTAGATACCATTGTCTTTTCCATTTCAGACAGGAAACTGAGGCTAAAAGCAGTTAAGAATCAGCCTAAGGTCACATGGTGACTCACATGGAGCTGGAACAAAAATTCTATCTCTTATCGCCCAGGCTCAGGCACTTTTCAGTGGCATATTCTGACTCACTCTGGTGGAGCAACTTATTCTATTCTAGGCAAGTCCATTTCCCAGGTCTTTCCTCTTGTGAGTACCCAGTTACATCCAAGTCTAACCACTTCTCAGGCTGAGCTACCCTCCAGGTCACATCCTCAAGAGCTTTTTCTGCCCTTTTCTGATTTTTATCATACGTTGGTTAATACATATTTCAGTCCTTTCTCCACAGCTGCAAGATCTCAAAAGACTTCACAAGAGAAAGGAAAGTGGGACAAGGCCAAGAATAAAGGGTAGAATTTAGTTAGGCAAAAGACAGAAGCAAAAGCATTGGGGCCGAAGAAGGAAGAGACAGAGATGTGGGAACAGAAAGGCTGGTCGTTGGGTCTGGGGAGGAGGAGGTATAGTTGGGAAGCACTGAGAAAATCCTATTGATTGGATTGGAAGAGAGGAAGTGATGAGAAGCAACATCTCCTGGAAGAAACATTGTCAAAACAGAACTAGCACAGAGCCAGGCATTTAAGTGTGCACTGGGACTCCAGATATCTTCCTAGGTCATACCTCACTGGTCTATCTCTACCTAGGCTCATGGGCATGAGGGATTGGGCAAACTTCTGGAAAAGTTGAAGGACCCATTTAGAGCATGCTGGACCAGAAAGCAAAGCCTTGGAGTCAAATGTTGACAGTGAGTGAGTCAACTGAGTGTCTACTACTAGAACTCATCCCTAGTCTGTCCCCACTGGCATCTTGAGTAGATATGATGAGATGAGATAGAGGTAAGGAGAACAGGCGAAACTGAAAGTGCCTTCTCTAAAAACTCTGTGAGATATTGCTCTGGGACCCTCCTTGGAGTATGATACCTTGAGGAGAGGGATATCCTCTGCCCTTGGCTATTGAGGCAATGCCCAGAATGGCCCAACTGAAATAGCAGTGTTCTGAGCCTGAGTGTCCAAGGGGCATTCAGGGAAGGCAGCTATTTTCCCTGCAGACTGGTATAGTTCACAGGCCCAGGAGAGACATTGCTGATGTCTTCCTGAAGTATCTGAATTATTCCAGTTCCTCCATAAACAGGTACTTGTAATTACCAGCAAAACCGGGCATTTACTACTTGTGAGAGCGCTTCTGTGCCCACAGGCTGTCAAGGTCTTGAAACGTGGGCTGTTTTTTATAAACACCTTGGGTGGGGTAATTTATTTTCCTCTGTCAGATGAGGGCACAGAGGCCAATAGAAATGATGTGACTCACTCAACTTCACAGCTTATAAATGGAAGAACTGGGATTTGAACCCATTTGCCTGGATCCAGCATTCGGGGTCTTTCTAGTGCCTTTACACCTTTAGGAGTTGCTTTGCCCCACTGCATTTTCCCTATGTGACAGTGTCTCAGGAGAGAATCTCCAAAGGCCCTTATTAGAGGCTAGGGTTCTGTCTTCATCTTCCCTGTCACTGCACAGAGTTTGTGAGTTTATGTTGTCCACAACCTGGTTGGTATGGCGTACTTTGCAGGTGGCAGCCCAGCTGGCAGAGCTAGCAGCCTCTTGCCACTGGGCAGCTGCCCACCTGCCCCATCTTGCTGTGCCCTTGGCCTCTCTGGGCCCAGGGCTGTTGCTATGGAAGGGGATCTCCCACCCCCACCCTCAGGACTGGGTGATTCAGAAAGCAATAAGCCGCTGAGTGCTGTGGCAGGGACTCCCCTCCCTAATCCCCAGCCTGTCCGTGTTTATCCGATGGCCTCAGGAGGGGGTGTAAGGGGCTGGCGAGCAAGTGGGCAGCTGCTGGGCTGGTGGGACAGAGAAGCCCAGGAACAGGCCCCTGCCTGGGCCAGAGAGGAGCCAGGAGTCATGAGGGTGGCACTGGGCATTCTCTGGCTCTTGGCCCTTGGGTGGCCCCCTCAGGCTCGGGCATCCTGCCCATCTCAGTGCAGCTGCAGCCTCCATATCCTGGGTGATGGCGGAAAGGCCAGGTATGGCACCGGGTGTGTGGGATGGGTAGCTCAGCCTCCCTCATTGTGCTAGCTAAGGGTTGGCAGGGGTTAGAGCCAGGGTCCTCAGACTGAGGCTGGATGAGATCTTCATCTCCCTGGCCCTCGAGGCACAGGGATCCTATGGGGGGTAGTTTGCAACTGCCTTATTTTCCAGTAAGCAAGGGGGTGGGTCTGTCTGAGAGATACCAGGGACTTTTATACATGGGGCAGGGGTGGGGTACAGGTGTGCCAGTTCCGGGAAGTCCTTCCTGGGTCTTCCTCCAGGCTCCTGATGGAGAGGAGCCCTCTTTAAAGGCCCAGGAATTCTCCCATTCCTCTCTCTTCCCTTCTCTTGCTTCCCTCCATTCCATCTTCCTTTCTCTATTTCCCCAGCTGCTTCTTTTCCCAGGCCTCTTCCATTCTCTTGCTTGACCTCCTTGGGGAACCTAGGCATTTCCTACTACCCAACCCACCATGGGACCATCTTCTTCCTCTCAGTCTTCTGCCTTTGGTTCTTCTCTGGCCAGCCCCCAGAGCCTCAGCCCCAACTCTTCCTGTGGGTGTTCCTCAAGGCCCGGAGTGCCCATCCTTTGGCAAGCATGCCCCCCTCCCTTCCCAGCCTCTTCCTTGACTTTCTTCCATCCTCTGTGTGATTTCTTAGACCACCTCCATCCTCTCTCCCCTTTCCATGGGATGTTCCCAAGGCCACCGTGGCTTTTAGACCCTTGCTCTTCCACTGCAGCTCATTTTTATCAGTCTCTAAGTCATCTTTTTTCCAAATGCTTCAGCTTATCCATTAATGACCTGTGCATTTCCCAACTTACTCAGGGATTTCAGTCTCTGGCTCAAGGCCTTTTCTATCATTTTCCCAACCTTCTGAAATTTCACCTTCCCTTCCTCCCTTGTCTTAGATGGGTACTGGAGAGTCACTGATGGTTTCCGATCCTGGGAACAATGTTGGCAGAGCTATGTTTTCCGTGATTTTGGCAATGGATACTGGACTAACTGAGGAATGAAAGGAGGCAGAGGACAGAGAGGAACTACCAATAAAGGACACCTATATGGTCTGGGGGACAGGAAAAGCTCCATTTTGGCCTAAGGATCTGATGCTGCAACTCATATGGAGGGTAAAGATCCTCTCCCCAAGATAAGCCAGGGTGCGTCCTGACGAGGCTGGGAAACAGCCTATGACCAAGGACAGTATGAAGGGAGTGACAAAGAGCCTCCCCTACCACCCACAGGGCTCAAAGACACATGGCATCACTGATGGAACTGGTCCTGAAATCCAGGCATTCTGACTCCATTTCCAGAACTCTCCCATCTAGTGATGCTGCTGTGGGCAGAGACCAGTGGAGAGTTCCAGGCAGCAGAGTTAGCCTTAGGATGAAAATGAAATCGCACGGTCATTTTGTTAGGGGCTCTAATGTCAGTCAGTGGTCATTCCCTCCTTTGAAACCAGAGATCTTACAGTTGGTTCTACCTGCCTAATCATCCCATGGCTGATATGCAGCAGCCCATCTGCATGGAGTGTCCTATGAGAGGAGTGAGGCCATGAAAGGCTGCAGGGGACCCTAAGGTTCCCAATGACTAGGGACAGGTTGTAAAGTTAGACCACGTCTCCTTTTGCATCTCAAATGTTTTTCTCAGTCCCATCTCTAACTGGGCTTCTCAGAGAGCCCAGATGTTTTGTCTGAGCATCAGCATTAGCAAGAGTGTGTGTACCTGTAGGCACTGAAGTTGCCTGGAAGGGCCCAGGCTGGATAACTGGATGGATATGTCCTCATGCTGTTTGTCCCAGTTTGCCCCACCGGGAGCTGTGCTGTAGGCTTGTGTTGGGCTCTTACTGGTTACCATTTCTCTCTCATCCAAGATATGTTTTCCCATCAATTTCCTTCCTCCCACCTACATCCAGACCTTCTGCCTTGCAACACTCAAACCTGTTTTTTATTTTTATTTTTTATTTAAGAGATGGGGGTCTCACCCTGTCACCAAGGCTGGAGTACAGTAGTGCACTCTTAGCTCACTGCAGCCTCGAACTCTTAGGTTCAAGTGATCCTCCTGCTTCAGCATCCAGAATAGCCGGGATTACAGGCACACACCACAGTGCCCAGTCAAACCTGTATTTTTATCTGAAAATATCATTGCTGTCAGTGCTCTTTCTTCCTGAGTTAGATTATAACCTGTATGGGGATGGGGGCTGCGAGTTTGATTCTTTTCTGAATTGCCCATCACTTAGTAAGAGTTCCATGTAAATCCCAGCAATATGAGTGGGTGAGAATATCTGTGCTTTTTTGTGGACACCATTTATAGGAAAAAACAAGCCAAGCCTAGCCCCTTTAAGTAGAGTATATGAGTTAAGCTGACAGATGCTGGTGGTGTGTTTGTGTGTGTATGTGACACCAGGAAGGCCTGATAAAAATAATGTGTTATGCTATTACAAGAGAACAACCTCCCTTAGATTGGTCTATTTGGTGAGTGGGGGGCTTAGGATTTTATTTTTAGTTTACATAGCATAAAACAGCCCTGAACTGTAGGCTCTTTGAGGGCAGGGACTGCTTCCTGTACCCTTCTATCCTCAGCTTTAGTCTCAAACTTATAGAGCAGGGTTTAAGAAGTCAGTCTGGGTAGAAGGAATTGATATGACTGACTGACCTGATTTACTTGCAGTGATGAGATGCAGAAATTTACGACAGTGATCAAGAGCACTGGGCTTGTGTGGGGTGACAGTCAGCATGCTGGGCTTGCACATATATTATCTCATTTAAACCCAATAACCATCCTGTGAGATGGAGTCTACTAGGATGGCAAAACTGAGGAAAAGAGAAGTTCCCTAATATACTCAAAGGCACACAGCAAGCTAAGAGCCCAGACGTGAATCCAGCTGTGGGGCTTCCAAATCTCAGCTCTTAAACTCCTTGATCATCTCATGACCCCCCATAGGTCACTCACAGGGAAGGAAGTTCTCTGAGACTCAATTTCCTGAGTTAGCACAATACACCAGCTGGTCCCTCTATTTCTTCCATTCCTTCCTGTTCCTAACAAACCAGTGACTTATCATGTGACCCGATCTCCTCTCCTGCCCAAGACACCTACCTGCCTGGCCCTGAGGATGGCAGGTAGGGACATAACTCTGGAAAATTAATTTGAATTATACAACTCATACATGAATTTGTGCAAATGTTTAAAATATCACAGAAAAGGCTAAAACCCCTTTTGTTCTCTCTTCTTGTTTCAACCTAGTTTTGATGTCCTTGGTATATATATATATTTTTAAGTGATGAAGAGCCAAGGCAGTAACAAAAATTGAGGTATAAGTTAACAAATGAACTTTGAACACATATACAGCACAACAGTGGATGAGATGGTCACGGGATTTATGACTACTATTCATTCTTTGTGTGCAGGGAGGCTGTTGGGCTGTAATGGGTCATAGTTTGGGTGTGAGGTCCTATAGGCCAAAGAAGACTAAATAATCTTCCGGGGCCCCTGTGAAAGGTTCTGAAAACAAGGCCCCGGCAAAGGAAAAACATGAGGTTTCTTGCTCTGGGGTTCCCTCTGCAGAGTCCGCTGTGACTTGGACCCTGGTGTTGGTGTCCTATGGTAACAGGCAGACCTACAAGCCTTGTGGAGGGAGGTTGTAGTAGGGGATCACCAACCCGGCGGGAAGCTTTCTCAAATATTCCCCATTTCTGTGTCCAGGACGGTGGTGTGCAATGATCCTGACATGACCCTGCCCCTTGCCTCCGTCCCGCCGGACACCTCCAGACTGCGCGTGGAGCGCACGGCCATACGCAGGGTGCCCGGTGAGGCCTTCAGGCCCCTGGGCCGCCTGGAGCAGCTGTGGCTGCCTTACAATGCCCTCAGCGAGCTCAGCGCCCTCATGCTGCGGGGCCTGCGACGCCTGCGGGAGCTGCGCCTGCCTGGGAACCGCCTGACCACTTTCCCCTGGGCAGCGCTCAGGGACGCTCCCCAACTGCGGCTGCTGGACCTGCAGGCCAACCGCCTCTCCGCAGTGCCGCCGGAGGCTGCACGTTTCCTAGGGAACCTCACCTTCCTGGACCTCTCCAGCAACCAGCTGATGAGGCTCCCTCAGGAGCTGATTGTCTCCTGGGCTCACCTAAAGACCGGCCTCTTTCTTCCAGGCCATCACACCAGGTTGATCCTAGGTAAGTGGCAGCATCCTTTACCTTAGCCAAGTTAGCAGGTCTCTTTGCTTATTTTTCCTTTTTTCTTTTTGAATCTGGGATTTTACTCTGTTGCCCAGGCTGGAGTGCAGTGGCACAACTCAGTAGCCTCAACATCCTGAACTCAGGAGATCCTTCCGCCCTCTGCCTCCCAACTTCCCTGGACCTACAGGTGCCTGCCACCACACCCTGCTAATTTTTAAGAAATATTTTGTAGAAGTAGGGTCTCGCTGTGTTGCTGAGTCTGGTCTCGAACGCCTGGGCTCAAGCGATCCTCCTGTCTCGGTCTCCCAAAGTGCTGGTATCACAGGTATTATCCACCACTCCTGGCCATCTCTCTGAGTTTTGACACTTATCTGGAAAATAGAAATTATACTTACCTTCAGGATTTGAGGGAAGACTGAGTGTAATCCACAAGAGTGGCAGGTTTAGGAGCTCAAACCCCAAGTCAACCCATGGCAGTTCAAATCCCAGTGATAGGAGGGGCCTTCCAGGTCACACAGCTGGGAGAAAAGGCCTCTTAGACTCAATTTCCTAAATGAGTTAGCACAATACACCAGGTGGTCCCCATGTTTCTTCCATTCCTTCCTCTTTCTAACAAACCAATGACTTAACATGTGACCAGATCTCCTTTCCTGAGGATTACAAGTGGGGACATCACTCACTCTGAAAAATTAATTTGAATTATACAACTCACATATAAATATATGTAAATGTTTAAAATGTCACATTAAAGGCTAAAAACCCTTTTGTTCTCTCTTTCAATCCTTTCCCCCAAAGGTAACTACTGTTTTCATATTTATTTGCAAGTTCCCTTCCTTTTCAGATATATTTCATATGCACATATACACATATATACAAATACATACATACACACAGAAATGTTATGTGTGTTTTACATCAAATTTTACTATATTATATATTAATCAGCACTAACTTTTTGACCCAACAGTAGATCTTGGAGATCTTTCTAAATTGCTAGAAATGGATCAAGTTCATTTTTTAAAACCACTGCGTAATATTTCATAGTATACTATGTTTATAGTATAAAGATAGCTATACTATAGTTTATTAAGCTATTCCCTCTTTAGTGGACTTTCAGATTGTTTCCCTTATTTTGCATTCTTGGCAATGCAATCTTGTGTATGTGTACAAATGTTTCTCTAGGATAGGAACTGAGCAGTAAAGTTGCTAGATCAGAGGATGTGAGTATTGGACATTTTAGAATCAATCTGATAATTTCTAGATTGGCTGCTCCAATTCTCATTCCCCAGCAGTAGTGTGTAAGACCACCCACTCATAAGGGTGACCCATTCGTATGTTCACCCAGAAAGTATTTTTGAGTGACTTTCAATTCTTGGTGCTGCAGATACAGCAGTGAACAAAATAGATGAAGATTTATTCACTCATGGACCTAAGAATTAAAATGGCCAAAATGACTTTTGTTAGTCTGGTGGATGAAAGTTTCACTGTCATTTAACTTTGCCTTTTACATAAATTCTTTTGGACCCTGTTGTGATGAAGTGATAGCCACATAGCTCACCACCAGAACTGGGCATTGATGAATCTTGGGTTGCAGATGTATCATTAAATGCACTTAACCAGTGACACAAGGCAACAGCCACTGCTGGGATGGGGCAAGGGAGAGATGGGAGAACAGATTGGCACCCTCAGGTATTTGCTCAAGGGAACCTCAGAGTCATTAATATACAATCAGATCCAAATGCACCCTCCCAACCCTTTGACATTTCCTCTTCCAAATACATTAAATATATGTATGTAGATGTATAAGATATAATTGTTTATGAGATACACTATGAAATTTAATAAGTCGTGGGGGATAAAAAGGACATCATATAATTCATTTATCTTGCCTTTTAGAAATGTAAACCTGTATACCTAATCCTGAATTGTACACCACATCTTTAAAATAAAAAAAATTAATAAAAAAATGTAAACCTATAAAAAGGAATTGTGCCCTAGAATTGAGGGCACATTGTACCCCTCTATCTTTATAAGATTCTATGACAGAGTGGGTGCAGTGACCTACTTTCTTCTCTAAAGAAGTTCAATTTTAAGACTAGGAATGCATCCTAGGATTTGATCTTTCTGGCCTCTTCACCTGCTCTTTACTCCCATTTGATTCTGTCAAAGGGACCATGGCCCAGAGCAGTCATCCTCATTTCTTGGGGGATGCTGAAAGTACCACTTATACTGGGAGGGCTGAGGTCAAGGATCAGAGGTAAGTGAAGCATATCTTGAAATGGATTTTGACATACTGCAATTATTGGAAATATTTCCTGGTCAGTGGCCTGAAAGGATTAGTCTAAGAATGGAAACAGCTATTGCCATTTTTTTTTTTTTTTTTGAGTTGGAGTCTCACTCTGTCGCCCAGACTGGAGTGCAGTGGCCACTCCAGGCCACCGCAGCCTCGACCTGTTGGGCTCCGGCGATCCTTCCGCCTCAGCCTTCCAAGTAGCTGGAACTACAGGCGTGCGCTACCACACCTGGCTAATTTTTTTTTTTTTTGATTTATTGTAGAGATGAGATCTCACCAAGTTGCCCAGGTGGGTCTTGAACCCGCGGGCTCAGGCAATCCACTCACCTCAGCCTCCCAAGGCGTGGGATTACAGTCTAAGCCACTGAGCCCGGCTAGCTATTGCCAATTTTGTTGGTGTGCCATTTGGCCTACTCAGTACTTAGTATGATTTATCTTTGTTTAGGCTTGCAGTGACCCTGAAAGGGAAGTAATGCTATTATTCAAAATGAACATTCAGATTTCAAGTCATACAACTAGCAAGGCAACGAGCTGGGCCCAGAGGCTAGTTCTGCTGACTCTGAGCCGAGGACTTGCTTTGTCCTCCCTGAAGGGAAGGGAAGCTGGGCCTGGGAATCTGAATCTCTGTCTGAATATCTTTTCTTCTCTTTCTCCCCTGCAGGGCTGCAGGACAATCCCTGGGTGTGTGACTGCCGACTTTATGACCTAGTCCGTCTCCTGGATGACTGGGCCCCAAGCTTGGCCTTCATTGAGACCAGGTTGAGATGTGCCAGTCCCCGCAGTCTGGCCGGAGTGGCCTTCAGCCAGTTGGAACTGAGGAAGTGCCAGGGCCCAGAGCTCCGTCCGGGGCCAGCCAGCATCAGATCTCCTTTGGGCAGCACAGTATTGTTACGCTGTGGAGCCACTGGGGTCCCTGGGCCTGAGATGAGCTGGAGGAGGGTCAATGGCAACCCCTTCAACGGCACAGGTTTGTGAGCCACAGGGATGCCGCACCAAGACGATAGACTGGGGTAGGCGGGGCAGTGTCCCAGATGGGAGTGGCAAGGCCAGAGGGAAGCTGTCTGAGCAAGGCTGGGCTCTCATCTCTCTGAGTGGAGTTGGACAGATTCTTACCAGAGGCAGGGCATGGAGGTAACAGATTTACTGATGACGAAGGCTCTCATTCCGTCATGTTGTATCCCACTGGTTACTCTATCAGAGGCTTGGGACCCACCCTGAGGGGAAAAAAGGTTGACTTTTTTGATAGGAGACACTCTTTTAGTGTATTTTCTATTTATGACATGCTTCCCAGTTATAGATAATAAGCCAGAATCATCTAGAGTAAGTGATGATATGAGCTACCATCTACTGAGATCTCCATGTGGGTCTAGCCCTGTGCTAAGCATTTGATGCACATAATGTCATTGAACTTTAAAGAGCAACCTAGTTATCGTTTTTATTTTGCGTATAAGTGAACTGAGGCTCTGACAGCCTAAACACTTGGCCTACATCACATCATCACACAGCTCGCACAAGGAGCTGGGGTTTCAACACAGTCTAGCTAGCTTCACAGTGTGTACTCTTTTAGCTATGCTGTGCGGGCAGAGATGGCTCGTCTCTGCCATGACAGGGACATGAAGGGCTGGTTTGCAGGAGTCATGGTCACCCACAGGCAGCAAGGAGGTGGAGGAGGAATGATTTCTTAGCTCCTGACCAGAAAACCTCACATCCCTCCCAGTTTTCTCTTAAGTCTCTCTTGACTAGGTTAGTAATCATTACTCTAGGATGGTGAGTTTGAGATCAATTTGCAAACAAAATTGTATAAGGAGCTCTACTGTGTAAAACAGGAGGGTGAGGATGCTCCAACTGAAGAGGCAGTAGGTCCAGGCAGAGATGGGCAGGGCACTTCCAGTTGGGCCTCGGCCTCATGTTTCTCTCCTGACCCACCTTATCTGCAAGGCACTTGCTGCTGCCTCTGATGGGTCACCTTTGCAGAACTTCAAGGTCCTGGACAACACAATTTGAACATGTCAGATTCAGAAGGCATATCATTCTTAGTCTTTGCCTTAGCCTGGGACTCTAGGGGCTCCCCGAATTTGAGCCCATGGTAATCTTAATCCTCTTGGCTAGTCTAAAAACGTTGAATGACTTTCAGTGTTTTCTTGGAATGACAGAGTCTTCAGTGGAGTGTGTGCAACCCAGGGGCTGTGAACTTGGCCCCAAAAGGGAGCTTGGGGCAGAGTGACCCTTTCATTCTCTCACATTTGCCTCTTTCCCCACCAGTGCACCGGGAAGTTTCCAGTGATGGCACGAGCTGGACTCTGCTGGGCCTGCCTGCAGTGTCTCACCTTGACTCTGGCGACTACATCTGCCAGGCCAAGAACTTCCTGGGATCCTCAGAGACTGTTATCTCCCTGATTGTCACTGAGCCCCAGTCTTCCACAGACCACAGTGGGAGCCCAGAGGCGCTACGGGCAAGGACGGGTGATGGGGCAGAAGCTGCTGCTTACAACAACAAGCTGGTGGCCAGGCACGTCCCCCATTTTCCAGAACCTGCTGTCCTGGCCACTGGGCCCTCTGTGCCCAGCACAAAGGAGGAGTTGGCCCTCCAGCATTTCCAGATGGGTGTCCCAGGAGAACTCCCTGATGGGCGAGCAGGACCTCAGGAGGCCCGACTGGTGAAGTCTCTCAAGGTGGTGGGGGACACTTACCACAGCGTTTCCTTGGTGTGGAAGGCCCCCAAGGCTAGGAACACAACTGCCTTCAGTGTCCTCTATGCAGTCTTTGGGCAGCGCAACATGCGGCGGGTGATTGTGCAGCCTGGGAAGACCAGCGTCACCATCAATGGGCTGGCACCCAAGACTAAGTATGTGGCATGCGTCTGTGTGCGGGGTCTTGTGCCCCGGAAGGAGCAGTGCGTTATCTTCTCCACTGACGAGGTGGTGGACGCCGAGAACACCCAGCGGCTCATCAATGTGGTGGTGATCAGTGTGGCCGCCGTCATTGCTGTGCCTCTCACACTGCTAGTCTGCTGCGGTGCTCTCCAGAGGCGCTGCCGCAAGTGCCGCACCAGGGGTTCCACGGAGGCCACGGGCACCTATGTCAACCTGGAGAGGCTGGGCCACAGCGAGGATGGCTTGGAAGAGCTGTCCCGGCACAGTCTCAGTGAAGGTGACAGGCTCCTCTCGGCCCGTTCCAGCGTGGACTCTCAGTACTTGGGGGCCAGGGGGGGCAGACGGATCAATGAGTACTTCTGCTGAGGGGCATGCCCCCTCCACTTACACACCTGCCCCTGTCCACTGTCCTCCGACTCTTCAACACTCACTCTGACACTTGAGTATGTGTTCACCCACTCTTATCCACTTGGATCTTGCTCACTCAGACACACACAATAGCAGCAAGCAGCAGCGGCAGCAGTAACAACAGCAGCTGACATGCATTAAGCATTTATGTTGTGCCAGGAAGTGTTCTAAGTGCTTTATATGCATTAACTCACTTAATTCTTATAACAACCATTTGCAGCAGGCACCACTATTCTCTCCATTTTCCAGGGGGGTTAAGTAACTTGCCTGTATCAGTCAGTTTTTGCAGTGTAACAAATAAAAGCAAAATCTCAGTGGTGTACAGCAACAAACACCTATTTTCACACTCACAGGTCTGTGGGTTGACTAGGGTGGCTCTGCTTTGTGTGTTTCATTTGGAGCCTGGGCTGGAGCATAGCAGTGGCTATGGAGCAGGCTTCTTTCATGGTGAGTTCAGATGATATCAGAGGAATAAGCAAAATATGCAATGCCTCTTAAGTTCTTAGTTCAGAATTGGTGCACTGCCACTTCTGCCCATATTCTATCTGCCAAAGCAAGTCTCATGGCCAAAACCAACTCTCATAGGGCAAATAAGGACACTTCTCCCATAGAGGTGATGGTGGGGCAGGATTTATTTGCTAAACAGTGATCTAATCTACTACATTGCTCACGATTACACAGCTAGGCAATGGTAACCCTGGAATTTGGACCAGGCATTTGGGTTTCACAGTCAATAGTCCTTACATCCTTCTAGACTGCATGTTGATTACATTTATGCTGACTCACAGGCACTCACACAGTCTTTCTGTGCATTCACTGGATTTGTAATTGCCCATCCACATTTACACACACACACACACACACACACACACACACACACACACACACACACACACCACTCATACCTACTGTGCTCTCACAGAATTCCAACATTTATTTTCTGGGTGCTCTTCTGCCTAGAGACAACAGTTTGAGTTTTCAACAAATACTAGAGTTTTGGAAGATGCCCAAGAGATCACTGCGTGTTTGCTCTCAGAATATCAGACTGAAGGGATCTGAGAGACCCTGTCACACCTAATGCTGTGTGACTCACAACTCACCTCTGCCCCACAGCAGCCTTTGTGATTCTTACTGAAACTTCCCTGGGTTCCCGAGCATGTCTCAGAGATTTTCTGGTCACTCAGCAAGCTACTTCAAAGGAGGATTCCTGTCCAGTTTTTCTTAAAGTTGGGAAACCACTGAGATATTGTCTCTGTGCACTGGAGAGAGTGAATGTTCCCAGCAAAAGACTCCTCATTTATAGGACTGAGCGCTGGGGAGAGGAATATCCAGAGTGCCTGTGCCAAGTCCTTTGGGAAACAGCTGAGAAAATTTGGAGGCAGCAAGTGATCCTGGGAAATTATTTTGCTAGTATCATACAAGAGACTCCATATCATGTTATTTACTAGATATAAACCTGTGTGATGCAGTGATTTCTAAAGTTACTGTACTCTCCCTCATATTTGCAAAAGACCTCACTGAATGTTTCTCCCAGTTTCTCACATTTGATAGTCACGACAACCCACTATGTAGGCTGGTCTATTTGATTTTACAGATGAGGAAACTGAGGGCCAAAGTGATGAATGATTTATACAGGGAAGTGATGGTTTTCTCTTTTGGAATCCTGTTCTTAGACAACTTTCTGGTCAAGCTGAGGGTCTTTATTCAGTGTCAATCCCTGCAATGTGGGCCATAGCAGGTTCACTATGGAAATGGATTTTTTTGAGTCACTGAAACCTGGATCAGAACCATAAGGGCACCTGCACATGTGAGCATGGAGTTTCCATACCTGGACATGTTCTGCTGTCACCTGATGGGTACGCCTGACTGTAACTTGTGGGCCATTGGTAAGATAAATTGTTTGGTTGGAAGATGACAAAGACACTGTCTACATCAAGGATCAGCAAATATTTTCTGTAAAGAGAACCAGATAGATAGTAACTATTTTAGGCTATGTCACTACTACTGAACTCTGCTGATGGGATGCAAAAGCTGCCATAGACAATATGTAAGTTAATGATAGAGATGTGCTCCAGTAAGATATTATTTACAAAAACAGGGGACAGGCTGTATGGCCACAGGCCAACCTCTTTCTGTAAGACTGTAAAAGTATTTCTGCTGTGTCCTGGGAGACCCAATACTCAATTTTGATTGTTAGATATATAAGAGTAACAGACACTTTCAAATTAGAACAAATATAAATGTACTAGATGAAAGCAGCCATCTGCTGAAGCAATCAAGATATTGTCTTTAAATAATTGTCTGAGCCAGTCAAGACTGAACAATTATTGGCCTAAAGGCAGCTAACATTCAGTCAGCTTTATTAAACCTATGTGAAGAAGAATCAGGAACTTGAAAGCAAGGATTGTTAGTATTTATCTGATGTTGACAGAGAGAGAGAGTGAGAGTGAGAGCGAGAGCGAGCGAGCGAGAGAGAGAGAATTTAAACTTGCCAATGATTCATTAAGACTTATCTGAATGGAAGACCTTCAAAATGGTCAGCCTCCCAATACCTGTCTGTCAGACTTCCTTTGTGTGTTCTGTCTTCCCTGGTTTGCTCTTTTAGGGAAGAATCATCCTGGATTGTGCTTATGAATACTTAAGTCACTGGAAAAAAACAAATTCCCATTGTAAAAAAATAAAATGGTGTTTGGTTTATAATTAGTCTTTTAGTATATGAGTCTGGTTAGTATGAGTGCGTCCCTGAAGATGAATGCCCTCTGAGTGTTCCGGCAAAATAATTTCTGGCCTTCCAATGCCAAAGACCAGCTTGGACCACGGTGACTCCTCAGCGTGCTGGCCTTGGAAGGCTAGTTTGGAGGATGGTTGGAATTATGGCATTTCCATGATGTCTTTTTCTGACTTCAGCATGGTTATATTCCTCCTGAATAGGTAGAGGAAATGTCCAAGGACACTTGCTTATTTAAGTTGCAGGGTTCAAGCCGGGCTCGGTGGCTCAGCCTGTAATCCCATGCTTTGGGAGGTTGAGGTGAGTGGATTGCCTGAGCCTGAGGGTTCGAGACCCGCCTGGGCAACTTGGCAAGACCTCATCTCTACAATAAATCAAAAAAATTAGCCAGGTGTGGTAGTGCGCGCCTGTAGTTCCAGCTACTCGGAAGGCTGAGGTGGAAGGATCGCCGGAGCCCAGCAGGTCGAGGCTGCGGTGGCCGGGAGTGGCCACTGCACTCCAGTCTGGGTGACAGAGTGAGACTCCAACTGAAAAAAAAAAAAAAAAAAAAACAAGTTGCAGGGTTCAAAGACAAATAACGGAAATTATGTTCTGGAAGGTTAATGTGGGCCATCAAACTTAGACTATCAATCACTCAGTGAGCAGTTTGTATAGGAGACTAGAGCCAGAAATTTTTGCTTTAACTATAACAACCTAGCAAAGACACAAATCAACTTACAAGTACTTGAACCTATTTTATTTAGTTGCCAGGACAATGTAGTCAGGATAGGTAAGGCTTATGCTGTGGTAACTGTTCCCACAGAGGGACACATAAAAATACATTCCACAGAGTGTACTTAAGAATGGGAAATGTGGGTGGAGGGAGGACTCTGCTTCACTTATTTACTCAAGGATGTAGGCTGGTAAAGGCTCTACCATCTGGAATGTCAGCGGTTGCCAGAAGGAAAAAGAGAAACTGGGGAATTACGTCAGGGCTTTTTGAACATCATTTCACTAGCTAGAATGTAAGTCTCATGGCTCATTTATTTCAAGAAGGCTTGGAAACGTCATCTTCTGTGTGTCTATCACAGAGCATGGGTTGCTGAGGAGGCATCTCAGATATGGCTGGCAGCAGAGGGAGTGGGTGGGTAAAAGTCCTAACTTAAGAGAAAGGAAGGAGAGTATGTCTGCTTCCTGATAATCTGCCCAGTTCTCTGTCTGAGCTATTCCAGGTTTCCACTAATGTTGCAGAGGCAAGTGGCATTTTCCAATTGAATAGATAGGACACGCTCACTCTTTTATTAAGATTCTATTAAGACAAGCCAGGGAGCTGCCTCCCTGCAGTCATTTGTAGCTAACTATTTCATAAGCACGGAGTAAGTTCTCCCCCATGACTCTGTCTCTACTGGGAACTCTTAAGAGCCAAGTTCCGAAAAGCATCCTGCAGGAGGGGAGACGGGGTTGTAATATTCTCCTACTTCCTTATCTTTGGTGTTAGGGTCTCTTGAATTTGGGGACTACACATGACCACAGATTATTTCAGATAAAGAACATGATCCAAGATAACTCTAATTGTCCTAGCCACCTGCCTTAATTCCCAGCAGAGCAGCTCCCTATACCCATATGCCAAATAAGGACACCAGAGGATGAAGAGTCAGGAGAAGAGAAGGATGTGGACAAGTGACTTAGATTATTTCTAAGACAGTAGCCAGGGAGTGCTATTCACAAGCTTTCTTTTTAAAATTTTTTTAGTTTTTATTCACAAGCTTTCAATAACCTTCTGGGAAGTTGGATGGAGCTAGATTCATTGGAAAAGGCTGGCATGAGATGGACAGAGAGGACACTGTGGGGAATGGAAGACTCTCTAGGCCTTTATGTTTTGGGGTAAGGGAAGTGAAAAGAATCCACTAGTGATTTGGGATATCCATGAAATTAATCACATATTTCTGTGAAACAAGCCTGACAAAATCTTGGCAAACCTGTTGATAGAATTTCTCATCAGAATTGTTCCTCATCAGGCCAAATGGCACAGGCCCTCACCACCCTCAGTCACTGAATACAGACTGTCTTGAGAAGGGCGTGACCTCATACAAGCACTCCTTGCAGCTGAGCATCCACTTATCCCTTGAAGGAGAGCCTAGGCAGCGCATCTCCATGCCTGCCACAAACTTTGTGCCCGTAGCACTTGCCTTGTTTTGGGTTTTTATCTTGAGAGGAACTCCAGAGATATAGCCAGATTTTAGAGTTAGACTGTCTGGAAACTCCAGCAAATATATCTAGCTTGGGTGGAAAACCTGGAGTGTAATCAGCTTAGTTGGTGACCCATTTCCCCCCTCACTGGTTAGCTTCTAAGCGGATTTTCTTTGCTGAGGCCTTTTGTAGGGTACAATGTATATCATGAGCCTTACAGGAACACATGGAATTTCAATATTCAACTGGAAGTTCCCCATTTAATAGGGTTGTAGGCTTTTCTGGTTTGGGAGATTCTGTTGGTGGGAGGTGAGTTACTGTTTTGGTAGGTGATGTTTTTAACATAATTTCAAAAAATTTAAAAAATGTGGCTAGGTGCAGTGGCTTGTGCCTGTAACCCCAGCTACTCTGGAAGCTGAGGGAGGAGAATCGCTTGAGCCCAGGAGTCTGAGCAACATAATGAGACAGTGTTTCTAAAAAATAAATTAAAATAAAAAAGTAAATTCCTAGAAATACTGTGAGGTATTTATTAATAGTATTACTTTGCAGAGGACACTCCCAGAGATTAAATGACATTTCAAAGATCTCAAGACTCAGAAGTACAAGCAAGAGAGAAGACTCCACAGGACAGGGTCTTCAACATTTTGTTCCACACCCCAGTCCTTTCATTTAGCAAGAGTGTAGCTTAAAGCAGATGACTGATAAATATTTATGGAATGAATGAAGAGTGAAAGAGCGAGTATCTAAGATCACACACACACACACACACACACACACACACACACACACACACACACACACACCTTTTTAAAAATGTAGGTCTTTCATTTTGATGATGTAAAATGCACGGCATTCAGGAAAAGTTGTAAGGTACAAGAAAAAAAAAGAAGCCTTGGTTTAATCAGAAAATACCCCTTGTGTCTGAAACTGATTATCCAAGCTTCAGATGCAGCTGTCACAATGCACTAGAAGCATTACTATACCACCCAAGGGGTTAGGGAGAGGAAAAATGATAGGAATGAACACAGAATTACTTTGTCATTCCCTATCTGCTTTCACTGACAAAATGGCTGGAAATTCTAGGTTTCAGGAACCAATTGTGAATGATGAAGTATGAGATGGATTTCTGACCAAATCTCCAGAACAGTGGTGCTCAGAATGGCATTACCTGCGTTTTTCTCAGACTTCCTTACAAGAGATTGAGGAAAAGTAGAACCGGGGTGGAATTGGACATCTGACTTAGAGTTTGCTTTCCAGATTAAAAAACCCCAGACAAATGATGGATGTTCTGACTTTAGTTAAGAGACATCACTCCTTCTTCATATGTTCTGACTGAGCCTGTGATCTGGGCTGTAACAGACCTCAGAGCTCCCAGGGGCTTTGCCGCTGCTGTGCTGACCTACATCACCGTGGATTACCATTAATAGGATTTGCCACTCGGAAGCTGGGACTATACTTATTCAAAACTCACAAGGTATTGTTTACAGAGGAATATGGCTTCAGTTTTTCACCATTTCCTGATAGTTCTGATCTTTCTGGATACGCATACAAGTCAGTCTTTCTGTCTGCCTGGATGTACCTGCTCAGAGGAGAGTTTTGGCAGGTGCGCTGTGCTGACCAGATGTCAGAGGGTTATAGGGGATGGGCTTTCTTTGGGGATGATGTGGAGTGGAAGCAGGCCTAGAATCAGCTAAATCTCTGAGACTTATTCTAGTTGGTGCTGGACTTTGCTGAACTGTGTATTCTTACCAAAATAGACCTAACCCTTTTATTTCAAGAAACTCATATTTTTTTTCCCTTCTAATTCACAAGTCTAATGCCAGGATCACCTTAATCCCATTTTATGGTCCCTGATATTCATCTTAAGATTTCTGGTTTCTTGTACAGGACTCTGCAGTGCATGTCAATCTCTTTGAAAAAGATCCCAGGGAATCTTCCTGAAGAGTTCAAGCAAGTGAGAATAGAAAAGTCACCCTTATTTGAACTGCCCCGAGGGTCTTTCATCAACATGAGTACCTTGGAATACCTTTGGCTCAATTTTAACAATATCACTGTGGTCCACCTGGGAGTCCTGGAGCATCTGCCAGAACTGAGAGAGCTGAGACTGGAGGGAAATAAACTTCGTTCCGTACCGTGGACTGCATTCCGTGCCACCCCTCTCCTGCGGGTCTTGGATCTCAAACACAACAAGATTGACGCACTTCCTGAGCTGGCTCTTCAATTCTTGGTCAACCTGACCTACCTTGACCTCTCCTCCAATAGGCTTACAGTTGTATCCAAGAATGTCTTCTTGAACTGGCCGGCCTATCAGAAACGCCGACAGCTTGGCTGTAGGTCCGAGATTCTTTCCAGCCTGGTGGTGGCACTGCACAACAATCCTTGGGTATGTGACTGTCGCCTAAAGGGACTTGTCCAGTTTGTCAAGTCCATTACCCTCTCAGTCATCCTGGTGAATTCCTACCTGATATGCCAGGGTCCTCTCTCCAAGGCAGGGCAACTTTTTCATGAAACTGAGCTCAGGGCTTGCATGAAGCCACGGATCTCAACCCCCAGTGCTAATGTTACCATCCGGGTAGGACAGAATGTGACCCTGCAATGCTTGGCACAGGCTAGTCCCTCACCAACCATTGCATGGACTTATCCCCTGAGCACGTGGAGAGAATTTGATGGTAAGCTACATGCACCTTCACAGTGTATTTGGGAAGAATGGAGAGGTTTGTAGTGATCTCATCCTCATTAGAGAAGTTCTAAACTGGGTCAATCACGAAGGATGGGTGCAGGTAAGACTGGGATAGGCCTGCATTATGCTCACCACAACAGAAAAGTTTCCAAGATAGTGTTTCACTACCAGCATTATTTTAAATGTTTGCACACAGCTCTCCCTAGGATATATATGTGTGTGTGTGTGTGTGTGTGTGTGTGTGTGTGTGTGTGTGTGTAATATGTATTTGCAAATACACATATTGGGGCTTATATAATATCTTGTATAAATGTTATAAGATTGTGTATGAACAAATATTTCCTTTGAGAGTCTTCTAGATGAAAAACACTATACTATGTATTTTAGAATTCTAGAATTTCTGACTAGAATTGGTTCTAGAGTTAATGTATTGCTTATTTTCTAAACTTGCCTGAACAGAATTTTCTGGGATGCTTGCTCGAAATAAGATTGATCAGACCTTAATGGCTTGAAATTGTATTACTGGAGCCCAGAAAGAGGAAGTGACCTCTGTGGACCCCGGGACTGAGATTCAAACATGCTTCTCCTTTACTGGAGCTCTGTGTTCTGTTTTCATGTCTCAGTTGGGATCATTTTTTTTTTTTGAGTCGGAGTCTCATTCTGTCACCCAGGCTAGAGTGCAGTGGCATGCTCACGGCCACCAAATCCTCGACCTGCTGGGCTCAGGTGATCCTTCCATCTCAGCCTTCCAAGTAGCTGGAACCACAGGCATGTGCCATGACACCTGGCTAATGTTTTGATTTATTGTAGAGACAAGATCTCACCATGTTGCTCAGGCTGGTCTTGAGCCCCTGAGCTCAGGCAATTCTCTCACTTACACCTCCCAAAGTGCGGGATTACAGGCTTAAGCCACTGCACCTAACTTTTGGATCACTTTTAATGCCACCCTGTAGCGCTGGGCATATCACAAAGCCAGGGATGACCTCTCAGAGGCATCATGAAGCTGAAGAAATCCTTTGTAGATTCCTATATCTTCCGTTGTGCTCTGTCTAGAAGATAACTAAAAGTATCTAGGTAAAACTTGGGAAATGCAGTCAGTTGCTCAGACTTTTGTTATATATGATAACAAACCTCTGAATCATTTTTAAAAACAACCAATTAACTGAAGTTTTCACCTTTTTACATCATCTAAGTCATATCTTATTGGCTTGAGGTTCAATATCAATTAAGGAGAGAGATAGGATTTATTATTGTAGCCTCTTTGAAAACGGAGAAATGCAGTCAGATGTTGTCTTTTGTGATGCTTTATGATCAGTCTTTGGCATTGTGTTATATGCATTCTACCAGTAAAAATAAAAGCTAGGACATACTGAACACTTGCTATCAAACTTATGGGGTGAATGGTATTATCACCATATTTTGTTGATTAGGAAATTGATGCCAAGAGAATTTAAGCAGCTTACCCAGGACCACATACTTAGTAAGGGATAGGAACCCAGGTATTTGACTCTGAGACATTGCACATCTGGAAAGTAAGGAGGCACTTCTTGAAGCTCAAAATATTGCACAATCATGGTCTTGAGACATCTCCTGAAATTCATGGTTCAACAAGGCCGAGGTGGTTTAATAGGAGCAGCTAGAGAAGTTGAAAGAGTGTGGTCTTCACAGATAGAAGAACCATGTTCCAGATTAATCGTTGCTTCTGAACAACTTTTACTATGGGCAAGTTGATTGATTGCTTCAGTGCTCAACAACCTATGTATAAAAATCAGTTGCTTACCTTACAGGGTTGCTGGGAGGCAACACCCAGGTACAAGCTTAATAAGTGGTTACCACCACCTTTTAACAAAAAACTGGCATTGCTGGACACTTTCCAGCTGTCTATCAGAGAAATGATGTGCAGCTGTTTTGCTCTTCTCTCCACCCAGTGTCGTCCTCTTCTACCGCAGAAGACGTTGCTCTGTCAGAGCTGGCCATACCAACCGCCCACCTGGTAGACAGCGGTAATTACACCTGCGTGGCCTCCAACTCCATCGGCAGGAGCACCCTTGTTATCTCCCTCCATGTTCAGCCTGCCCAGGCCCTGTCTGCACCTCATACTCTTTCCATTCCCTGGGAGGGCAATGCCTACGTTGACCTTCGAGTTGTGAAGCAGACGGTGCATGGGATCTTGCTGGAGTGGCTTGCAGTGGCTGATACCCCAGAGGAGGAGTGGTTTACCCTCTATGTTGCTTCGGATGAAGCCCTCAGAAAGGAGGTGGTCCACATTGGCCCCGGAATAAACACCTACGCAGTTGAAGACCTCCTTCCTGGCACGAAATATGAGGCCTGCCTCAGCCTGGGAGGCCAGCCTCCACGCCAGGGCCAGTGTGTGGTCTTTGTGACAGGAAAAGATCGCGGTGGGCTGGAGGCACGCGAGCGCCTTCTGCACATCACAGTGGTCCTGTGTGCCGTGCTGCTTGCCGTGCCTGTGGGCGTCTACGCCTGGGCAGCCCAGGGTGCCTGCAGCTGCAGTGACTGGGGACTGTGCTGCTGTCCTCACTGCAGGAAAGGCCCCAGGTTCCCCCGTGCAGCCCCGCAGTGCAGGGATGGTTCCTTTAGAGATGATCCAGCTGCCTATGAGGATAGTGAGGGGCACACAGGCACTGAGGAGGATGAGGAGAAAGAAGGAGAGGAAGATGGCAGCTGAATAACCCCCGACATAGGATAGAAATGGTGTTGACCCCTAGCCCCTGAAACCCACCCTCCTTGGCCACTCACTTGGCTCCATCCATTTATTCAACAATAGATTTATTGAGCACCTACTGTATTCCAGGCACTAAACTTGACACAGGGGGTTCAATAGTGAAAAGGGAGACATAGTCCTTATCTTCATGGAGTTAAAGCGAATGGAGATTTGTCCTATCAAATTAATCATTTTGTCATACATGGTTATTGGAAATTAATAAATGTTACCCTTTGCATATACATAGCCCTATAACATTTACATGTTTACATGTGACATTTACACATAACATTTCACATGTGTTATCCTGTAATGGAAGGTAGACTTCTACCCCTGTTTATAGGTGAAGAAACTACATGTTGGCCATTTCAGTGATGTGCCCAACATCTCCCATCTGGCAGGCGGTGGTGGAGGCACCACTCAAATCCCTTTGTTTCCTCACATGTCTGCTTTGCAGTATTCTTGTGTCTCCCATTATTCAGAAAGAGTGACTCTCTTTTTTCATGGAAATTCCTAATGTAACTACATAAGTGTGATATTCCTAAGAACTGCCCTTTGGGGCAATGAGAGCCTGGTGGATGACTCTGCCCTGTGAGAAGCCTTGGGTGCAGCTGAGCAGACTGGTGCTGTCAGTACTAAGGAGCAGGATATTGGCTGCAGCCCAAGGCTCAGGTTCCAGTGACTGACAGAGAGCAGCGTCCTGAGGGCCATACCCAGAAGGGAAAGAATTTATATAGAATCATATGATTCTACCTATCTATTGTCTATCTGTCTATCATCTGTCTATATATATCTATCATAGATTTATTTTATACTTTTTTTTCCAAGAGTAGTTTACCCAGTCCTGATCCTCACCTAGTCCCATAAGATTGTGAGTTTGGGATTTTTTTCCCCAGCCCTGTGACCCTAATGCCTTAGTGCTGAAAATGACCAATGTTTGTTATATGAATAAAAGAGATAATACCCATCCCTTCCGTAATCCATGTCTCAGGCCCTCCTATGGAATTCATGAGATGTGTTCGTCCTGTTTCCTGGGCTCCTGTGGGGTGGAGAGGCCCCAAGAACCTCAGAATCAGCTCATTGTGCCTCCGGCAGCCTTGCTGAGAGAGAACTTTTCCACCATTTAGGTCCACATCTGTGTCCCTGTAGTTTCTTCCACTGGTCACAGAAAAATCCCCTGGCAAGTATAAGTATCAGCTGGTCTTGTTGTGACATTTCCACACAGATTTTCTCCTCCTTCCTTACCAATTCCTACTCATCCTTCTAGACTATTCAAGTACCTATATCATGTCCTCACGGAGCCTGCCTTGACTTTACGTCTCTGGAGAGAAGAATAGCATGCAAGTGTGTCCATTCACTGTGAGATCTTTGGGGGCAGAGACTAACCTTCCTTGCTACGGTCACTGCATACTTCCAAGACCTAGATCGTGTTGATAATCAATGTAGGTTACATTACATCTTTAACAAGTGAAGTCAGCGTTCCTATTCAGACCAATTGTCCCCTCACTTCTCCAGGTTCTACTCATTTGTTTTCCTCTGGGCATTATAAAAAGGCCTCACTTAAAAAAATTTTTTTTAAACTATTTATTTGTATATTTCTTTAAAATTTTCCCCTCATACTTTGTTAGTTGATATTTACATTATTACTAAGATGAACATGCATATACAGTTTCCTTTTTTTCCCCCCTAGTCCTATAAAAACACCATTTTCTTAGCCATTAGCATAAATGACAGGATCATATACATGGTTTTCTTTGTAGGATTTAGTACAAAGTAGGCACCTAATAGAGTTAGATATTTTATTAATATTAGAAGTAAATTAAAAGTAGTATGATAATTGTATTGCTTCTTTAACATTTCTTATATCTATCACATCTTCTTTAGTTTCAGTTCTACTGTCTCAGATCCTATCCTTATTTTCTCTGCTTTTCTTCAATTCATTAACAACCCTGCAGCCAGAGCAAGTAAGCCTCACTTTCAATTTTAGTCACACCAAAATTAGAGAGAATCTCATTTATCCCCTTCAGTCAACTTTAACATTTTCCAGTCTCATTTCATCTAGTCCTTGCCCTCACTTTTTTTTTTTTTTTTTTTTAAACAGGAGTATGTTGAAGCTAATAGAAAGCTTCATTCTAATTTATCTGTAAATATTTTAGTTTTAGCTCTAACAGATAAAGAAGTTTTAAAAAACATAACCACAATGTTCTCATCACTCCTAAAAACATATATTTTAAATTATATGGATATATATATTTAGATATGCACATATGTACGACAACATACACATGTGCAATGTAGTAAAGAATTTGTGTATAATTTCCTACGATAAATTTTTGAAGGAAGGTGGTTGGAGCAAGACAAGAATTTGTGCTTCTTGGCCTGTGGCACTTCCTTCCATAGGCTCAAGGGCAGTCTACAGATCTTGAGGGTTCAGCCATCATGATATGGCCTGGGGCTACCATGAAAGTGGGAGTACATGTTCTGAATGTCACTTCCAGCAAAAAAACAAAACAAAACAAAAAACTTGGTGGTGCACAGGGGACAGAGGGGTCAGGAGAAGGGAAGGGGTATGGAAGAGGAACAAGCAGCACAGAGAGTCAGGAGCATATTGGTGGGCTGGGCAGTGTTCAGGTGCTTCTGTAAATGTGGAAATTTAGGGAGAAGGAATACGGCCAAAAGAGGATTTCTGGGAATCTGATACTTTTTAAGACCATTGGGCCGTCCCTTTAAAAAAATCCTAAAGATTCACATTACCCAGATGAATGTGTAGACAATTTGACAGTAAAGATAATAGAATAGATAGAGCCTAGTTTCTTGGGCTTAAATTGTGTCTTTACTTCTTACTGGTTTTGTGACATCAGGTAAGTTACTCTCTTTATCTGTGCTTTGGTTTTCTCACCTGTAAAACAGTGATAATAATAGCTCCTATATCCCATAGGGTTGTTCTGATGATTATGCGAGGGTTTTTTTTTTCCATGTAAAATGCTCAAAACAATGCCTGACACATAGTAAACCCTTAGTAAGTGTCATGATAAGAAATGCTATCATCACTTAAGGTGTCTATGTCAGCTTGTGCTTTCTTTAAATGTGACTCAACATATAGATGGGGCTATTTGGAATATCAGATCTTATTAGGGCTACATATATATGCATATTTTAAAATATAAATGTAATGGCATGATGTCTATGCTAATATCCTTTACATGTCCTGTTTAGTTCATGTTGAAAAGACGCTACAGTTTTAGATTCAGTTGTTATGCTTTTGGGAAGCTGACCTATTTAGAGTTTAGGGCATGCAGTTTTAAGGCAAATGCCTTTGATTGAAGAGACATTTGTAAGCAGGGCTACTTCCTTTTAGAATGAAACCATCCTAGTCCAAGTCCCAGGCCTCTGCTATGAGCAAATGAGGAATTTTGTTCTCCTTCTTCTCCTCGTCTTTTTTTCTCCTCCTTCTCTTCTTCTTCCTCCTTCTTCTGAGACAGGGTCTTGCTCTGTCATCCAGGCTGGAATGTAGTGGTGTGATCACAGCTCACTGCAGCCTCAAACTCTGGGGCCTCAAGGAATCCTCCTGCTTCAGCTTCTCAGGTAGTTGGGACTAAAGGCACAGACCACCATGCCCAACCTATTTTTTATTTTTGTAGAGTTGGGGTTTTTCTAAGTTTCTCAGGCTGGTCTTGGTCTTAAGTGATTCTCCCACATTAGCCTCCCAAAGCTCTGGGGTTACAAGCATGAACCACTGCACCCAGCCTCTGTCTTGTTAGAGCCTGCAAACCTAATACATAGAAGAGGGTCTGGCACAGATGATATACTCCTAACATGTGTCATCATAGGAAAGACTAAGTAAACTACTGAGTAATGAATAAATGATTGAACCTCATTCAGCCAAAGTGATACACATGCATGATTTCATAGTGTCACACAGATGTCTCCAACATCATCCTGTTGCTACTTCACTTGATTATCTAACGATGTTATCTTAAGTCATGACCAACCACTTCATTCTGGAGACCAGGCCCTTCAGGGGACCTACCCACATTATTTCTGTGTCTCCTAAGGGATCCTCTATGTGTTCACATGCCAATCTGCCTGCCTTAGTCCTCATGCGCCACCTTCTCCATTCTCCCTGTCCATCGTTCTATGGCCAAGGCCCTTGAAGACTGTCAGAGATGCATCACTGCCTGCCAACAGATGCCACTACCTCTTCTGGGTGCTCTGGCCCTGGAGTCTCTCAAGGTCTCCAGTCCTCGGAGACAGAATCACTGAAGTCCTCAGGGGAGAAGGGCACAGTGACTCCTCCCTAGCTCAGGCCACACTTTGCCAACAGGACTCTGAGGGAGAGCTACTTTGGGACAGAGTCCTACAGATTCTCTTAGGGAAATCTCATTATTTCTTATGTCTTTGGCATGACAATGACCAAATGCAGGCTGCAGGCTGCACAGGTCACAAATGTGGCAGCATCTGCTCTGCCCCGCTCTACTTCCTTCCCCGACCACTCTCCTCTGTTTTCCTAGCATGAAGCAAAGGCTTCTGGGCCTACTGATGGGTGGAAACATCCTGGTGGTGAGGATGTGTAGAAGGGATTCTCTCCTCCGGGATGTGGTGCTCTACTATGTGGGCCACAGTCATAGCAAGTGTCTACTGAGCTCGTATCAGTAGATATGGAGCCAGTGCTGGGTGCTTTACATATATTAGCTCTTATGACCCTTGTAGCATCCATTCTTTGCATCATGTATTGATGAGGAAAGTGAGGCCCAGAGTGACTTGGCCTCTTGCCCAAAGTCACACTTAAGTGACAGAACAAGAATTCAGACCTAGAGCTGTCAAGCTGTAAAGCACCTTGTTATTACAGATGATCAGAAGATCTAAGCTCAGCTGTGGAGGAAAATGATTCCAGAGTTCTTTGAGTCACATCTGCTAATTAGCCATGGGACTAAAATGCAATGGGAAAGCCTTCCCAGTGTGCTGTTCTTACCTCTCAGCTCTTTACCAGGAGATCTACTATTGTGCCACCTTGCAAGTCAGGATCTGTCCTGCTGGGACTGAGCAGGCAGCCTCTCAGCCCATCATTCTCTAATGCAGGGACTTGGCCTGCATCACCCCACTGATGGGGTCTCCTTATGTGCTGATCACCTTTGCTAGTCCCTCAGGTTTGGCTGCACCTCCTCCTCTTTCTCGGTACAGCTCAGGCTGGCTGACAGGTGCTTCTCCACCCACGGTCAGTTTGCAAGATTGACTTTGCCTTGGTTCAAGTTCCTGGCTTACTAGGAGCCCACCACTCTCCCAGGGCCCATCTGCTGGCTTGAGTTTCCTGCCCAGAGGTCTTTATCACCACCGTCCAAGAGTGAGGGACGACACTACTTCCCAGGCTGCCATGCCCACACTAAACCTTCCAATTCCTGTCCTTGATTAGGCTGCACTGGGGTTGGGGGTAATTAGTTCTAGCTCTAGACCCCATTCTTTTCCAAGCATCCCTGCCTGAGCTTGTCCTGCCTGGGAGAAAAGCCCAATTCAGGTAGATAAGGCCTGCAAATGTGCTGCTGTTAGAGGTGAACACATGAAAATTTGGGCAAAATTTTGCTAACTCCCTCAGAGTCAGATCTGGGGGTCAAAGAATGGGTCCACTCACTGAAGAGCAGGGAGGCAAACTAAGCTTTGCTGTGTGTCAGAAAGGTTGGTCTCCCCAGATCAGTGAATACAAATGAAGGCAGGTAGCAGCAGGTCAGCTTGGCCTTTGGCTAATAGATTTTATTTACCATTTACAAAAGAAATTGATTGCATGCAAACTGTAAAGATGCTGTATTCCCTGTGAGAGCAAATATGAACTGGCATAGCCCTCTCCTGAAGCATCGGCTGGAGAGTACCTGTTTGTTCAGTCTAGTCTCCTGGATTATTAGAGCCCACCTTTCACCTAATACTGTCTGAGGGGGGCCACAGAAACCTGGGCAAGAAGTCTGCACACTGGCTATCTCAGTCTCATTTCAAAACAGACTCAGAAATCAAGAAAGTCACATGTACCTATAATCTGTTTAAAATCAATGATGTACTCTACAGGGTTCTCAGTGAGTGGAGCAAAATGCAAAGAACTGTTCTACTTTTCTGTGTGTATGTGTATGCATCTGAATTTCCTTATAATAGGTTCCTTAAAGTAGGGCAGAAACTCTTTGTATTAACTACAGAGGCCTTGCATCATTTCTTTTTGTGGGGGAGGTTGTCACAATTTGATGGGGAGTGCCCAGGCTAGAGGAAAATGCCAAGGGCAGAAAGCCCTCAGACCAGACCCCTGCAATCAACCTGCTGTTTGGCCTCAGGCAATTCACTCCACTCTTGGGAACTCATTTTCCTCAATCTAACAAAATGGAGGCTTGCTCTGGAAGCTGTTGCCCAACTCTGCTTCTTTCTGATGGTGGCTGGTCAGGGTTGCATGGGCATGGGGTGAGGGAAGAACAGAAAGGGAGGTATGTGAGTCAAGGGTAATGCCATCATGCAGTGGTAGCCATCAAACCCAGCATAGGCCCTCCTGGGGCCCTTGGCGGAGTAGCTGCGAGGAGTCTAATACTTTACAGAAGAGCTGCAACCAAATAACTGGCCTGCAGGAAAATACATTGCATTTGCGCTACCGTGCACTTAGTTAAAACCGTCATCACCACTATTTTCTTTGGTCCTCACCCTAGACTTGCAAGTGAGGCAGACAGCCTTACTTTTTTCATTTTGCAGATGAAGAAGATGATCAGGGAGTTTAAACAGTTTTCCCAAGCAGAAGAACTAAATAAAAATGGGAAGTCTCCCCAGATCTCAGTCGTGATATCCATCTACTGCCCTGCACTGTCTCTTCAAGGACCACTAGTGGGGCAGCTCCACAGAGAGGGGCCCTGATGTTCTTCCAGATGTCTTGAGGGCTATCCTTGTGGCATTTCTGGGCCGCAGAGCAGTCCTGGCTGGGGACATCTTCCCTCACTCTTGGCCCATCTTCTACCTCCGTGTCCATGGTCCCACATGGGTACAGCAGGACCCACCATCTCTGCACAGATGCCATGCTCCATCTTTCAGGCATGGCCTCGCCGTTGGTCTGAGTGTTCAGTGCCTCTTTGTCCTCCTTTTCCTGCATTTGCTCTCCTACAGCCCACAAAGCCTTGCCTGAGTCAGGACTGCGCCTCCTTTTCCTGTTCCTGCTCTCAGCTGCAGGCTTCAGGACCCAGATTCTAGTTGGCCTTGCTCCATGTGGCCAGGGCCCTGCTCCTGAGTAAAAATTATGAGTGAGGTAAGGTCTGGGGTTGGTGAGCAGAAGATGCATAAAGTTGGCTCCTTGTCAATTCCCAGCCCTGAAGAATGGGGTAGCCATGTCAAGGGCTTGGGTAGTGGGGAAGTATGTGGCAATTGCAACCCATAGCCCGAGAAATCTCCTGACCAAGGCCCTGTCAAAAACCCTGCATGTGGGGGTTACACCTTTGTGTACAAAATGGAGTGACCTTAAGGAGCAGAGGGTGGGAAGCATGGTCCAAGCAGCAAGGACGGTTGGGGTTGGGGATAGGGAAGACATGGAGCGGCGGTGCTCAGGACACATTCTGGAAGTAAACCTTGCGTCCACTCTTCTTCTCAAACTTTTGCTTGAGCTCAGAGACAAGAGTCGACTGGGTGGGGCTTTCCATTGTTTTGGGTCTTGGTGGCGTTTGGGGCTTCTGGGGCGTGAGTGACCCAGAGACTGTAGGCACGGTCCAGTGGGTCGTACCCGTGCTGGGCGACATGCTGGGAGGTGGAGGGAGAGCTGGAGGTTTGGGGGGCAGGGAGCTTTCTTGGCTATTGTTGTTGCAGTTCTCATTGGGAGGATCCTCTTTGAGCATGAACTTGGTGGCAGCCTTGGTGCTCCTGGACTTGAGCCACTCTATGCGGATGGCACGGGGTGCAGGGCTGGATCTCTTGCGGAGCACGCGCTTCACTGGCAGAACCTTGTTGGACTTCTTGTTGCGCCAGAAGGTGGCGGTAGAGATGAGGACAGTGATGGCCACAACCATGGCCATGATGCCAGCCAGCACACCCACCGCCTTCATGGGGTTGTCCTTGGTCTGAATCAAGAAGGCGGCCATGGGACTTCGGGACAGCGTCTGGAAGAGAGAGCCACCCCCTGCACTCAGCTGTTTCTGCCTGGTCCCTGGAGGACAGAGCAGGGCATTAGCTTCCTTAAGCCTAATTTTAATTTTTTTTCATAAGTCAGTGTCTCTCACTCTGTCGTCCAGGCTGGAGTGCAGTGGTATGATCACAGTGCACTTCAGTATCCTGAGTAACTGGGACAATAGGCTTGGGTCACCAAGTCTGGCTCATTTTTAGTTTTTTGTAGAGATAAGGTCTTGCTATGTTGCCTAGGCTGGTCTCAAACTCCTGGGCTCAAGCCTTTCTCCCACCTCAGTCTCTCAAAGTGATGGATTACAGGTGTGAGCCACTGTACCTGGCCAAATCTGATGGCTTTTCAACTTTCTGGGGTCAGGTATCCCTTTGGGAATTTGATAAGCACTATGGGCTTCTGTCCAGAAAAATGCACAAGAGAGAGAGCTGATGCACTCAACACTCAAAAAAAAAAAAAAAAAAAGCACACAGATAGTGCATGGTAAAGATCACTCTCTAGAACAACACACTCAAAATGTGATGCAAACAGTCTTTTTGAATTCAGAACTCCTGCTTTAGCTGGACTCTGTCCTTGAGAGATTAGAATATCACTTACGTTTGATTATGCAGGAATCCTTTAGCCCAAATGTATCAGGAACCCCTTAATGTGACTACTTTTGTGCCAGACACTGAGCTGAGAACTACATATGATTTTATTTCTGCCTTTCAGCACTCCTGTGAAAAAGGCATCATTATTCTCATTTCACAGGAAAGGTAATGGAGGCTTAGCAAAGCCTAAAGTCAAATCATTAGTAAGCATTAGAAACTAGAATTTCAACCTGATTCCAAAGCCTATACATTCAATGGCACAGGCTGCCTTTGATAACACTGGGTATCTTTTGGAGGAAGCCTGAGGTGGTCCTCCCTCTGCTCACAATGCAGAGAGGCCTGAACTGGCCCTCTAACCCCCTTTCCTGACTGTGGATTTGCACCTACCTCAGTGTCTGTGATGTCAATCTTGAGTAAAGCCGTGGTGCTGAAGGATGGAGAACCCCGGTCCTTGGCTTGCACCTCCAGGGACCATGTGCAGTCTCTACTGGGTGTGATGTTGTGCAGGGCATCCAGGGAGCGGATGGAGTTCTTGAGCCAGATCTCCCCCGTGTGTGCATCAATGTCAAACACATTAGCCGGCTCTACATGGGTGATGGAATAGTCCACCAGGTTGTTGGGCTCTTCTGCATCCTCATCTGTGGCCTGTGCACAGGGAGAGACAGATAGGGCTGGTCTTCAGGGACCATACCTATCTATACTGGCTAAATCAGCATGTCATATGGGGCTTGCTGGGTTGGTGGGAAATGATCCTGATTCTATTTTGAGTGGATTGAGTTGGGGGAAAAATAGAATGTATGCCCTACTACGAGCCAAGGTCCATGTAGGCCCTATACATGTGTTATACCATTTCATTCTCAGAAAAAGTCTAAGAAGTAGGTATTGGAGAATCTGACTTTGAATCCCATCCCTCTTTGCCTTGCCTCTATATCTTTGCTTTCTGCTTGACTGCTAAATGACTTGTCCAAAGATATAGAGGCAAGGCAAAGAGGGATGGGATTCAAAGTCAAGTGTGTTCGGTTTCAGATTTCACACTTTTTGCCACATTAGGAAAATGTGAGAAAATCACTTCTTTGTAGGCAGTCAGACCAGCTACATGAACCAAGGCAAGCCAAACACTTAACCCATCTAAGCCTCAATTTTTTTCATTTGTAAAATCATGATAATGTCTTCTTTCTCACAGGTTACTTCTGAGTTGGGTTGGGAATGGGAATGGGGATGGGAATTCCAATACATTTTATTTTAAACTCAATTTAAATTTTCATTTTATTTTAAACTAAATTTTCTGTAGCTGCTAGACCAGGGTTCTCGGGGAGACCAAATGCCTCCAAAGCCCACCTCAATTTTCACTGGGGTCCCTAGCACCATTGTCTTCTTCTGGACACTCTTTCCAAATTGAGGGTAGTGGTCATTGATATCCAGCACTGTGATGAACACCTCAGCCAGGCTGTAGCTGCCCTCCATGTCCTCCGCCTTCACATAGAAGTTGTACCTGGCAGTAGCCTCAGCATCCAGGTTGGCCCAAGGTTGGGTGTAGATAAGCCCAGTGGATGGGTGGATCAGGAAGCTGCCAGGCACAGAGAGTGCAGGCCTGGGTGTGCAGGCATACATGCACGCGTGTGCACGCACATGTGCACACACACATACACCTGCAATAATCAGCTGCCTCTGGAAGCACAGTGAGGCATCACACAGCTCCTCCAAGGTGTGTCACCTGCTCCCTCCCATCCTTGCAGTCTGACTGAGAAAGGGAGGTCCACCGGTGAACTCACCCATCCATCACCCGCTTAACAGTACCAGTTGCAGCCGTTCCTTCTCCTCCCATGGCCTGCTCCCTCCCCAGCTCAACCCTGCTTGCCTGGCTTTCGAGGCCATGGGCCACAGATCCTCAGGCATGGCAATGACTTCCTCCCCCAATGTGTGCCTCTGCTCCAGGCTCTCCACTGTTTCCCTCCACTCCAGGCTACCATGCTACCCAACCAGGCTCCTGACTCTCCCAAGGACCTCCTGTTTTGCCACTGACCCCCTCTACCCTCAGTCTCCCAGACCCTTTGCCCAAAGCGCTGTCTGGGATTCTGGATCTACTTACAGGTCTGCCCCGGGCCCATAGATGGAGTATTTGACTTCACCCCAGGGTCCTGTGTCTGGATCCACAGCCTGGAAGAGAGAAAGTCCCTGGTTGCACGTGCCTTGTCAGGGCACGTTGGCAGCTCCTGTATGTGAGGGCTGCTTTCAATGGCAAAGCAAGGGGATTTGGGATTTACCCAAATGGGGAGAAGTTGATCTGGAGGCCTGCCCTGGAGTCCCATTTTTCCTCCAAGGAGTTGTCACATATTGAAGGAACCAAATGATTTAGATTTGGAAAGCATGTATTCCTCCTTTATAAATGAGGAAGAAAAAGGGGATGGATCCTGTGCCCAGTACTTGGGGTTTACACATATGTCCTCATTACAATCCTGTGAAGTGTTGCTATTCTCCATTTTTTTTGTGTGTGTTGGAGTCTCACTCTGTCACCCAGACTGGAATGCAGTGGCATGCTCCTGGCCACTGCAGCCTCGACCTGCTGGGCTCCGGTGATCCTTCCGCTTCAGCCTTCCAAGTAGCCGGAACCACAGGCGTGTGCTACCATGCCCGGCTAATTTTTTATTTATTGTAGAGACGAGGTCTCCCCAAGTTGCCCGAGATGGTCTGGAACCTGCGGGGTCAGGCAATCCACTCACCTTGGCCTCCCAAAGTGCTAGGATTGCAGGTTGAGCCACTGAGCTCGGCCGCTATTCTCTATCTTACAGGTGAAGAAGCTGAGGCCTACAGGGCAAGTAGCTTGTCCAAAGGCAGCTAATGAGTGTGGACTTTGCCATTCAAGTTGAAACCCAAATTTGTCTCACTTCGCAAGGTCCCCCACCCCACCCCAGTCCCTGAGTCAGTCCCCAACCCACTTTGATAGCCACCACGTTGGAGCCTCCTGGGGCGTTTTCAGGGATCCTGGCAATGTAGTAGTGGGAGGTGAATTTGGGAGCGTTGTCATTGGTGTCCAGGAGCTGGATCACAATATCTGCCGTGGCACTGAACTTCTCTGGGGTGTTTACCTCAATGGCCAGGAGCTGGGAAGGAAGGAAAACGAGGACTTGTCTGGGTGGGCAATCACTGTGTGGAGAGCCATCCTACCTCCTGTCTCCCAGGACTGGTCCAACATCCCCCTGCTGTGTCTCTTGTTCTTGCCCACAGTTGCCAACCTGTTATTCCTGCCACCATTTGCAAGATCACCTCTAAGGCCTAACATCATCCCCCAACTTCCCAGTTACCTTGCTATGTCAGCTTTCTCATCATTCCTATTGTTTTGGGATCAGTTTCTTTTCTTCTATTGATCTATAAATTATTTTCTAGTTCTAATTTTCTTGACAACCCTTTGTTTGGGGGGAGGAGGGATTCAGGCTCTTACTCTGTCACCCAGGGTGGAGTACAGTGGCACGATCATAGCTCACCACAGCCTCAACCTCTTGGGCTCAGGCAATCCTTCCACCTCAGCATCCCAAGTAGCTGGGACTACAGGCATGCACCACCAGGCCCAGCTAATATTTTGAATTTTGTAGAGATGAGTTCTGGCTATGTTGCTCAGGCTGGTCTCTAATTCCTGGGCTCAAGTGATCCTCCTGTCTCAGCCTCTCAAAATGTTGGGATTATAGGTGTGAGCCACTGTCCCTGGCCCCTAACTATTCTCTTAAGTTTATTTTTCTTTATGAAAACCAGCAGAGTTTTGTCAAGTCTTCTCATTGCCCCTCCAAAGGAATGTCTAGGTAAAAGTTAATTAGAATGACATTGAATTATTTACTAACTTAAGGGGAATTTGCATTTTTCTTGAGTTGAAGTCTCAGTCTTGTCACCCAGGTTGGAGTACAGGGGCATGCTCATGGCCACCACAGCCTGGACCTGCTAGGTTCAGGCAATCCTTCTGCCTTAGCCATCCAAGTAGCTGGAACTACAGATGCACACCACCACAGCTGGTTAGTTTTTGTGATTTATTGTAGAGATGAGGTCTCACCGAGTTGCCTTGGCTGGTCTCGAACCCCCGGGTTCTGGCAATTCGCTTGCCTTGGCTTCCCAAAGTGCTGGGATTACAGGCTGAACCATTGCACCAGGTCAAGAATTTGTTTTTTTTTTTTTTTTTTTTTTGAGTTGGAGTCTCGGTCTGTCACCCAAGCCAGAGTGCAATGGCACATTCACAGCCATGGCAGCCTTACCTGCTAGGCTCAGGTATTCCTTCCACCTTAGCCCTCCAAGTAGCTGGAACTACAGGCAAGTGCCACCATGCCCGGCTAATTTTTTGATTTATTGTAGAGACAAGGTCTCACCAAGTTGCCTTGGCTGGTCTCGAACCCCCAGGGTCAGGCAATCCTCTCGCCTCAGTCTCCCAAAATGCTGGGATTACAGGCTGAGCCACCACGCCTGACCAAGAATTTGTAATTTTAAAACAAGGTATGCCTTTACATTTTTTGTCTTCTTTATAGCCCTCTGTGAAATTTTACATTTTTCATCATTTACGTGCTACATGTTTCTTGTTACAGTAATTCCTACAAATTTTACCTATTGGTGGTTACTGTAAAAGAGACTCTTTTATTACATTACATTTTCAAATTTTTGTGTATGTTGGAAAACTATTGGATTTTGTGTATTACTTTTATAATCAACCATGCTAGTAATTTTTCTGGGTTTTAAACAGGTTTTCAAACTTTTCACTTAGATTTCCTAAGCAAACAATCACATCACCTACAAATAATCATTTTGTCTCCTTGGTTGTATCTCTTATTTTCTTCTTTATACAGGAATAATGATATTCCAAGAATCATGCTAAATAATATTGCTCACAGCAGGTATCCTTGTTTTGTTCCTGACTTTATAGATTGCTTTTAGTATTTTATTTTTATTTATTTATTTATTTTTGAGTCAAAGTCTCACTCTGTCACCCAGGCAAGAGTGCAGTGGCACACTCATGGCCATCAAAGCCTCAACCCTGAGTTCAGGCAATCCTTCACCTCAGCCTTCCAAGTTGCTTGGAGCTACAGGTGTACACTACCACACCTGGTTAATTTTTTGATTTATTGTAGAGATGAGGTCTTGCCAAGTTGCCTAGGCTGGTCTTGAACCCCTGGGCTCAGGCAGTCCTCTTGCTTACACATCCCAGAGTGCTGGGATTATAGGTGTGAGCCACCACACTCAGCTGGTATTTCATTTTTATTTTTTATTTTTTGAATTGGAGTCTCACTCTGTCACCCAGACTGGAGTGCAGTGGCCGCTCCTGGCTACCGCAGCCTCAACCTGCTGGGCTCCGGCGATTCTTCTGCCTCAGCCTTCCAAGTAGCTGGAACTACAGGCGCGTGCTACGACGCCCAGCTAATTTTTTTTGATTTATTGTAGAGATGAGGTCTCGCCAAGTTGCCCAGGCGGGTCTCAAACCCTCGGGCTCAGGCAATCCACTCACCTCAGCCTCCCAAAGTGTGGGATTACAGGCTGAGCCACTGAGCCTGGCTTGGTATTTCATTTTTAAACATGATGCTGGTTATAGGTGGATATGTGTATGTGTGTATAATTATAAATAATGATAACTGTTTAAGTAATATCAATGAAGTATTTCTTTTTCCTTTTTAATTAATATATAGCTTATATGTTAATATAAAATTCATATATATTGCAATTATGTAAATTACATTTTTTTTTCCCAGTTAGAGTCTCACTCTGTCTCCCAGGCTGAAGTGCAGAGGCATGCTCACGTCTACCACAGCCTCAACTTGCTGGACTCAGGCAGTCCCTCTACCTTAGCCTTCCAAGTTGCCAGAACTACAGGTACTCGCTACCATGTCAGGCTAAAATTTTGATTTATTGTAGAGACGAGGTCTTGCCAACTTGCACAGGCTGATCTTGAACCCCTGGGCTCAGGCAATCCTTTTGCCTCTGCCTCCCAAAGTACTGGAATTACAGACATGAGCCACCATGCCTGCTGTAAATTACATAATTTTATGATCAAAGAATATTTTTTTCCTCTTCTGCTAAGATTTGTTTTTAGAATAGATGACATGTGCCAAATGCATGTGAGAATATATCTGAGTAATCAAGTGTTTTTCTCTCTCAACCTATTAACATGGCAAATTGTATTGGTAGTTTTCCTTTGATCTCTACCTTTGCATTTCTGAGGCTAGTTGTGGTTTAGAATCCAGGGAGTGCAGTGAGGCTGAGGAAGGCTCTGTGTACCTCTCTTCTTCTTCCCCCCACCCCCACCTGCTCCCATGTCAGCAGGAGGGGCAGAGGGTTGAGGAAAAAAAAAAAAACAAACAAACAGTAGGGCCAGGAAGGACAGGGAGTGAGAAGAAACCCCTTAGGAATGAATCGAGATCCTGGAACCTGTGGACTCCTGGAATTCCCTTAAGACAGTGTAGAGTACTGCCTACCTTGAAGGTTAACACTTGGGTCTTTTCAAAGTCAATGGCAGCTGAGTTCTCCACAATGATTGTGACTTGGGCTTCATTCAGGACTGTCTGTGGCACCACTCGGAAGATGCCCCCGGGTCCCACTAGCCGCAAGTTGAATTTGGCATTGGCTCCCTATGCAACAGAGTTCAGAGAGAGAAAGCAGGGAAGATAAATAAGAATAGAACCTCATATATTCATGCAATATAGGTGGAGTCCTCATATGCCCTTAACCCTGGGAGCTGAGTTTACTTCTGTTCATAGGTGAGTTGAGCAAAGATCAGAAAGACTGCACAGATTATGAAGACTGAGAGAGATAACAAATACATAAGACCTAGTCCTGTGCTGGGCATAGGAGGTGACAGGATATATTCACAAATGCTGTTTGGCCAGTCAGATGCAGGGTTGCTTTTGTGGGACTGGCTTTTTCTCTTGAATGGATTGTGATTGCCTTTAGGCTAAGCAGTTAGTCTCTCCCTCCATTCCCTCTTGTTTCATTCATTTTGTGGCCTGGCCCCTGCTACATAAGCCATGGAGGTTGATGCAAACCCAGTAAGCTTTGGGATCTTGCAGGAGGGCAGGACCACGCACCTGGTCGGAGTCATTGACAGTGATCTTGAGGCCCCGCAGGATCTCTCCCTGGGGTGGGTGCTCATTCATGGACAGCTCAAACCTGTTCTGGGGTCCACTCTCTCCATAGAATGTTGGTGGATGGTTGTTGAGGTCCACAACCCTGATGGTGACTGGGACCATGGCCTGGGCAGCTGGGCTCTCCACAGGGCTGACCTCGGTCACCTGGGGTAGGGACAGGTGGCTATGGTTATATGGCAGGCAAACTCTTTAAATGGCCCCAATGATCCTTCCTCCTGGTATTCATGCTGTTGTATAATCCCCTATCCATAAGTATCATGTGGCCTAGCAACTTGCTTCTACCTAACAGCATATGGCAAAGATGCTGAAATATCCCTTCATGATTAGATTACAAGAGATTGTACCTTCCATCCTGTTATAGACTCTATCCTTTGCTGACTTTGATGAAGCAGGCAGTGAGGTTGGAGAGGCCCATGTATCAAGAAGCTAATAGTGACCTCTCGCCAACAGCTAGAAAGAAACTGAGACTTTTCGTCCAATAGCCCACAAGGAATTGAGTCCTGCCAATATCCATGCGAACATGGAAGTTGATCCTTCTTCAGTTGAGCCTCAGATGAGACCCCAGTCCTGGCTAACAATCTGACTGCAGCCACGTGAAAGACTTGGAAACTGAGAACTCAGTCAGGTTGAACCCAAACTCTTGACCCCCAGAAACTGCAAGATATGGATGTATTTTGTTTTAAGCCACTAAGTTTGGGGTAACTTTTTATGCAGCAGTAGGTAACTGACATAGGCTGCAAAGCCAGTACTGAGAATCCATGGATGCCTCATGAACTATCTGGCAAATATCCCACGAGCTTCTTCAAGGCCTCTTCTCCCTTGTTCTATAAGCATGCTTTGGTCTTACCTGTTCTAAAATGACCCTCCCTAAGCCCACTCTTTCACACCCAGGCTGCTGTCCTTTCACTAAAGCCCATGCCTGTCCATCTCCATTTCCTTCTTCCCACTCAATTCCCCACCCCCTATTTAGATACTTCATACTGATTTCCCTGCTGCATCAGCACTACTACTCTTTCCCCTTCCCAAGAGCTCTATTCCCTCAGCAAATGTGATTCCACTCTCTGCAGGTTCTCCTTGGCTTCCTGACCCCTCTCAGGTCTCCTTTGCCTGCTTCCCCCTCACTCTCCGCTTCCTCATGGTGCTCCCACAGCTGGGCCTGGCCAACTGCTCCTCTCTCTCTGCAGCCAGCCTCTGGGTGCTCTCATTTCTCCCTTGCCTTTTACAACTACCTGCATATTGACCCTCTCTGCTTCAGGTTCCAAACTCACATGCCCAAGTTTGGATATTTCAACCTGCATGTCCCTCAGGCACCCAAACTTGTTGTTTTCTACCTATTTCACTTGTGTCCTCTCCTGTGTCCTGCTGGCAAGGTACCACCCGGGTTTCATCCACCCCTCTCCCATCCATCACCCCTCAGTCACTTGCCTCATTCTGTGCGGCCTGCCTCCTTCACACTTTTCAATTTGTCCCTTTCTGCCACTTAACTCCTCTCATTCCCGCAGACCCTTTTCTTCCGTCACTTTGACCAATGGCTCTGCCTTTCTGCCTCTCATCTAGTTTCCTTCAAACCTGTTGAGACCAGATTTCTCACATTCCTGGGTGGGACTGGTGCCAGAATTACCTGGGCACTTGTAACATGCAGAGTCCTGAATTTACTCCAGACACACTGAATACCCATTCCCAGGAGTGGGTCCAGGAAAGCTTGGTTGGCCAAACTCTTCAAATTTGGGAACCCTACTGGTCTAGTGGCAGCCACAGCGAGCTTTCCAGCAAGTGACTATAATCCTGCTCAAAACCTTTCAATGTCTCTTTTTTGCTCTTGGGTAGGACCAGCTATATACTTTGCAGGCCCATTGAAAAAGGATAACACAAACTCCCTCGTTCAAATTATTAAGAATTTCAAGACAGCAAACAGCAGAGCATTAAGTTGAGCACAAGACCTTCCTAAGTGTGATGCTTGTGTGACTGCACAAGTCACATGCCTTGCTTCAGGGACAAGCCCAGACCCATACATTCAAGGCCTTGGCTCCTCTGGCCCCAGCCTGAGAGTCCAACTTTCCTCCTCCAGGCTACCCAGGGACTCTCTGCTCTGTTCTTACTTGACTCCTTGTTTCTCTAACACTTCATGTGCTCTCCCTCCTGCCTGGGCTTACCAAGTCCTCCTGGTTTGGAATGACTTCACTCTACCCTCACCCAACCATTGTCCCCTTCTGCTAGCCAGCGTGAGCTTGCTGGATCGTACCCATGCTCAAGGCACTACTGCTTCAGTGCTACCTTCTCCTGCCTTTTCATGACTCTCTGCTTGTGAGTTCATGTCTCCTCTTACTGGGGGCTTCATGTGTATCTACTACAACCTGGTGCAGGTGCTCTTTGGAGCAACATCTAGCCCCCTCCCCAGACAGAGGCCCAGGGAGGAGGGCTTGGGTCTCATTGCCTTTGTAGTTTTCCAGGGCCAGAGTGAGCAGGAAAGGCTAGGCTAGAGAGAAGGTACCTGTACATGCAGCTCATACACCTCTCTCTGGAGCTGGGCAGGGCTCTGTGTGACGGAGATGATTCCAGACGTCTCATTAATTTCAAAGGCTCCTTCGCTCCCTGTCACAGAGGAGAGATGTGCTCTGCAGTTCTATCCAGAACCGCAGGGGGGAGCAGGGGAGTCATGCCACATACTCCTTATGCATTACCTTAGGGAAATCTCCATAGAAGATAATCCTGTCATCTGTGTCTTGCTGACAAGGAAACTGAGTCTCAGAGGGGCTAAGTCACTTGTCTAAGGTTACATAGTAAATGCAGAGCAAGGACTTGAACTCACTTTTGTTCAGCTCCCAGATTCCATACTATATCCCTTCTCTTATGCATAATTCTTTCTTTCTCTTTGAAGAGAGAAAGTATACAATAAAGAGATATGGGGGGAAGGGGAGAAGAATGGGAGAAAAGAAGGGAGATGAGGTGGGGTGGGTGCTCTGTAACTGGGTAAAGGTTTGCCATGGTGGTGGGAAGGGAGAGCAGCTCAGGGTCTGTATGCCTGGGGAAGGGAGCCTGTGTGTGATGGTGGGCATGTCTGTCCATGCATGAGCTACTGAAGAGTATGCACCGGGTATGTCCTAGGGACAGGGTGGAGGAGTACAGACATATGCCTATCTGGGATCGGCACTAGGTGTGAGGTCCTGGCTTAACGAAGGCTGCAGAGTCCACTCCAGGGACAGCTTGGCCTACTCAGTTGCTGCCCAACTGTGTAAAGAGTACAGACTTTGGAGCCAACAGACTCAGGTTCAAATTCTATTGTGGAAACTTGGGATGCACACTTAGCTTCCCTGAGCCTCAGTTTTCTCATCCATATATAGGGCTAACACTAGGGAGATGCCATATCATCACTGCATTGGGTTCATTTAATTCAGCTATATGCTCTAGGCCAAACAATGAAAAAGAATAAGGGAAAATACACAGCAACCCCAAAACTGTGAGAAATGATGCCACCCATTTCCATCAACAAGCACATGCCCAGAGGGAAAGACACATGGATTGGCACCACTCTGCTGCTCTCCATGCCCCCTCCTCATGCTGCTCTCCTTGTTGCTGGATATCAAGACAGGCAAGGCAGGAACACACACCCAGGAGACCTGCCATCTCCTGGAGCAGCCCCTCCTCTCCATACATCTTGTATCTCTGGTCCTATAGACGAGGGAGCTGGAATCCAGAGAGGTTGGGGAAACTCACTGTAGTCAGAGTCTAGAGTTATGGCTCCCAAAGCTGCCCCAGACTCACCGTTCACGAGGCTGTAGACAACGGGGTTGGGTTTGCCCCTGTCTCCATCCATGGCGACCACCTTCAGTACCTCCGAGCCCTTGGGGGAACAGGAGCAGCTGCCTGAGACTGATGGGTTAGACTCTCCCCAGATACCACCTCTATCACCAAAGAGAGCTGTCTCCTTCACCCAGGAAATGAACCAGGCCACTGTACGGCCCTTGAGTGTGGCCTCGTCCTACTTTTCTGGGGGTCTTGGAACCCACTGGGCTCTCAGGGCTGGAGGGACAGCCCAAGCCCCAACTGCTTCTTCACTCATGAGGGTCAGTGCATGAGCTGCCCAGGGACTCTCAGGCCTCCTGCTCTGATTCCTGATCCATGCGCCCCATTCAGCCCTCACCTCTATTGCCTCCACCCTCATCTTTACCTCCACTCCCCCTGCCGTCTCCATCTTTTGCCTCCATTACCCCCAGAAATGCAAGCAGGGAGAAGAGAGAGATGGGAGAGGGGCCAGGCACAGACTGTCTCAAATGTGAGGTCCCAGAATTGCGATTTTATCCCGTGGACCTTTGGGTGCTGTTCAAAGGGTTTTGGGTAGGGCCGCCACTAGTCTGGCTACACAGGCTCTTCTCCTGGCCTATTCATGGCTACCTCCTGACTTGGTCCAGGAGCTGCCTCCTCTCCTGGAGCCTACCCTGAGCCCTAGCCCCAGTACCTCTTTCTGCCCTCAGCTCCTCAGTGAGTCCCCTTGGGCCTCCGCACACCCCACCACATCCGGAAGCCTCACCCAGGGTTGCCCAGCCTTTCTCTCTCTCTCACTCTGAGCTAGTCTCCCCTACTAAGTCTTCAATATGTGTTTTTGCTTGTTTCATAAAGTCGAGAATAATCGAAAAGGGGGAAGTACAAACGCAGTCCTACAGAGAGTTCTTGAGCCCTGGCCTAGTGACGTTTGGGTCCAGCCTGGTCTCTGTCCTCAGGGAGCCCATGGTCTGGCTGGGGGCAAAAGACCTGGCTCATGGCCGGAGCCTGGGCGAATCCAGAGCAAGTCACTGTGAGAGAAGAGCACCCAGGGCCCAAGAGAATCAATGAAGGATAGGGCAGGAGGCATCTGGAGGGGGCACTGGCTGAAGGGTGCAGCCACCCACCGGCAGGGTGTCCTCATACACATAGCCATAGTAGGGTGTGCCGACGAAGACAGGGGGCATGTCCTGGACGTCCTCCACGTTGACTGTGACTGTAGTGGTGGCTGAGAACATTACGTCAGTCCCTTGAAGCCTCCCCCCACCATCCTGGGGAAGAATTGGGGGCCACAGAAGAAGAATGAAAGCAGGTTAGGCTCTGGAGTTAGACAGTCTGTTATGATCTGGCCTCCTACTGACTGTGAGGTCAGCATCACTCTCTGAGTTTCTGCCTGCTCCTGTGTCACCTAGAGATAAGTCTCCTCTCATAGGAGTGTTGGGAAAGTTAAATGAGATGATGTGTGAAGATCTTCAGTCTGCCGGGTATGCAAAAGGTGTTCAATGGCACTCCTTTGGAAGCAGGGTTAGTTTCACTTCGGGGAAATCTTGTTGGGTGAGTGACAAAGGAGGAGGTGGAGGTGGGGGAGGTCAGAGCCAAATCCCCCTTCCAGTCAGCAATCAAATTTCAAACAGTTCCTGAGGATCTACAATATGCTCAGCCTGTGCTGGGTGCCACAGAGCCCACAAGAATAAAACTTGGGCCCCATGCCTGAGCATGTATAACAGAGGTGTGCACCCAGCTGAGCCTGCAGTTACTGGCAGGTGGAGGTGTCTCAAGCCTCCTGGTACAGGCTGGAGTGGAGTGACTTGTAGCCAGTCTGTGGTCAGCAAGGACCTTCCTGCAAAAGAAAGTGCTGGGCCTAGAGGCACAGCTGGGGTTTGTGCTCTTGGGGAAAGAAGCTTTAGCAGAGCACCTGCTGATTTCCAGTTCCCACACCATACACTTCAGAAATACGAGGAACTTAGTTAAGCTTCAGGAGTGGGAAGATGAGGAAACCGAGGCTCAGAAGGGGTAACTGGTCACATGAAGAGGAGGAGGTGGGGTGAGCAAGCCTGGCCATGGAGGTGGAGGCACCTGGAGGTCAGGTTGTGGAGGATGTGAGATGTGAGGGGGATACAGTTTTCTTGACTATCTCACCTGGTCCAACCTAGGGCACCCTGGCCCATCAGTTTTGAGGAGATAAATGCCCTCCCCTAGAAGAGAATGTGCCCTCTCCAGCCCATAGACACAAGCCTCCCTGGAGGGTATGTCCAGGCAGAAACCATTTTGAGCAGCTGTCCCCTCCCCCTTCCCAGTTTCCCTACACCCATCATGCTGCCTGCTCTCCAAACCGCCCCCACTCTGTTGCAGATCCTAACTGTGTTATAACCCAAGGGCTTAGGTGATCCCTCAATCTTCCCTCTCTGTTACCTTGGCAACCACGGTGACATAATGGGTCCGGGACTTCTCATAGTCCAGAGTGGCTCCAGCCTGGAGGCGCAGCACACCGCTGTGGCGATCCATGGCAAATGTGGTGAAGTGCAGGTTCTGTAAGGGTTGGGGTGTGGCTGGGCCTCTGAAGGAATGCAGGCCAGCCCCAGGAATGCCTGCTCTGCTTACTGCTCACTACCCTTCATTACAGGAAGTCTGGTCTCAGGGCTGAGGTTCACGCTTCAGGGCATCCAGCTGTTCTGCCCTAGGTGCACCTTCACAGAGCTTGGGGCTTCTCCTCCCATACCCTCAGTCAAAACCAGAATGTTCTCTTCCAGGGCCTTAGCTTTTCTTTCTGCTCATCTGAAAAACAAACTGGGCTTGGCTTTGGGCTAAGCTCTGGTCTGGAGGTTCCATAGGTAGAAAGGTCTTTAGAGTTCTTTAACCTAGAGGGAGTTGAGGCTTAAAAGCCATAGTGAAGGAGAGAACCTTTCAGATCACAGCAAGCAAGTGACTGCGTGACAGTCCCAGGCGGCATCTGGGGTGAGGGGGATGAGGGGCATGACATCACGTGCAGCCCAAAGGAGGGTGGCAAGGAGCACCTCCTCCAGTGGAATGCTTGGAGGCCCTTCTGGCTGGGTAGGGTTGGTGCTCATGACAGGTGCTGTTATTGGAGCTTTAAGCATATTAATCCTCACAGTCACCCAATGAAGATGTGCTTTTATCTCTCCTATTTTACATGTGAGGAAAAGTTAGACAATGTTTTGAAGGTCACACAGGTAGTAAGTGGTGGGATCTCTTCAGTACACGTAGGATACAGGGGATTTCTTCAGAACTGTGTTTTTGGGGGCATTGTAATTCTGCTTCTTTTGAGAGTTGCCCCCTCTGCCCTTTTCCATTCTAGGCTCAGACAGGGTTCTTCTACCCTGTGTGGGAGCCCCTGGAGAAGGGGCTGGGGATGTGGAGGGCTGAGGTTCTGGGGACATGGGAAGGAGGAGTGTGGACAGACTAACACAGAGGAAGCTAGGATGGGCCCATCAAGGGAAGAAGTCTTCTGTCCCTCTTATACCCTCTCCTGTCCATCCCACCCCTGTGTGTACATTCTGGGAATAGACCTAAGAGCCTTGACAACAGAGGTGGGGGCCATCCAGGTGTCCCCTCCAGCCCAGACCCCTGTATCCTGTGTGTTCCCCCTTACCTGCAGGAAGTAGGTGACACTCCCTCCTGAGCCTGTGTCTCTGTCCACTGCATGGACCTTAAAGATGCTGCTCCCAGCAGGTATGTCCTGAGGGGTCACAGCCATGAGGGAAGGTCAGTGACAGGATGCTCAGAGGCATAGGGACATGGAGTAGTGGGGTCAGGGGAGTGAAGGGCTAACAAGAGGTAATCAAGTGAGGATCAAGTGTGCGATCACCCAATGGAGGAGTCAGAGTGAATGCAGAAAAGAGGGAAAGAAAGGAGGAGCAAAAAGATGTGGCAGGGTCCGGGGAATGCTCTCAAGGAGAAAGAAGAAAAATTTAGATCCCAAGTAGAGCAGCAATTCACATATGAGGAAATGATGCATAAACACAGACTTATTTAGGACAACCAGGGACCACATACCTACAGCTTAGAACAAGAATGCGATATCTTTTCTCCACTGAATTAGCAAACATTTTAAAATTTGAGCATCTAGTGTTGGCAAAGGGCAGGAGAGACAAACCTCTCCCCACAGTAAGGGAAGGAACAAAGAGCTGCCTTCTGGAAAAGCAATCTGGCAACACCCCACAGGTAAGCATGCAACTGATCCAGTAATTTTAAATCTTGGGTTGTATCTTGAGGAAATAATCCTAATTAAAGGAAAAACAAAAACTTATGCTTAGAAGCTGATGTTTCTTATGACCACAAAAATGTAAGGCACATTCAATATCCAGACATCAGGGAATGGTTCCATAAATGATGAAGTTGTCACTCAATGAAAGTTATTGAAATGTTAGTTACCCAAATTTTATAATTAATGAGGAAAGTGCTTATAAGTGACAAACAGGATAGGGAAAGCATATGTTTAGTATAATCACAAATAAACATTAAAATTCTAGAATTACAAAAAAGGCTAGGAGGAAATATACAAAAAGTTAACAGTGTCTTAAGTTGGAGGGATGAAGGGTGATTTTTAAAACTGTTTTTTCTCCCACTTTTCTATGTCACAATTCTACAATAAGCACACGTGATTATAACGAAAACTAGCAAACAAATGTTTCTTTGAAATAAAAATGAATGTAAGAAGAAGGGGATGGTGACAGAGGAGGCTCTCCAGAGAGCAGTGAGAGATGGTCAGGCCACAGGGCAGTCCCAAGGGTCAGCCATGGGCCTGGGGTGGGAATTTCAGCCCCACCTAGTGGCCCCTCACTCACCTCAGGAACCGCGATGACATAAGGCTCCTGGGTGAACCTGGGCACCTCATCATTGGCATCGGTCACCAGGATCACGACTTTTTCTGCCACCTGAGAAAAAGCAGAAGGGTCAAGGGTCAGAGCAGTGAGATCAACTAGCAGATAAGAGGATGGTGGCCTCTAACACCCCCAGGTAGACATCTAGGCCTGTCTTCTCTTTCTCTCTTCCTCCCTCCCTTTCTTCTTTTATTCATTCGTGCAACAAATATTAAGCAGCTATTTAGTGCCAGCATTTCATCCTGGAGACAGAAGACAGTCTGGTGGAGTGTTATTTTGCACTGTGGGCATTTTGGTCATGAGGCTGGAATATCAGGTCAAAGATCAGCATATAAAAGAACATGGTGATGTCTTTAGGGTGATAACAGTGACAGGCCAGCCACTGAGGGCAGGGCCTGTGTAAATGCATCACTTGGGGTTGAGAGACCTGGGTCGTGGTAGTGAGAGGGAGGGAGGCTGCTCAGAGGAGTGAGAACTCATCCCTGTGGTAGGTTTGCCAGAAGAAAAGAGGTAGAAAGGTGTGCCAGGAAGAAGGGATTGGATGGGCAAAGACAAAAAGGAGTGAAACTCATGGTGACTTCAGAGGACAGGAGTAGATTTATGGTTGGATGGTTGGAAAGGTGAATGTGAGAAAAAAGGTGGTGAGGCAGATGGTACCCTGCAGGGAGGTGTGGAATGCCAAGCTGAAGCTTGGCTTTCATCGTGGGGGTGGTGGGAGTCAGTTGTTAGAGCTTTCTGAGCCCAGGAGTGGCCAGATCTAAGTTCCACAGTGACAGCTTCGAAGACAGATTGGGGCAAAGGAACCTGGAGGCAAGGGAGCTCCTGGGATCTGTTGTAGTCATCCCAGGAGCACTGATGAGGGCTGGGGGAAAGTGGTAGCTATGGGGAAGGAGGTGAGGACCAACATCTGGATGTCCAGGTGTTTAACTAGGATGACTGGGCAGGGGGCAAAGATCCAGGTTGGAGAAGGTAGATAGGAAGGGCAGCTTGGAGGAGATGCTGTGGAATGTGGATTAGACCCCATTAGAAATTCAGCTCAGAGAGCCTGGTTTCCCTTCCCTTTCTCTCCCCTCCCCTCCTCTCCCCTGCCTCCCTTCCTCCCCATCTTGGCTTCACTGTGGGCATTTTGGGCAGATCTTGCCAGACCCTGGCTTAAATTTGCCAAGGGGCCTCCAGGAAGGCTGGGAGAGGAATCATGCCCAAACACTGCCTGCTGCCAGGGTCTGGCTTGGTGTGCACTCACCAGATTCAGGCCGTCGGAGATGCTGATGATAGCTTCAATCTCATCCTCTCTCTGTAAAGCACAGGGACTGAGTGAGTACCGAGGAGTCTGACATGCCACAGGACTCCTGAGGCTGGGCTCTACCTGCCCATGCGCCCGTGAGAGGAGGTTTGGGGGTGTCAAGAGAGCCCTGGAGCAGGGCAGGTGCAGGTAACAGTGTGCTTAGCAGAGCCAAAAGCTGCCACCCGTCATGCTTGAGACCTTTTTTCAGAGCTTTTCATGTCTGGGATTCTTATATACCCAGAGAGACTGTTGAAGCGCCAACAGAAAATATTCTCCTGCTAGAGCGAAGAGAGATGCCAACACTAGTATATGGCCAAAGTCTCACAAAGAAGACTTTTCCCCTTTTAAATCTTCCTTTTTCTCCCCTTTCTCCCTCCATGCCTCTTGATATCCCAGGGCTCTGCAGAGGTTCAAGTCCATGGTGTCTCTGTGCCTCCTAGGACATGGGGGGATGTCAAGGAGGAGGGATGTCAGAGGTCAGCAGATTCTGAGGGTGCTGGGGAGTGGGGACTGGCAGCACAGTGAGTCTCCACTGCCATGTCCCTAGAGCATTCTATGAAACCTCCCTTTCCTTTCTCTACCCTGGCCTGCAGCTAGTGAATGCTGTCACAGAACTAGAACTGGCAGCAGCCCCACAGCTGACGTCCAGTTAAGTGGCCAACTAGGTCAGTCAGCCTGGTGTGCTGTCTCAAAAGGGAAACAAAGCCCATGCCCTGTCACCCGCAGGTTCAGAAGGGCACAGAGGGGAGTAGTCCTACCAAACTCTCTCAACCACTCTTCCCAGCCCCGATATGCCCTGAATTTCCTGGGCTTACAGGTCCTCTCCAAGGACAGGTTTGAAAAATCACTTTATGAGGTCTCTTTCAGAAACCTCAAATGCAAACATTTGTTTTCAATTGAACACGCTTAAAAGATTAGCAGGGCTGGCAGGTGCTCATTAAAGGAGCCCCACAATTCGCTCCATGAGAGTAAAGCCTCCTGTGCTGTGGGGAGCAGCCTAGGGCTTCCACAGAGTGAGTGTGGTGTGCCCAGGGCAACGCCCCTCGTCCCCTATTCCATAGGTTCTAACCAATGCGCTCGAGGGGACCTCCCGGCCCACAGAGGTCTGTCTGCAGGCAGCAGCCCTGCAGCACTCCCCCCATTCCCCCATACTTCTCTGTCCAGCTCTTCCACCAGAGTAATGTTTCCAAAGTTGGGGTCAACAGAAAAGAATCTTCTGGTGCTGGGATCAAAGCTGATGTGGTAGGAGATGGGGTCTCCCTCAGGGTCTGTCCCGTTCAGGGTATATACATGAGACCCTGGAAGGAGACACGGGGGAAAGAGCTAGAATCAGACCTGACTTTTCCTAAAAGTGGCAGCTGTTCAGGACTGAGGATTCAAGTGTCTATAATGTAACACTATTCAATTCAGTGCCAAGGGTACCGCCCTGAATGGGGTGCTCACCCCTGCTGGCTGCTTCCTATTTCATATCTCTATTTTCCATGGCTGTTAGATGTTGTGATCAGCCTTTCCAGATTGTAATCTATGACACAGGTTACAGAGGAGGTGCAGGTCTGTCATGTCTAACTGCAGTGCCTGTATGGCAATGAGGCCTCTCTCAGGAGCCAACACTGGGGACTCCCTGAGTAGGGGACATGGGGTAAAGGGAGCAGCCATTAAAGCAGGAAGGGGGATCCATGGTGCAGCACTGGATCCCAAATGCCTAGATTGATTCTTCAGAGATTTCTGCTTGCAGGCTACTGTGTTCCCCAGGGTGCCCAAAGTGAACAGCGTGAAGGAGAGGGAGTGTGAAATGTCGGCTTCTTCCTTCTTCCCTCTCTGCATATCTTACCAAGTTGGGTGCTTTTGGACCCTTTTAAAGTCTGGAGACCCAGGACTCAGGGAAGTTTGTTCAAGGTCACACAGCGGGTAAGGGGCAGCCCTCATCTCCACACTTCCTTCCTCTTGGGGCTGATCCTGTCCCTGGGAGGGCGCCCTGGTCTCCAGGACTGGCCAGGCTTAGGTCGCCATGGTAGCGGTGACCTCCTTTCTTGCCCTTGCTCTGGGGACTTCGGAGAGCAAACAGAGCGCCTGGGGAGCGCGTGCAACCCGGCGCCGGGCGCCTCCACAGGCTGGGAGGAGTCATGGGTTCGGTCTCTGCGTCTACCACGCGAGCCGTCCCCGAGGAGGATGGGGGGAGCGGTGCCAGGGCTACTCACCCACAGGGGTGTCCTCTGGGAGGCTGAACAGGGCCATGTTTCCGTTGGTGCTGCCGACCCCGTTGTCAAAGAAGTGGGGGGCGAAGTTGGCCTGGGCTAGGAAGAGAACATTGATGGGACAGACGGACACCCAGACGGTCAGGAGAGCTTCGCACCAGCGCGGTCAAGCGGCGGCCCCACTAGTGGGCAGAAGGTCGCTCCTCTCCAACCCGAGCACACGAAGGGACCCTTCTGAGGCGCCGCTGGGAGGGTCTCCCTACCCACCGCGCCTCCTGTGGGCTCATGCTTGTCAGGGACACAAATCATCTGGGCGCTTAGAATCCAGATAGCGCCTAGTCTCACCCCCATCAACAGGCAGACTGGGTTCTCGCTCAGAAAGGAACGGCCAAGGTCACACTGTGAGTCGAGCACCCATCCTCTCGCAGCCATCGGAGCAGCCGCCTAACCTCCAGTCCTGTTTCCGAACAGGTGGAGAACAGCTGGGGTCCCGGCTCCAAACCCCGGGGCTCTGGGACGGCGGCTCCGCAAACGCGTCCAGGAGCTCTCCACTACAGGATGGGCCGGGCCGGTGAAAGAATTTTCCCCGCCCCCGTCCCTCAGCCCGAGTCCCACTTTGCAAGTGGACAATCCAGGATTGTGTCCTGTGCCCGCCCCCCGGTAGTGCTGGCGCCCACCCCCCTCGCCCCCTCCGCGGCCGGCGGGGCCCCGCGGCCACTCACCCAAGCAGAGGCGCAGCAGCTCCAGGACCAGGGAGGTCCACCCGCCGCGCCTCATGTCTCCGCAGGCGGGTAGTGTCGCTTGCAGCCGCCAAGGCAGGGCACAGGAGCGCGGAGCATGCCCCGGGCCCGCGAGGAGAGCGGCGACGACAGTGGGGCGGCGGCGGCGGCGGCGGGCGGGGGCGCGGGGTGGAAGCGCCGAGGGGTGCTAAGGCGCTAAGCGGATGACAGGCCTCGGATCTGCGCAACCAGAACGCTCCTGACCGGCTCCTGATGATACCAATTAATGGACGCGGAGCTGAGGTACCGCTTCCATCTATGGCATAATGAGGGGGGAGGAACACGATTTATTATTTCATTTGCTTTCAATCTCTGCAAAATCTGTTTTGCTTACCTCTTCCTTCCCCCCGC